>NC_081422.1:18869302-19195986 GCF_949786415.1 Peromyscus eremicus
TTCATGGCTGGCTAAACCTGCCTTCTTATAGCATGTCTTTCTTGATTCTTAGTGTTCATTTCTCTCCTCAGAATATAATCTCTCTTTATTACTCTAACTCCTCATATTCATGTAATCATGCATAGAAACCTATAAGCTGCCATTTTAATATATTTTTGGTCATTCATTTAATTCCTTTTCTTCTTTGTTTATGTAATAGAATTTTATTTCTATCAGTGTAATGAGAAAAGGCATTGGTTTCCAAAGTAGCATTTCACTGATTTCTAGTTGGAAACCCTGCTTAGTCTAGTAAGCCAGCTCCACTTCATTATATTCTAGATTCTAGGGAAACATCCCCTGATTCTCAGTTCTTTTCAAACAGTATCTTAGTTCGTCAAAAGATGTATCTTGCTCAGCTCAGGTGACACTTAACCAGAGACTACTGCCCAAGAACCACACAGAGTCCTGCACAACTCCCCCAGATAATCACAAACCTCCTAACCACAACCACTCTCTCACTGCTTGAGGATGTCTCAGAGCCCTGTGTATCTATCCCAGGATGCACTGCCCACTCTACTGCAACACCAGCCCCTGAAACTTAAGAACCATCTGTAGAAACCTGTGAGCCTGCTACAGATTTCTCCTGTCTATAGCAAGGACTTGATAACTTTATGGAAGGTTTGCTCCTGTGTTCAGAAGCTATATACATAGTCGTAGTTGAGCTAGGACTACTCTGATACCTTCACACATCGATACTGTGTGGCCACAAGACTGAGCCACATCCACCATTCACTTGCGCTAAAATCTGACAAGCTAGAATAACAGCAAACAGAGATCCAAATGCCTGCTCAACATAGGTCAGATAAATGTCCATTCCAAGAACAACCTAACTACAGATGCCTAGGTCCCATGGCTAAAACACAACAATATCTCCCTCTAAAAATTATGTCTAATAATTGAATGAAATAAATGGAAACATTTCAATACATGAAAATAGAATTTTAAGAAAAATCAAACCAAAATAAAACTTTAAATGAAAAATTCAGTCAATCAAGTAAAAATCTGAGTGAAAAGCCTCACCAATAGGGTGGATCAAGTGGATGAGTGAATACCGGGGCTTCAAGACAAGGTGGAGGGATTGGAACTCTGATTCAAAGAAAATGATCAATTTTTAAGAATCCCATGGACAGAAACATGTAGGGATTCTAGGACATTATAAAAAGGCTAAGCCTGTAAATAATGAATTTTGAAGAAACCCATGTCGAAGACACACAAAATATTTTCAACAAAATCATAGAAGAAGAAATTTCAGGTCTAAGGAAAGAGATACTTATTAAGGTGCAAGAGCCAAACAGCACTCCATGTAGAAAGACCAGAAAAGAAATTCCCACTGTCATATATAACAGCCAAACTACTCAATATGTAGAACAAAGAAAGGATATTGAAAACTTTAAAAGAAAAACAAAAAACAAGGCACATATAAAGTCAGGCCTGTCAGTATAACAGATGATTTTTCAATGGAGACTTTAAAAGTCAAAACATCTTTCAACAAATACAGGAAAAATGAAATAATTCCTTGAATCTTATCCAGCTAAAATAGATCAATAGCAATATAAATCAGAAAATATACACAGTTGCCGGGCGGTGGTGGCGCACGCCTTTAATCCCAGCACTCGGGAGGCAGAGCCAGGCGGATTTCTGTGAGTTCGAGGCTAGCCTGGTCTCCAAAACGAGTTCCAGGAAAGGCGCAAAGCTACACAGAGAAACCCTGTCTTGAAAAACCAAAAAAAAAAAAAAAAAAAAAAAAAAAAGAAAATATACACAGTCATGTGGATTGAATAATATACTATTAAATGATGAATGAATCACTGAAGAAATAAAAAAAATTGAAATAAAATGAAAACACAACATACCAAAATCTATGGAGTACAATAAAGGCATTCCTAAGAGGAAAATTTATAGAAAAAAAAAAAACAGATACGTAATCTTTCTCCTCAGATGACCCTAGTTCATGTCAAGTTGACAAACAAAGACAAAACAATCAAGCTACCTGGCATATACCCAATTTACAGTATCTTACCAAACAAAATTACATTGGAATAAACCCAACCAAGAACATGAGAGACCCATACAAAAAAAATTTCCATCAAGAAATTGAAGCCAATTGAAGGCAATGGAAAATGGAAAGACTTTCCACAAATCTCATGGATTGTTAGGGTTATTATTGTGAAAATGGCCATCCTGCTGGAAAAATTTCTACAGGTTCAATCCAATCCCCATCAAAATTCTAAGATTGGTCTTCACAGATATTGAAAAAATATTAAATTTCATATGTGAACATGAAACATCCAGGATAGCCAAAACTATCCTGAATAATAATACTAATGGAGGTATCACCATCCTAGATTTCAAGTTATACTGTAGAACCACAGTAATAAAAAGAGCATGGCATGGAATAAAAACAGACACATTGATTAATGGAATATAATTTAGGACTCAGATGTAAGTCTGTGCTCCTATGGGCATCTGATTTTTGACAGAGAAGCTGAAAATACACATTGGAGAAAGGACAGCATCTTCAACATTGGTCAGACTGGATAACCACATATAGAAGGATGAAATTAGATCCTTATATGTAATGCTGCATCAACTCAACTGCAAATAGATCAAGGACATCAGTGTAAGACCTGATACCCTGAGTCTGTTAGAGGAGAAAGTCGGGAATATGCTTCAACTCATTGGCACAGGAAACGACTTTCTGACTAGGACTCAGATAGTGCAGGACTTAAAACTAACAATCAAAAAACGTGACCCCATGAACCTAAAAAGTGTCTGTACAATAAAGGGCACCATCAGTCAGATACAGAGGTATCCTATAGAATGGGAACACATATTTACCAGCTATACATCCTGCACAGTGTTACTGTGTAGAATATACAAAGAACTAATGAAACTGAAAACTATGAAAACAAACAACCCAGTTTTAAAAATGGGACATGGACCTAAACACAGAGTTCCTATAAGAAGAAATACAAATGCTTGAGAATTATTTTTAAAATCTTCAGTATCCTTAGTTATCAAGAAAATGAAAATTAAAACTACTTTAAGATTTCATCTTACCCCAGTCAACATGGCTAAAAAAAAAAAATGACAAGTGCTGGCATGGACGTGGGGGGAGGGGAGCACGTATTCACTGTTGAAGGGAGTACAATCTAGTGTAACCATTATGGAAATCAGTATGGAGATTCCTTAGTAGCTAGAAATAAATCTACCATGAGATACAGCTATACAATTCTTGGGCATGTATGCAAATGATTCTATATTGTACTATAGAATACCTTAATAGCTAAGAAATAGAAACAGCCTAGATGTCCATCACCTGATGAATAGATAATGAAAATGTGGTGCATTTGTACATTGGAATATTATTCAGCTGTTAAGAAAAATGAAAAACTGAAGATGAAAAAACTATCCAGGTGCAGATGTGCATCACCTCTTTTTAAGTTGTTGGTCAGTGGGGTCTCAGAAACACTCCTAACATTATAAACTATTGTCATTATTCTTGGTTAACCTCCATGACTTGGTAGTAAGACCCTATTACTGAAGATACCACATATTAAGTCATGAAACGGAGAAATCAAGCCAGTACTCACTTGCAAGCTCCATCCTTATTGGCTAGCTTTCATAATGCTGGAAAGTCCTATCCATGCTACCAGAGAAGAAAAAAAGCTAATCCTCAGTTTCCCCCAGCTCTGAACCCTGTGAGCTACATTAATCACTTACCTGATAAGATATGCCCACAGGAGCAATGGTGTCATGAATGTTTTAGGAGTAACCATCCACTTTGGATTGGATCTAAAGTCTACTTACTCATCAAGGTGAAACTCAAATCTGATACTGTTAATTGGACCAAGAACCCATGGGTGGATAGGTCATGGGTCTTAGGAGAGAACCTACAGTTAATATTCTCCTAAATGAACATAATATTAAACTACTCTTCAAATGCTTGTGTTTATATTCATGTATTAGTGCATCTTTGAACCCCCATAAGAGAAGCTTCTTTTTACAGTGTATGGAGATTAACACAGAGACCTACAACTAGTCAACACTCAGAGAACAGGAGACTGCATAGTGCTCAGCTCTAAATGCAACATCTAGATCACAACTCCTCCTTCCAAGGTTTAGTGGTCATCAGAGAAGAGGGAACAGAAACATTGTCAGAGGCAGTGGATGTCTGCAGTGAAACTGCTTTTGGGGTAAAACAGGACAAGTGCACCCATGAACTCATGACTCCTTTTCCTGTTGTAAAATTATATCCCACATTATCCTCCCCTAGAGGCTGGCATATTGCTCTGTAGTCCTCATTGGTTATGCAGTATGTTGAGAGTATATTTTCTCACCTTATTCATCTATACTTAGTTTTGGTTTCCTCCCTCCTGCCTTCTGGGTTTCTCTATTGCTCTCTGCTTTGGTGGGAAATGCCTACTGCCCTGGAAGACTGAACTCCCATTCCCCAAAGGGCTGTTGACTTGTCATGTTTGACCTTGGGTTGGTCAACTTTTCATTTATTATACTGCCAAGAATTGAGTATGATCTTGTCTCTGATGCTTTCTGTAACATCTCATAATTTTCTCAAAGCAAGAAAGGCATTTTCATTTTACAAATACAGGAATGAAGGTTAAAGGTATTAAAACCTATGCAGGAACTGGCCTTAGGAGTGTGGTTTCCCTGGAGCACTGGGGTATGTTTTTGCTTGCTCTACCTTCAAAGTTGTGAGGACCGGGGTCAGGTGGAATTGTATAAACTGTGGACGTGGCATAAAAGAGATGCCACTGTAAGCACAGAATTTTCTCTTCTGCCTTGGCCATCATCATTTCATAATCTGCTGAGTGTAAGGTGTGCACAGGGCTGGTGATCCAGTTCACTCCATGCCCCCCTCCATTCTCTCCATCTCCCTCCCCTGTGACATTTCCACAGACCCTTTTCTCCAGGGATCTCTTGTGTGACATACCCTCTCAATCAAAGAGCTGCCCTCCCCTTGTGTTTCCTTGCTTTACCAACTATTTCAACCCATCTCTATTTTAGTCAATGCATTTGAAAACTGCAGGCAGGAAGCCCCATATTTTTTCTCCATGTCTGTGACACATGTTGAAATGGTGCAGTTTGGGGTCTATAAGACTGTTGGGACAGCTGCCATTTTCACCTTCAAAGAAAGCAGAGCTGGCTTACTCCAAAATGTTTTGCTCTTGGAAGGGAGTCATAGTACCATAGTTTGGACAAAACCCTGCTTTTTATTGCCAAAAAAGTATAAGATAAAAATGGAGGTAGATGTGAATAATTCAAGATAATGTTTAAACATTGAAGATATTTCACCTTCTCTGGAATTAGAGATTCAAGCTTGTACAGAGCTAGGGAGGAATCTGAAATGTTTATGTTCCTAGAGTGTAAAAAACATTGTCCAGTTGTTTATCTAATCTTTCATTAGGTTTGATTTTTTAAAACAAGCTTAGATTTGAAGGAGCCTGGGAAGAATAATGTGTTCCAGGCCATAACTTGATGCCCTACCAGAAAGAAGATGGCTTCTTTTCATTCGATTTAAGAAATTTCCCAGCAGACAGATGTCTTGTGCCTTCCTTTGGAGTGTGTTCAACCACAAATCACTATCATGAATGGGACTTCCAAGGGCTGTGTTTCTTCTTTTAACATTAGCTCCCCCCAAACCTCACTGCTGAGCCCTTGTTTCTGTGGAGGGCTGAACACTTGGCTGTGGCCCCCACTCACTCTCACAAGTTCTCCATGAGTTGTCATCCAGTAAGTTTTGTTCTGAAAGATTTACATCAACTAACACAGAAACTTTTTGAGAACATTTTTTTTAATCATGTAACATCCAGATGGGCTTGGGAGAAGAAACAAGAAGTGTTATCCCGGGTGTTGCTGTATTTTCCAACATCCTGCTTGAAGTGGAAGATAATATTATTTATATGAAAAGTAAAATTGATCTTGGTTTCCGTTGTTGCCTCCTCACCTCTCAGGCTTAATCCAGTCACTGTCCCCTCAAGTCAGTTAGTGAGGACTGCATGCCAAGCACTGTTCTCAGACTGGGTATATAGACAAAACAGACAAAGATCTCTGCCATTATATAACTCATTCTTACAGGGGGAACAGTAAATACTAAGCAGAAGTAACCTGTGACCAACACAGTGTATTAGAAGGCTACAATGATCAGTGTTACAGAAAAAGAGAATTGTGTCTGGAAATGGGTACCCAACTGGGGGGCCAGAGTAGGCTGTGTTTAGATGATGTTTTTTGAACAGAGATTTTGAAAAACTTTAGGGATTTGTTCATGAAGTGACCAGAGAGATAAGTATTCTGGGTAAAGAGAATGGCTATCTCACCAACCACAGTTTTCTCCAGTCCCCCTCAGGCACGAGGTCAGGATAAATCTCTCTCACCCACCAGTCCTGCAGCCACTTGGACTCAAGTAAACACACAGAGACTTATATTACTTATAAACTGTATGGCTGTGGCAGGCTTCTTGCTATCTAGTTCTTATATCTTAAATTAACCCATTTCTATTAATCTATAAGTTGCCATGTGGCTTGTGGCTTATTGGTACTTTTACATCTCACTTCTTCTGTGTCTGGCTAGCGACTCCTGACTCAGCCTTCCACTTCCCAGAATTCTCCTCTCTCCATATCCCACCTACACTATACTTCCTGCCTGGCTACTTGCCAATCAGCATTTTATTTATCAATCAATCAGAGCAACACATTCAGAACATACAGAAAGACATCCCCAGCAAACCCCAGGGTGGAAATGTGCCTGGCACATTACAGGGACAGCAAGGAAACCAGTGAGGCCATGTGGTTAGAGGCGTGCCAAGAGGGGTCAGGTTGTATGCAGTCTTTGGCAGACACTGTTCCCCCCACTAGGTAAACTCTGCAGGCTAGACTACCAGAGGAATAACATGATCATCATTTTAAAGTGATCCATGGCTGCTGTTTGGACAATAGCTTGTGGTAGGTAGAGTCCAGTTTGAGGGTTTCTCATGTAACTCATTTAGTAGCTGTTTGGATAAGAGATAATGGTGGACTGTATCACAGTGGTAGTGGGGGGTGAGACGGTCAAATTCTGAATCTATTTTAAGTGTAGAAAACACCAGATTTAATGATATAACCAACAGAAAGCCTTGGATGACCTCAAACCACTGAAAAGATAGAGCTGAGATGGGAAAGCGTTGAGTTTGGGATGCTGTCAGAGTTGCTGTCCCTAATTTTACCAAGCTCTTATTTCCTACTTGGCACTGTCATTTTCCCAAGTCAGATAACTAAGTGAGATGTTCCCTTGCATAGCTAGCTAGCTCAACAATGCACTTTCCTGGTATTTTCACTTTCTTACATTTTCTAGCCTCTCTCCTTCTGCTCTCCATCTCATCACACATAAGAATCTCAGGCTTTGATTAGGAAAAGCTGGTGATATATAACAAAGATGGTAGTGGTGATGTATTTCCTGTAAGTCTCGTTCATCATTCCGAACCAGGCAGTCTAGAGTTAATTACTTGTTTAATCTTTACAGGTTTCTTATGAATTGGCTATAGTTAACATCTGCCTCTTACAAACAGGAAAACTGAGGCAGAGAAAGAGTATGCAACTAGTTTCTTTTAAAATATAGTAATGGCAGAGCTGGAATTAAAATCTTGACAGGCTAATTCTAGGGTGCTCACTTCTGAAGAAGCTGGAGAATTTTGAGAGCTAGCTGTTAGAGAGAGGCTATGTTTCACATGGTGTAAGAATTTGTAAGAGTGAAAGCTCACGCCTCTCAATAGTAGACTGGCATTTGATAGAGGGATGTGGAGAAAAACGGGATGCTGAGATGAAGCCATATATACACAGCCAAGAAGAATGGACAGCTGAATTAAAAAACCATCAACAATTTCCAGAATTTAAAATCCTGAATCATGACATGACACTAGTGGAATTCAGGTGTTTCTGGTACATGGACTGCTCTCACCCAATGTGAGGTTGAACTGTTGACCTTGTGTACATCCTACTTCACAAATGAGTCTGTCAGATACGCTAAGCCTATAGGCTGAAGATGATGCCCCAGCACTGCGGAGAAATCTCAGGTGACTGTCCAGGGAGCTGGCTGTTTCTGTCAACTCACAAATTTTTTGGAAGTTGCTTGCATGCACTTTCTGTTTTTATTTTTGTTAGCTAATATTATTTCCTTCTTGGGTCTCTGGCAGAGTTGAAGATTAGTTATAGTTGAAGGTTAGTTAGTTATAGTTGAAGATTAATTAGGATAGGAAGTGAATTAGATACATTTTGGACTTAACAAAATAGGATAGATAATGAAATCATTTTCTCTGAATTTGTCAAATACAAATGGACTAGACATTGTTTAGACATTTATTACTTGTATATATTGTATATAGTCATTGTACTTTTGTATATAGTTTTTCTTTTGTTAGTTATAACCTTTTTCTTTTTTTTCCTTTTTATTAAAATAGAAAAGGGGAAATGTGGTGGTATTTTACTTGTACTGAAATGTGATTTTAATTGTACGTTAATAAATAAAGTTGCCTGGGGGTCAGAGCTATTAGAGCCATAGCAAGTGCGTGGCGGCGGTGGCGCACGCCTTTAAGGATCTGAAGGGCAGTACATACAGGCAGTGACGAGGCAGTCACGTGTTTGGGTTTACAACCAATGAGAAGGCAGAACAGCTAGACTATATAAAGACATACACACAGGAAGTAGGCCCCTTTTTTCGGAGAGCTCTCTTGACTGAAGAGGATCGCTGAAGCAGGAAGGGTGAGGATCTTAGCTCTGACCTCTTGGCTTTCTTCTCTGAAAAAAAAAAAAGTTATGAATCTACCCATGGATAAATCCATTGATGAAGACAGAGACATTGTGATCCAGTTACTTGTTCATGATTGGAATCACCAGCTGGGACCCAAGCTTTCAGGATATGAACCTGTGGGTGACACTTCCTTTCCAAAGTACAAAGATACGTGTCCTGGCTAGTTTTATGGCAACTTGACACAAGCTAGAGTCATCAGAGAAGAGGAAGCCTCTGTTGGAAAAATGTTTTCATAAGATCAGGCTATAGTCAAGCCTGTGGGTGTTTTCTTAATTAGTGATTGATGTGGGTGGGCTCAGCTAATTGTGGGTGGGTGGTCCTGGGTTCTATAAGAAAGCAGGTTGCGGAAGCCATGTGGAGCAAGCCAGAGGTTCCTACCCTGTTGAGTCCCTGCCTTGACTTCCTTCAGTGATGAACAGTGATATGGAAGTGTAAGCCAAATAAACCTTTTCCTCCCCCCCCAAAAAAAAAGAATTTGTAAGAGTGAATAAGTTATATTTTAGGAAAATAAGATGGAATACAGAGCCCAGCAACCATCCTTGGGTTTGCTGGCCTGCATACTATTGAACTATGTTTGGCTCACAAACCCAAAAAAAATCTTTTTGAAGTCAACAAGGACATGTTATTCTTTGAGGACTCTCCAGTTGACTTCCACAATGGCTGAATTAACTTGTACCCCAGCAGCATTGAGTAAGGCTTCCTCTCCTCCACCTCTTCTTCACCATTAGCTGTTGACAGTTGATTAGTTGATGATGACCCTTCTGACTGGGGTGAGGTGGCATCTCAAAATACCTTTCATTACACTTCCCTGAGGGCGAGGGATATCGAGCACTTTAAAAAATAGTTATCAGCCATTTGTGTTTCTTTAAAAAAAACTGTATTAATTTCATTAGCCCACTTGTTAATTGGCAGTATCATTTCCTTGGTATTTATTTTCTGCAATTCTTTGTAAATTCTGGATATTAATCCCCTGTCTGAAGTGTAGTCGGCAGAGATTTTCCCCCATCCCATGGGCTGTGTGCCCTGCTGTATGTTTCCTTAGCTGTGCAGGAACTTTATATTTCCTGGAGTCCCATCTGTTGGGACCTAGGGCTGGTTCCTGTATCATTGGTGTTTTATTCAGAAGCTTCTGTCCTACGCCAGTGTCTTAAGAAATAGTTCCTAGGTTCTCCTCTAGCTGTTTCAGCATTTCAGGTTTTAATTTAAGGTCTTTGATCTATTTTTGAATTGATTTTTGTACAAAATTTAAGTTATGAACCCAATTTCATTCTTTGTCACCCAGATACCCAGTTTTTCCAGCACCATTTGTTGAATGGCACTCTTTTCCAATGTGTATTTATACCTACTTTGTCAAAAATTAGGAGGGCGTAACTTTGTTGTTGAATGTTCATGTTTTATTATAGTCTGTTGATCTACCTGTCTATGCTTATGCTCATACCAGGATGTCTTTGTCACTATGGCTGTGTAGTGTAAGTTGAGATTGGGTTCTGTAATACCTCTGGCAGCATTCTTAGTCCTTAGGAATGCTTTAGGTATTTATGGTCTTTTGTGGTTCCATATGAATTATTGGGATCCCTCAAAAAAATAAAAATAAAAAATAGAGCTACCGTATGACCCAGTTACTCCAGTCCTGAGCGTATATACCAGAGAGCTCCATACCCTGCAACAGAGATGTTTGTCCCTCCGTGTTTGTTGTTGCTTCACTTACCATAGCGAGGAAATGGAAGCAGTCTAGTTGTCCATGAACAGAGGACTGTATGATGACAGTCTGGTAATACGTAATATGAAATGGTTTTCAACTCTAGTGAAAAATGAAATCACAAAGTTCACAATAAAATGAGTAGACTTAGAGACTATAAGAATATGATAATAAGGTCACCCACCTCAGGAAGGAACTTCATGGATCCTAGCCCAATAAAGATATGTAAACAAATGTGCACATGGGTAGTGTAGCATGTGGAAAGGAGAACAATAAAGGGTCACTATTAGGTGATGAGAAAGGGCTGAAAATGTGCAGAAAATGGACACATGAGTCATATAAAGATTTTATAAAGATAATTGTTCTCCTAGTTTTAACTCTGTTGTGAATTTTTCAGGGTTTTTGTGGTGGATATAAGTGTATAAAAATGTATTTGATAGTGAAAGTGTAAAATCTAATGTGAAGCTGACTGTGGTAGCACACACCTTTGATCCCACACTTGGGAGACAGAGGCAAGCAGATCTCCATTAATTTGAGGCCATCTTGGTCTACATAATGAGTTCCAGGCCAAACAGGGCTACACAATGAAACCCTGTCACAGAAAACAATAATCAAAAACAAAACAAAACAAACAAAAAAAGAAAGAAAAAGTAAATCCACTGTGGAGCCCTACAGATCAGAATGGATGTTCTGACTTCATAAAAGTTTATTGAGGTGTGTACATGTTGAGTGTGTGGTATTGTAGATGAAATTGTAAATGGTCTTAGTAAATAAGAAACATAGAGTCAAATACAGAGTTAAAGCCTAAGAGATCAGAGCACTAGTGAATCCCAAGACTACCTTTAGCTTACCAGTCGCTGCTGTCCTTCCCCTGAGAGAGAGACCTTCTCCTGTGTGACCCGTCTTTTTATTGCCTTTCTCATTGTTCTACCTTCTCATTGGCTCTAAACTCAACCACATGATTTCCTCATCACTGCCTGTCTATACAGACCTCCAGGTCTCTATGGTTTGAACTGGGATTAAAGGTTAGAGTCACTGCTTGGCTGTGTCCTTGACTACGCAGAGACTCTACCTGCCATATGATCAGATTAAGGGCATGTGCCACCACTGCCAGACTTCTGCTAAATGGCTTACTTTTAGCTCTGATCCCCAGGCAACTTTATATATTAACATACAAATAAAATCACATTTCAGCACAAATAAAATATCACCATATGGTATTTTTATTTATTTGCAGGTTCTTTTAAATAAAGTTTTAATTATGAAAAAAGAAATTATTAAGAAACCACTCTTTGCATGAGAGAGAAAAATTCAATTACTTTGCTCTGTGTATTATTTTCCTATGTAAAGTTTTTTTGTTTGTCATATAGGCTATGGAAACAAAAATGAAAAGGATCATATATGTGGACATACTACTTTTTACCATTTTAAAAAAGATTCTTCAAGTTTCCAAATCTTTTAGAGATGAGGCATAAACTAAACGATTCTTTGTTAAGCATTATTTCTCAGAGTACTGGTAAGTGGTTGCCACCAAATCCTTCATTAATAATCCCTTCCTTTTCCAGAAGGACTTGCCAACACCCATAAAGTATTCACTGGGAGAATTAAAGTCATATAAAGTAATTGGTGTTTGCTTCCTTCGAGGCATACATTTAAACACATTACCCTACTCCTCTGTTCCTTGGCTGCCTCCTATGTTTAGTAACACTAGGTCAGCAGACTTCCTCTTTCAAGGTTCATCTGCTGGCCAGTTCGGTTTCCCATGAGAAAGCAAACTTAACACTCTTTTCACTCTTTCATCTTAATACTTCCTCCATTTAGTTCATAGTCTCTGATGGGCTGTGTTTCCCAGTAATAAGAACGCTGCTGGTAAACAGAAAGTGACCAATGCAATTATACACCAGTGATCACCACCACCACTGCCGCCGCCGCCGCCGCCGCCGCCGCCGCCGCCACCACCACCACCACCACGCCACCACCTCCGCCACCACCACCATCTCCACCACCACCACCATCATCACCACCACCACCACCACCACCACACCACCACCACCACCACCTCCACCACCACCTCCACCACCACCTCCACCACCACCTCCACCACCACCACCATCTCCACCACCACCTCCACCACCACCACCATCTCCACCACCACCACCATCTCCACCACCACCACCATCATCACCACCACCACCACCACCACACCACCACCACCTCTACCACCACCTCCACCACCATCACCACCACCACCACCACCACCTCCACCACCACCACCACCTCCACCACCATCACCACCACCACTACCACCACCACTATCTCCACCACCACCACCACCACCACCACCACCACCACCACCACCACCTCCACCACCTCCACCACCTCCACCACCTCTACCACCACCTCCACCACCATCACCACCACCACCACCACCACCACCACCTCCACCACCACCTCCACCACCTCTACCACCACCACCTCCACCACCACCTCCACCACCACCACCATCTCCACCACCACCTCCACCACCACCTCCACCACCACCACCATCTCCACCACCACCACCATCATCACCACCACCACCACCACCACACCACCACCACCTCTACCACCACCTCCACCACCATCACCACCACCACCACCACCACCACCTCCACCACCACCACCACCTCCACCACCACCACCACCTCCACCACCACCACCTCCACCACCATCACCACCACCACTACCACCACCACCATCTCCACCACCACCACCACCACCACCACCACCACCACTACCTCCACCACCTCCACCACCTCCACCACCTCTACCACCACCACCTCCACCACCTCTACCATTGCCCTTTTAAAATTCCTGCTGTGATCTCAGAAAGAATGGTTGTTTGACAGTAGAATATTAGTAATTTCCTCTTAAAAGGAATATGATTTGTTTTTAATACTTTGTTGATACTTTTTCCATTGGCCACCAGGTCTGGCAGTAAGCATTCCACCACTGGGCTACATGTCCCATCAACTTTTGCCTGTGTGGATCTGAGAAAGTCACATATAATCCTCTCTGGCCTCATGGCCTCATGGCCTCCTGGCCTGCTGTTTAATGACAGCTGGCTAGAACGGAAATGACTGACATCAGCTGGGGCTGATGCTGAAAGTCATGGCCAGCACTCATTGGTGGGCTTATGCCTTGTGGAGCACTACGATAAATCCATTATAAGCCTTAATTTAACCCTCATCTCTCAGAAAGGAAATGCTATATTTTCCACATGAAAAAGTGGTTTGCATCTGTTATCCCAGCACTTGGGAAGCTGAGGCTAGAGGATCAAGCATTCAAGTCTAGCCCTAGATACATTTTAAAACCCTGAATCAAAGTACGTATAAATACACACATACATATGTGTATCCATGTGTATGTATGTACATGTGTGCATACATACATGCCACATCCATATATACATGCATCTATGTGTACATACATATATACAGGAAAGCAAAACGCAGGTTCACAACATAGCCACACTAGCCATCATGCCTCCTTTCAGAATGTCTCTTGCTATGGTTGATGGTCTAGCTTTCCATCCTGTGTATATTCCCTTGTTCCACAAAACATGCCATTGTTTAATGGGCATTCAGATCACTGGTTAGTGCAGTTGCCTTGGAATGAGTCCTGAGTGTTTATTCTGTGTCCTCACTGTGTGTGGAAGACAGTAATGTGATGCTCTTTCTCCAGAGAGCTCTCTTGTCTCTCTCCTTCACCTGCCTGTAAGGCAGGGGCCCAGCTCAACTCTTAATTCCATAAACATCTCCTAGACTCTGCCATTATTAAGAAAACAATAGAATCTGATCAAGATTCTGGCTTTTAGTTGGGTTGTGGAAAGAAGCTTAAGATGAAGAACAGTTGCTAGGATCCCCTTCTGCAAGAGGAAGCCACGAAGAACACCAGCTCTCATTCTGTGTGGTGTCCAGACATGCCAGGGCTATGCTTCCATTCTCCTGGTTTTCAGAGATTATTATTGCAGAGCTCTTGGCTTCCTTTCTCTCACAGCTACAGCTGTAATGTCTCACTTGTGCATGCGCACTGTGAGAGAGCACTGGCCTCTGAAGAGTAAGGCAGGAAAGTATTTTAAATGGAAATGTCTTAGAGTTATGCCTCTTTCCAATTGTACATTGAATTTTCTTAAGATTTCCAAATGAAATGGATATCACAACTGCTTTCATTTTGAACACACACAAAAAAATGACTCGACTTATCAGTGTAGAAAGACGTAGTTAAAAGGCAGTAGATCTTGCATGTTATGGCAGAGTGCTCCAGACATTGATCAGCTGGCAAAGGAAGTGCATATTAGCTTTCTCCCCCCCTGCTTTTCACAATGACTGGGCATTACTTTTGTAATCGCATCTGGATGTTCTAACAGCCTCGCTAACATGTGTAAAAACATTGTGATTGGAGGTGGTAACAAAATAGTGAGTAGCTTTTTTAAAGTTTCCATGTTTATATTCTTACTGGGTGTGTGTCTCTGTAAGTGCTGCAGGTTAAGAACTTAATGTGTTAGAAAAACAGATGTAATGCACACAAATTTGAGAGCTCTTGTTTCCTCGGGCCAGCAGAACTCCAAGTCCCAGGGTGATGAGTTTATGGTCCCTTCTTACTGTGTCAGGGATGTGCCCACCCTGGCTTCTCCCCCTGAATGTCATGTATCAGAAACAATCTATAGAGGCTGTCACCCATGCTCCTATATACAGCAGGGCACACAACGTGCCAATACAGTATAGAGATAATTTTGCCAACAATTAATTGGGGGAATTCACTTTATGAAGCCCTGTTTACAGACTGACATCTGGAGAAATTCTTAGCCTGGATCCCTTCCAATCTGTAGGATTTATGGACTGTGCTTGCTTTTTTTGTAAATAAGCCTTCTTTTTTTTTTTTCTTCTTGGTACACTCTGTTTACACAATCATCAATGGATGGAAATAGCTGTGTTCCTGCAATTTCTTAATGCTTTCCATCAAGTAGGCCTATATTCTAACCAGTGGTCCAGCTACAACACTCGGGCACCTAATGTTATTAAAGTTGTGGAAATATCTTAATGCCAGGAGCACCCTGCTCTCTTAAATCCAGACTCTGACTGGAGCCCTTATAGCCCGAGGGGCTGAGTGTTCAGCCTTTATGGGGGTTTTAAAACTTGTTGAGACACATGCTAGACCTCTTAAAATGTAGTAGGCTCCTTTTATTCACACACTTGGTATCTGCTGGGAGGTGAGAAATGGAAATATTTTTAAGCATGGAGTACATGCATAGTCTTGAATGTGTTTTAAGTTCTCACTGTGTGGGGGGATCAAAGTTGGTTATTAGGCAACAGAATGGAGCTGCACACATTCCACGGGGCTTTATATGGGGCACACTCACCAGTGACCTTCACATGCCTCTCTACAGCTAAGCACGATTCTCTCCATTGCTGATGGCTGGGCTATTTCCAGTGTGATCAGTATGGTTCCTACAATTACAGAAAGAAAGCAAAGTCGGAGAATGAATTCTCGGGGAACAGAGAAGTGAAATATGTCACAGAATTGGAAATCCAAGACTGTACAGAAAGACAATTTATTTCCGTCTTGTTGAGTTTTAAAGCTGTACAATGGTGCCAAGTTAATGTTTCCACATTATACACAGTAGTGGGTGGAAGGAAACGGAGGTGAGAGATTGGCATATATCCTCCGGTAACAGTTTGGTCTTAGCATGGTGGTACATGGCTGCAATCCTAGCACCTAGGAGACTGAGGCAGGAGGATTGAGAGTTTGGGGCTAGCCTGGGCAACATAGTGAGAGCCTATCTCAAAAATAAAAAGCAGAAAGAGTAGGAACCACGTTATATGTTAGTAACCTGGCTAACTATGTATGGTGGAAACACATGAGGGAGAATAAGTACTTCCTGCGGGCATAGTTTGTAAGACAAGCTTTGACAAGGTCTGTGCCTATGATCCTTATTAACCTATCTTGTATGTGAGTTTTTCTGGAAAGGAGCTTCAGTGAACACCTTTGGAAACCCAAATTCACACGGTGATAGCTCTCCAGATTGGCCCCTGGGAACAGAACACAAACGTACACACACACCCATGCATGCTTGTGTACATGGGCAAAAAAATAATCACCCCAATAATTATAGTGTTACCAACTGTGGTACTCTCTTAAGGAAATGTCAAGACCCAGTGAGGACAGGCTGGGCCCACTGGTGTGGGATGGAGGAAGAGCATGTGCTGAGACCAAGGGCTGAGAGAGACTTGGTCACTTTCTCTCCAGAGACTTTTGCACCCCTCGTTAAGTCCTTGTCCATGTTTATCCACAATCCTTTCTACTAGCTATCTATTCGGGTTTAAATTTCTAGCCACTCACAATTTCATATGCTTTGATATCTTGTCATCTGTACCTTCAGAAAGGCACCTCAATTATCTTACATAGAAGTACATACAGAGAAAAATAAAATACATGGCTAATTTTCCTTCCTTCTTCTTCCTACTTACCTCTCTCCCTTACTCACTATTCTTTCTTCCATTCTCCTATTTTGCCAAAATATTTATAAATACTCAACCAAAATTCCTATACAAGCATACAGCAGGATACATTCATACATATTTCCCCCTTTGGTTAGAAAAACTATATTTGATACAACTAGTAAAATGGCAAAGTAGAGAATTATCAGGAGAACCTTTCTATATACAGCAGGTACCAGGTTCCAAGCTCTGTAGTGATTATGAAAGCATGTATAGTGCTGAACCCTACCTCTGAGTGGTAAACACAGCTGGAGCAGATGTGCGAACTCAGTTACAATCTTTTTTTCCTAACAAGTTCATGATTATAAAATTTGTTCTCAGCGTACTCTTTTTTCTTTGATTAACTTAAAGTTAATGTTCCCCCTTTCACTTCCAGGAAGTACTTTGCAGCTTCTGCTCATCATATCCAAATGACAGTGTCAGTCTTCCTGAGGCCTGGGGTCATTATTAAGACTAGTCAGTGTTACATTGCACTACTGCCGTGGCTGACAGGTCAGTAGGTATGCTGCGTGAATACACTGGACGAAGGGATGACGCACATACTGGGTTGGAAGAGGTGCATCAAATTAGGATATTGCAAGATTTTGTTGTGTTCCCCTAACTGCACAACTGAAATGCTTTTGCTTGTTTCTTTGTGAAGTTTTCCACTTAATATTTTTAGACTGGCTGGGTGGTGGTGGCGCACGCCTTTAATCCCAGTACTGGGGAGGCAGAGCCAGGCGGATCTCTGTGAGTTCGAGGCCAGCCTGGGCTACCAAGTGAGTTCCAGGAAAAGCGCAAAGCTACACAGAGAAACCCTGTCTCGGAAAAAAAAAAAAAAGAAAAAAAAAGTATTTTTAGACTGTGGTTGATCTTGTACAACTAAAACAATTCAGTGTGTAAGCATGGGTGGAGTCATAACTGTCCGTGGGTGCATATGTATAAACATGCAGAAAGAGAAGAGAGCAAGATGAAAAGAGGAAGGGAGCAAAAGGGGAGGGGAGATGGAGGGAGGAATAAGTGAGGGAAAGAGAGTCAATTTTTTAAGTGACTATACTTACAGAGAGGTCCTGGGTGTGGTTTTTAGAAAGACACCCATTCCTCACACTTCACATGATTTATAAATCTTTGAAGTAAGGTTTGAATGTCAGCCTCAAAAAACGAACCCAAACTTGCTTCATCAAGTTTGATGAAAAGAAAAGTGTCCCTGGAATGTATTTTCGAGGTTTCTACCTTTTAACTCTTAGTGGCAATTCAGGCTGTGAAAACTGGACTTTACCTGGCAGGGAGAGAGCAGGGCCTGTGGCCATGTGGGATTCTCTGTGATTATCCAGTTGCTGGATACTTCTTAAATACACGAGAAGAAAAACACGATTCTCGCCTCATATTCTGTCCAGAAGTCTTTAAATATACCCCAGGAGCAGGGTGCCACCATCCCACTTTTTTCTGTGTTGTTAGTTAGGACAGACAAATGCAGGTGAATTCAGTCCTGGAAGAGAGGTGTCACTTTCAAAGCTCTAATGACATCAACTGCCCTCTCTCAGATTCTTTCTTAGTGTCTCTTAAGTAAAGTTGCTTGAACTTAAAACCAAAGTTCTTTGACTCCACAAAAGTATACTGAGGAAATTAACAAAAAGGTAGAATGTGCCATATGCTGAAGAGAGTACTAGGTATACATGGCCGCAGGGAGAGCTCTTGGTCTCCTGTGATCTCTACCTGTCCCGGCCCTGGGCGTCCACCACAGTAATGAGGACCTTCCTACTGCCCCTCAGCACTGTGCACTGCCTCCTCCCCATCTGTGGCCTCTCCCTTCACTGCCTATTTGGTTTCACTTTTCAGAGCAGATGAAACACCCAGAGGCCATATTAATATAGTGAGTTTATGAACAAGCTCCCCCTTAGTATTTCCACTGCCTCACCATAAGAAAAACACCAGCCAAACCCCAGCAGAAAAGCCATCAGGATTCCCTGGAGGTGGAATCCAGTGTTAGAAGTAGGTAGACGAAGGGGACAGACAGCAGACAGGGCACTAGTGCAATGGGGAAGCAGTTGCCGGGGTGCCACACAACAGTACAGCTGACCAGTAGATCTCAAAACCATCAGGGCCACCAAAACAAGGAAAGACTGTCCCAACTAAGGGGAGCCAAGAAGACAGAACCACCAAAGGCGTTGGTATTTTGGAAAGTACCCTGTAGCAGAAAATGGACAGTATACAGAAATGAAGGAAATCTTTGAGAAGCATGGACTTTGTCAAGGCAACATGCCAGCATTAGCTCCTCAATGTAAAATCACACCACACCAATGAGAGATGTGGGGAGAGTGATAAAGGTACATGGGAGTTCTGTACAACCTCCTGAATCTTTCTGTACAGCTGAAACTGTTGCAGAAAAGCAGTCTAGTAAGAGAGCAGAAGTTTGTGGCTGTGTAAACAAGAGCATTTTTTGCTGACGAGCAATGATTCTTTGGAACTGCTGTGGTAACTAGAAGATATGCTGGTGGTGATGCTGTAAGATAAGGCATCTGGCAGTGTTACAGATGCCTCCAGCAAGACTGGGAATTAAGGCATGCCGAGCGAGCACCTTCCCATTAGCCTCGTTAGGTCAGGAATGGCAGTGTATTGCCTGTGGGCCAGACCTGGGCCACCACCTGCTTTAGTAAATAAAGCTTTGTTGGAACCCAGCCAGCACATGGTCACACATACACATGGAACTTGGCTGCTCTGTCACAACAGTGGCAGCAGAGACCAGCTGGTCTGTAGAGGCCAAACAGTATTTGCATCTGGCCAAGCCCCTGGTTTAGGCTGAGGGCAAAGTAAAAGTGAGACAGGCTAGCTGGGCCACCAGGATTCACTCGGGGTGGAATCAGGTGTTAGGAGGAAGAGGGAGAGGCGGCAGGTGGGGCTTGAGGAGGAGAGCTGCCAGCTGCCTGCAGTGCTGACGTTTGCAGAGACTATCCTGTTTTCTCTGGAGCTGGGTCTTAGCTGCAGGCTTTGTCGGTCCGTGTGAAATCCACCTTTCCAGCCCCCTTCCTAGATACTTTATCTTGGTTTCTGATTCTATTATTTTGTTATTCTGGCTGTCCTGAAAATAAGTCACCAGAATCAACACAGTATCTCTGTGGTACTGTACTGTATTACACTGCCAAGCTCCATATCTGCAGGTACCACATTAGTTCCTTAAAATTGGCCTTGATGATTGTATTGCCTGTTGTCAGTAAGGTCCTCTGTTTATAAATACCGAAGAACACACACACACACACACACACACACACACACACACACTCACACACACATACACACACACACACACACACACACACACACACACACACACACACAATTGGCCATGGTGAAGTCTTTGTATCATGGAAGTGAGCAGACAGACGACTTTGCTTCTGTCTGCCAGTGTCCATTCCCATGCCAGCTCTCCCACAGTCACTGTAAAACTGCGCAACTTGCATTCTGATTTTGGTTTCCAGTATTCTAGATGATCTCTGTATTTGTTTCTTTCTTTCTTCTATCTTAACCTTTAAATGCTATCAACTGTGTAACAGCACCTTGCAGAGAAAGCCTGAGCTCATTTTGTTGCTGTCCAGCCTCACCCCCTCACCACTCCTCCCCTCCACCTCCCAGCCCCCGTGCCTCACCCCCATGTAATTATCTGTTGATAATAGGTGTTCTTCTTGGTAAGAAAGAAGTCTCTTACAGTTTGCTTTTGAATGTAGAAACAGGTTTGAGAATTACTTGGAATCCCAGGAAAAGTCCTAATGTTCTTTTCAAATGCTGAGGTAATTCCTGGTCATTGAGATTTTTTTGCTGAAAATTTCTACTTAATTTTCTAAGTACAAGCAGGTTTCTATGTGCGTGTATTCAAATATTATTAGTTTACAGAAAGGGTGAGTGATCAGATACAGAATTTGATGGACAATTTTATGTGAATGATGTGGTAAAGTTCTATATAGATTTGTTTTTCTAACATCATCAATGTAATTTCTAACTTATAAACCTTTTTTCCTGAGTTATTTTATGCTTATAATGCATGTGCCATTTAAAAAATTTTTATATATAGGTTTCCAGACTGGCCGAGAAATTCTTTAAAGCAAATAGCTTAATTGTAATGGAACTCTGTAATGTAGTGGCTACTGAAAACATTATTCTCTTCTGAAAATGTATCCAGAGTTCTCACTTCACATGCCAGAGTTCCTCAATGAGAATCCATCTTGTTAAAGATCCCAGTAGAAGGTAGAAGTGGGTCTCCCATGGCTACGGAAGGAACAGCAGAAGCAAAACTTGGATGTCTGCATTGGTTGGGGAGACTTTCTGAACACTGTGGCAACTTGGAAGTAGGATGTATGTGGAAAAGGGTGTGGATGAAATGGGAGAAACCTATGTTGTTGCCAAAAGGAACTAGTTACTGGCTGTTGGAGTCTTAGATAACTAAGGTTCTGGTGTGTTCGGGAGTTCTGTAATTACTAACCCCAGTTCTAAACATCCCATTAATTATGGCAGACCGAGTCTTGTAGATGGCAGTGCTTACAGTGTGGCCAGACTGTATCTTCTGTTGCCTGAAACTGAGAAAAAATTGTTGAAAATATGTGTAGCCATTGACAAGGGACTTGGCAAATATTGACTCTCATACCTAAAAATAAGAGCTGGCATCCTTTGTCCTTCCATTTTCTGGTAATTCCCTTTACACATTTCAAATTGTATATTTTCAAAGTGTTTAAGCCAGAAGTGGTAGCTTAATCCCAGAACTCGAGAGGCAGAGGCAGAAGAGGTAGATCTCTGAGTTCAAGGCTAGTCTGGTCTACAAAGCAAGTTCCAGGACAGCCAGGACTGCATGGAGAAACTCTGTCTTGAAGAACAAAACAACAACATCAAAACATTTTTAAAACTATTGGTTTCTGTAGGCAACTTGAAAAGTAAGTCTTTCTGAGAAATGTTGCTGTGTTAAAGAGCTGGGCTTCAGGCTGTGTAGATTTCCTGTGTGACCTTTGGCAAATGCCATAATCTCTCAGATTCACTTAATAAATTAAGACCTTCCAGCAGGGTTGACAGCCTACTAGAGAGTCAAGGCAGGATGCAAGAAATGTCAAAATTGTGCCTTTTTAAACAGCAAGATTTAGAAATTCGATCTTAACTGTTATTGGCTGTCTACTCCATCCATCCCACTCAGGATCGTGTACATAGGGCTCAGAAATAAGGACACTATCTGCCCAGCCTGTAGCAGAGTCCAGGACTCCCTGTGGCAGAGGCTGGCACTCTGGCTGCAGAGTCCTCCCAGTGCCCCTTGCCCTGTCCTCTATGCCTTGGGTCCTAGCCTTGGGCTGTAATTGCTTCTGCACTAGTCACACTGTATCTTACCTTCTGATCCTTATCCTGCCCCAGCCCTGAGTACGGCTCTCATCCATCACTTCATTGAACCTGGGCACAGACAACCAAGGCCAAAAGAAAAATACAGATGAAATACAATGGAGGTCCATCCTGATAAGTCCATGAAGTGGGCATTGAATTTATGTCATATGAAAATGTCATAAACAGACAGTGCATTTAAGCTACCTAACCCCCCAAGACTCAGAGCTCAGCAGCATGGTCCCTTAGAGTCTCTCAGGATGATGTAGTTGACTGGGATCCGAAGTTCACTGCCACTGACTGGTATCAAGACAGGATGATGCTGTGTATCCCTAATCTGGACAGAGAACAAAACTCAAAATTCCAAGTAGGGCTGGCAAGATGGCTCAGCATGTGAAGGCACTTGTTGTCAAGCCTGCCAAACGTGGATTCAATCCTTGGGACCCACATGTTGGAAGTAGAGGACCAACTCCTGTGATTTGTGCCCCGACTTTCCCATGCTCCACGTCCTGGCACACACTGCATCCAGCACACACATAAAATACATAGTTTTGTGATTTTAAAAATCCATTTACAGCTTCTACCAAATATTCACTGATTTTGCGCCATCATAAGTCAACATGTCTTTATTTCTAAGCTCCTTCTGGTTCAACCCCATTCCAAATTTCCTTACGTCAAGAAAGTAGCAAATGGCCTTGGGAAATTTGGGGGAAGAGATGATGGGAGAGGAAAGGCCGAGTTACAACTGCTATAGTCACACTTTCAAAGTGAGAGAAGGAGCCCTTTGGGGGAGGGTGTTTGATGATGGAGTGAGTCAGCGTATTGCAGATGTGCAGCAGAGTGCCCAGTGCCCAGCAGGTGCCCAGGACTGTTGGCGCCCCTGTCCTCCTACAGGTCCTTGCCTGATTTCAGGTCAGGAATCCCCAGTTTCTGCTGAACCTGCCAGTTTGTTGGCTCCTGTCACACAGGCTGTTTGTATTTGGAGAATTCCATCCAGCTGTCGGTTTTCTTCCCTTTCTCCTTTTATGGAATGGGCTCTAAGCCAACGGTACTTCATCTGGCGTCCATGGGACCCGGGCTTCGCGTCCATGGATGAGCTTCAGAGGGTCTGTTAGTTTGGAAGTTTTATGTTTTATTTCTCTCTTTTTATTGCTTACTTTTAATATCTTAACAAATATATATATACATCATCTTCTAGCAAAATTCTTACCAAATATAATCATCTGACTTCAGCAGATTTAAGGATAAATTTGGTATAGGCTGGCCTTGGGATTCTGAGTTTTGAAGCAGCTCTCCAGTGTTCCTTCTGGTGCTAAGAAGATGGCCTCACTTATCCCAATGACACAAGGAGGGTCCCTGACTTTCTGCATTTACCTTCTTTGGTCCGTTAGCTTCACTGAGCCTGACATTTTCCTATAGCAAGTTATCTGGTCCTTAGAACCAGCCATCCTAAATTGGAATCCTTGTCACGATGGACATTTCCATGCCCCAGCAGCTGAATCTCCATCTTGACCTCTGCATGTCCATCTCAATTAACCATGAATGAGCAGTTGCATACAGGAGTGATTACCATTCCTTCTAGCAGCCAGCCATGGGGCCCCTTATTCTTACAGATGGGTGGCCAGTCTAACTTCCAAGTTCCATCTTGAAAACTTGGTGTTTATAACTACATCTAGTATCAGTTAGTTTTATAATAAAATAGGACCCGAGGCAAGGAGATTGGACTCAACACTTGGTTGAGCAATCTGGTTACATGGAGGGTACAAATGACCTGTATTGTTAGAGCAAGTGACTGGTCAGCCTCTGCGGTGTGTCTAGTCAGGAAATGGGAATTTCTGAGGGGAGGAGAGGAGATACACGTAATCACTGCCCATTAGAGCATCGGGAGAGTAGAGCGCCGGATATAGAAGAAATTGTGTTGGTTGCTGTTTATCTGTAACCATTGACTTCCCCTTTTGTGCCCGTGTTACAAAAAGCTAGGACAGTCCGTAAGCCCTAAGCCCTCATATGTAATTTTTCCTCACAGTGAGTCAGCCAGAAGCCAGGGTGGACAGTAATTCATCCATGGAAACTTGCTGCTCCTGTGCATACAGTAGGTACTGCACAGTTTCCCGCCTGCTGGAGCGGGTAGGTCTGCCACACTTCTCAAGTTTTCTTGTATGTGAAGGGAGCTTCATGAGTGTATCATTCCTGGTCCCTTTCTCTTCCTACCTTGTTGTACTGGGGATGGAAAGTCAATGATTTGTGAGTCTACAGTGGAAACTGTACCTCTGCCTTTCTCTGTGGGGACAGTGTTCCTTCAACAGAGTTAGTGTACCCCTTCGGTCTGCTCTTCCCTGTCATTGACCTGGGTAGTGGTTCCAAGCCCTGCTTACCATTGCCTGGTGCCTTGCCTTTCTCCACCTCAGTTAGAAGGGGTGGACAAGGGAAGAAAGAGGCTATTCCATAGGCTTCCTCCAACGTTCAAGCCCCACAGACCTGTGTGACCTTGGTGATTTACTCTATCTCATGAGACTTCCATTTTTCTAACTTTAAAGTGAGAATAATGTCTACTCATGGTATGAGGTACAGAGATTAACTGAGATAATGTATAGGGAGCTTCAAGCGCCTAGAAAGTGTACAATTATAATAGTTCTTGTCATGATTTTGCTTTGGAAAGAGACTAAAACTAAGCCTAGTTCTCCTTACAGGTGGGGCCTTGCTATTTGCAGACAGAGTTGGGCCAGTTCAACTTCACCCACTGATGGATAAATCCAGTGCTCCCAGGGAACCTCTCATTTTATGAACTTGGAAACCTTTCTCTCCAGTTTCCCTCACCAATTTATTTCTCAGTGAGGATGCAGGGGTGTGGGTGGCAAGGTGCATTTTCCTTCAGAGCTGGGTTTTGCCTCTACCCCCTCTTCTAAAGTGATGTTCATACTGTCTTTTCTCAAAATGTCATGAGCATCGTAAAACTTTTCACACATAAGACCAAACTTAAGTGCTGAGGCTTTGGACTCAGTGTGTGAGAACACTCAGAAGAAAGAAATCACACTTCATTAAGAAGAAGAAAGGCTCTGGAAAAAACCTGTACAGTATACAGTGTGCTAGCTCACTTCCAGGAAGCAAGAGCAAACTAGACCACGTTGCTGACAGCGTCAGGAAGCTCACACATGGACTGGAGGTTCCAATACAAGATTTGGTGACTACAGTGAAGTGGTATATACTCAGGCTTTGCAAAACGGCCCACCCTTGAATCCCCTTTGTATTGACATGTCCCACAAGGCAGCTCCATGGCTTTTCTGTTGCATTATGAAGTGGGGGTGTCTATCCTATAAGGTGCAGGGTTCAGGGAGAGAATCAAGTCTAGAGAAGCCCCACCATAGTCATAGAACATTGGTAGCCTTCCTCTGCACAGGAGGGGGTGCTCTTTCTCTTCTGTATGTATTCTGTGTATTTCATAATTTCTGATGGTCTGTATGGGAGAGTTTCTGCAGAGGGGCTATTATGCTGTGGGTATTGATTTGATATAGGTTTTGCCCTTTCTAAACAAACAAGGACATATGATGCTGTTGTCACTTCTGCCAAGCTCCAATCACACGACCATGGCTTCAGTGTCAATAATGCATTCCCAGGACTTTGAATAAAACAAGACATTTAAGCTAACGTGTTTGCTTCTCTCTTGACAGTCTCCATCATGTCACTTATTGTCGTCATGTGTAGTGTACTTCTGAGCTGTGGTCACTGTGTGGAAAGGCAGATTTCCTCAGCGATTGCTTACAATACTGCTTGTGTCTTCCATTCAGGTGGCTGTGCTCCAATCCCAGAGTCAGACATAGAGGAGAGATCACTAGAAGAATCCGCAGAACTGTTTACCAACCACAAGCACCTCATCGCAGAGACCCCTGTGCCTGGTGAGAGAAAACAGTGGCACTCTGCTCCACTTCTGACATGTTGGAGAGCATTTTGCAAAACTGCTTGTTTTCTAACATCTATGTCTTGGTGTGGGTGACTGGGCAGTTTTCCCATTTCTGTGGATTTTCAAACCTACTCCTCTCTGTTTCTTCTTCCCAGAAGTCACAGCCCTCCAAGGAGTTTTGGAATAGTCGAAGTAACGCTGACTAGTTGGAAAGAAGACGACGCCCTCTCTGAGGCTGACCCTGTGTGGACATTGTGGTCCTACCCTGGTGCTGTGCTGAGCTCACCCCTGGAGGTGACTTCGTGGAGATGGGCTCAGGGCTTTTGATTGTGCTTGGGAGGGCTTGGAATATCACAGAAGGGTCATCTGAAAGACGAATCTTTTCTTCCCAGGAAAACTGTTGCTGCCTTTAGTCATGAGTGCTTATAGACAGAGGGAGTAGCAGATGGCAAAGTTTGGGGACAGGCTTTATAACGCAGGGATCCAGATGTAAAATAATTTGATAGCCCATTTTTTTTCACAGAATTCTTATGTAATAAATGCATCAAGTTTAATAAAGCATATAATTGTCAAACAATAACTTGGACATAATTTATAATAAGGGTTACACATATGATTTCTCTGTATTTTTTTAAAGAAACTGAAAAGTTTGCTACTCCACAGTAAGACTTGGGTGATCTTGTTTAATAAGTAAAAGAAGCGGTCGGAGCTGTTGAGCTCTTTGCTTTGTTGAGCTAACGTGGAAGAGGGTGGTTTCTAGTGGGTGTGAATATACTTTAGGAAGCGAGTACGTTAACAGTCACCCTCGTGAGTGGTGCCTTTCACAAATCCAGGTAATAAAGGGAGTCACACTTTTTATTATTATTATTTTATTATTTAATAATAATTTCATTATTATTAAAACAGAATGTTTTATGTATAAGGAATTGCAGAGGTTTTACTTACTTTGGGTTTTGCCTAAGTAAGGATTCAGATGTAATACTGATTAGTTAAACATGTCCATGTTAGTTTTCAGATGAGTCTCAGTTAAATCTCAGGGGAAAGGGGCTTATGGTTTGTTTTTTTCTTAATATTGGAAGAATCAAAAAAATCAAAGGTTGCCTCATCTGTTATTTACAGTGTCCTTTTGCAGGAGGCACAACAGAAAATGTAAGAGCTGTAATTGTCTAGCACACACAGGAGGCAGCTTCCGGCATAGAGACCGGAACAAAGATGTCATGGTCTAGTGCATGTCCCAACACTCGGACCAACTGGAACAGCTTTCAGGAAAGCTCACCAAAGAGGTGTCCTACTTTGTGTGTGTGTGTGTGTGTGTGTGTGTGTGTGTGTGTGTGTGTATGTCTGTATCAGTGTGTGTGTGTGTATGTCTGTGTCAGTGTGTGTGTGTGTGTGTATGTCTGTGTCAGTGTGTGTGTGTGTCTGTGTCAGTGTGTGTGTCTATGTCTGTGTCAGTGTGTGTGTGTCAGTGTGTGTGTGTCAGTGTGTGTGTCAGTGTGTGTGTGTGTGTGTGTGTGTGTGTGTGTGTGTGTGTGTTCTCTTTCCCTCCCTCCTGTCTTTTCTAATAGTATCTCACCACATAAACCGAGCTGGCCTTACACTCACGATCCCTTTCCCTCTGCCTCCTGAGCACTGGGGTTTCCACTCCAAGCCTTGCAAATGTGTTTGGGCATGGTGCCACTTTTGGTGATTGGTTCCCATTGCTGTCTCTGTACGATGTATGTGAGTGACCATGTCACTAGTCATTGTTGTACCTCACAGGGTACACACCTGAGTACGACTGGTGATGTTGATTTTGTTTCCCATTTCTGTTTCTTTGGTTCCTGCCTGACATACACTGTTCCTTCTGTCTCCTGCTTTGGAATTGATTTGTCCTAGAGTTTATTGTCAGGTTGCTTAGATAAGATCTCTCTCTCTCTCTCTCTCTCTCTCTGTTTTTTTTTTAATAGAGACACAGGTATAAACTTCTTTCTTGGGACTTTTTTTTTAATCCTATAGATCTGGACAGGTTATATTTTCATTATCACTTAAATCTAGGGGGTTTTGTTTTGTTTTTCTCTCCTTCTTGATTTCTGCAGTGACCCGTTCACCACTCAGTAGTGTGTTGTTTAATCTCCATGCGTTTGTACAGTTTCTTTTTCCTGAAGATTTCTAGCTTCATTCCATTATGGTTGGATGGAATACAGGTAGCTGTTTAAATTTTCCTATTTTTGTTGAGACTTGCTTTGTTTTCCTGATATGTGATCTGCCTTAGAGAAGGTAACTTAGGATCTTGAGAACATTGTGTGTTCTTTGGTGTGTTCATTGTGTTGGGTAGAACATTCTATAGATGTCTGTTAGATTCATTGTATTTAATTCCAGTGTTTATTCAGGTTTTTTTTCTTTGTATAGGTGATCTGTCTAAGGGTGAGAATTGTGTATTGAGGTCACCCACTATTACTCTGTTGGGGTAATCTGGGATTTTAAATTTCATAGTGTTTGTTTTACAAACATGAATGAGCCAATATTTGGCACATATATATTTAGAATTATAATGTCCTCTTAATGGAGTGATCCCTTGATCAGTATTAAATAACCCTCTTTATCTCTTCTGATGAGAATGAATTTGAAACTGGGCGGTGGTGCACGCCTTTAATTCCAGCACTTGGGAGGCAGGAGCAGGCAGATCTCTGTGAGTTTGAGGCCAGTCTGAGCTACAGAGTGAGTTCCAGGAAAGGCGCCAAAGCTACAGAGAGAAACCCTATCTCGAAAAACCAAAAAACAAACAAACAAAAATGGATTTGAAGTAAATTTTGTAAGGTATCAGAATACCAGTGTCCACTGCTCTCCTAGTTCCATGTGCTTGGAGTACATTTTTCTGTCCTTTCACCCCAGGTAGTGTTTGGTCTTGGCCTTGGGCGGTAAGGTGTGTTTCTTGGAGGCAGCAACAGGAAGGATTCTGTTTTCTAATCCAATCTGCTATTCTGTATTTTGGGGTAGAGAGATTAAGACCAACGATATTTGAAGTTATTATTGAAAGATGAATACTACTGTCTGTAATTCTTTTGATTTGTAGTATTTGGGAATTTCTTGGTCTTCTTTTATTTAATGAGTGCCATGATATCTGAGTTCTTCTACTGTAGTCCTCTGAGTGTGTTTATCTTTCTCTTCAGACGGAAATATCCCTTTCTGGTCTCCACTGTAGGACTGGCTTGAGAGTCATGAGTTCTCTTAGCCTGCTTTTGTCATGGAAAGTTTTTCTTTCATCTTCAATTCTGACAGATAGTTTTGCCAGGAATATTAGACAGGTGTAGTATTTGTGTTCTTTAAGAGTTTCAAAGATATGTGTAAACTCTTTTTTTCATAACATGGATTGAAAAGTCAGCAGTTATTATAATGAGTCTGGCCTTGTATGTGACTTGGCTTTTCTCTTTTGCAACTTTCTATGTATTTTCTTTGTTCTCTGCATTTAATGGTTTGCAAATAATTTGATGTGAGGAGTCTTTATTTTCTTCCTGCCTGTTTTGGTGTTCTGTGTGCCTCTTGTATCTGGGCTTCCTTAAACTTGGGAAATTGCCTTCTATGATTTTATTAAAGATGTTTTCTGTGTCTTCTGCATGAAACGTTTCTCCGACTGGTATGCCTAGGATACAAAGCTTTTGTCTTTTCGTAGAGTCCCAGAGTTCTTGCATGTTCCATTCATACAATTAACAAAACTATCATTGACCTTGACTAAATGTTCTAATTTCTATATTTTGTTTTCATACCCTGATATTTTTCTCTTCCATATTATCCATTCTATTGATAAGATTTTCCTTTGAAATTTTTATTTAACTTAAGTTTTTCGTTTCCCTCAGTATTTCTATTTCTTTATTAAAGTCTATTTCATATCATGGATTGACCTCTTTCTTTTATTCAGGTATCTGTGGTCTCTTGGAAAAATATTGGTGCCTTCTTGAGTTGATTTTACCATATTTGTATAGTTATTTTAAATTCTGTATCTAGAATTTGATTCCATCATTTTGACCAGGATCATTCATTATGAATCATTCGATAATTTTTGGAGGAAATAATTTGTCTTGGTTTTCATGTTACTTATGATTTTGTACTGGGATCTGCCCTTTTGGGTAACTAGGTCATTGGTGAGATTTGCTGTTGCCTTTGCTCTTTTAATTCTGATTACTTCTCTTCTTTCAGTGGTTGTATTTTCCATGTTCAGGAGAAACTAGGGTGTATTACAGGTGTGGCGGCGTTTTTGTCTGTTAGTGATGATCCAAGTACTGGGCTCTGTCTCCAGTCTGCCCCGTGGGCTGAGCGCTGACTGCAGCACCAGCCACTCTCTGGTGTTAAACCATTTTGATAAAGGAGTACTAGGTGACTACAAGACAACACTTGTTAAATACCAGTAAGTTTAGGGAGTAAAGGGGTCCCACTGGCACTGTGCATGTTACTATGTTAGTGGAAAGGAAGAGGGAAGCAGTCATAGTGATACTGGCAATAAGTATCAGCTATTAGATGGGAAGTAGGAGAGTGGGACATACACAGGAGTGGGGATAATTGAGGCAAAGTGAAAAAGGTAGGATGGATAAATGGGAGTTTTTGTTAACAGTAGACTTAAAAAGAGGAGGTGAGGATATGTGCTCACAGATAAACCAGGTCCACCACTAGGCTTTGGGAGATGTAACAGTGACAAGACTTGGTACAGGAAAAGAGGAATGAAGAAAAATGGAGTGGGCCAGGGCTGGGAGAGAAGGGGTCGTGTTGCCCTGCTACAGTGCCTCACTCCAGTTCATTATGCCTAAGGCTTAGCTCTAAGGGGGGAGCAGAGCTGTGTGGAGGCACAAAACAATGGAATCGCTGGCAAATAAGGGATGATGTGGTGATGTAGGACAGCTGGGTGTGAATATGAGAGACAATGATCATCGTCCGAATGTTGCCCTCCTCGCCTTGGCTGGCCTGCTGTGTTATCTCCCTGGTTCTGGGCTGGACTGTACTCCATGTTGGTTTTTATCAGTCCTGTCCTTCACTGTGGACTCCCAGGTGCCCTGTGTCTGTTTTCTTGACTCCGTTGTCCTGTATGCTATGGATGGCTGAGGCAAACTCTGCCCAGCCTTCCTCCCTGCATCCCCACAGGGTTGTGAGCAGCTGGTGGCTGTGCTGCATCCAAAACACTGTTTAGACTTGTATTTAGCTCATGCAGCTTTGCCTTTCTCACTTTGGGGTGCTGATGGGGGGTCCCAGCATCAAATGCTGGGAAACACTTCTATAAGATCTCTACTGCTGCTGATTTTGTAGGTTTCCTGGTGGGGATCTGTCATCCCAGCTTACCTAGGGAGAAACCCCTCCATGGCTGCATGGCAGCAGCTTTCCTTGCAGCCACAGCAAGAAGTCCTGCCCACTTGGAAGAGGGTTGGAGGGATGTAAATAGAAAGCCGGCTTCACTGCAATGGTAACTTCTTGTTCCCAGAGGATATTCCAAAGTGAAACAACATGAGGACATGCTGGTGGGTGTCTAAACAGGACCAACAGGGAAAAGGGAGGACTCAGGGGCCCTGTGAAACAGCCAAGCTACAGTCCAATTAGCAGACTCCTAACCTTAAGGTCCCTTCCATCTACAAGGGCTAAAATTGTCACTTTCCCTTTCTCTGAAGCTCTTGTCTTCTGTCACCCCTGGATGTTGAATTCTTTGTCTCCATCAAGGAATGACCTCAGAAATCCCATAGACAAGCACCTTTTACGCAATGGTAGAGAAAGTTGACAAATCCAAGTGTAGTAGAGGTTTGCCGCATGCCGATTCCTGGACTGAAGAGCAGCAGATGGAATGATAAAATATTCCTGTTTCCTTTAAATCTCAAACCGTAACCAGCCATTCTCACATCAGACAAACAAACAAAATTCCTTTAGAATCTCCTACAATGGATTTTGGTCACTCTTCCCTCTCCCAACTCATCTCACATCCACTCTTACCTCCTTACCTTACCAAATTCCAATTCTCTTCTAAGAACAGCATTAAAAACCACTGAGTCTCTTTTGTGTTACCCAAGTCCTCTTGGGTGTGGAGTCTGCCCTGGGGTTTGGTTGACCTACTGGGGGTCAAATTATTAAAGAAAATGGACTCTTCCTCTCACAGAAGCTACCAAATGCCAACATCTCCTCGGCTAGCAGTGAGACACCGTGCCTACCTCCGTCACTCTGTGTCAGGATTTCTGTCTGGCTTGAGCTTTCTCAGGTCTTGTGCATGCTGTTGCAAGCACTGTGAGTTCCTCTGTGCAGTTACCCAGATCTGTTGTGTCTTGAAAGACCTGTTTCTTTTCAATCATCTATTACCTCTGGCTCTTAAAATCTTTTCCCCCCTTGTCTGCACAGATCCCCAAGCCTTAGGGAGAGTGATGTGATACAGATGTTCTACTTAGTGCTGTGCATTACCCAGTCTCTTAGTCTCTGCACACATCAGTTATAGGTCTCCATACATATTGCCATCTGTTGCAAGAAGAAGCTTCTCTGATGAGGTCTATTAATGTAACAGTAGGTCATAGAGAATCATTTCAATACTATGTACATTTAGGAGAATATTAGTAGTAGGTTCCCCCCCCCAGGGCCTATGACAACTCTAGCCACAGGTTCTTGGCCTCGTTAACACTGCCAGGTATTGATTCTGTCCCATGGAGTGGACCTTACATCCAATCAGAAAATGGTTTGTTGCTCCCATAACATCTGTGCCATGATTGCACTGGTGGACATATCTTTTCTTGGTTCTTGTGGATCATGGGGTTCACAGCTGGGTGAGACTGACAATTAGTCTTCTCCTCCAATAGTGTGCATAGCATCTGCAGCACTAGTGAGAGATAGCAAATAGGAATAAAGCTTCCAAGTGAGTACCAGACTGACTTGTCCATGTTCTAAGACCCAGGTATACGGCATCTTCAGCATTGAGTGTCTTAGCATTACATTCTGAAGAGTAACTAGCATTGCAAGTAGCCTTATTTGTGGGACAGTGAGGAAGGGGTCTGTGGGACCCTACTGGCCAACAACTCAAAAAGTGGTAATACATTCCTGATACTGGAGTTTTCATTTGCTAGCATGTGGTGTCTACGTGGGTTATTGTCCTTCTGTTATAGGGTAACTCCATTTAAACTCTTTATATATGTATATACATATATTTCAGAAGCTTCTACCAGGAAAATTCAAAAAAGGCTTCTCAATTCTTGTTAAAGGCAACTTTTTTGTGTGACAATTATGTTATACTGAGGTTTTTTTATATATCAAGAAGTACATTTTTAAAGATACAATAAAGAATTAAATGTTTTGTGGAAATCGGTATCTTAAGCCTATTAGCACAATTATTTGATATTCCTTACAACTTGGATTTTAAATGTCCCCCAAGGCCCATTCATGTATCCCAGTTCTATGATATTATTTATTGGAAGGTTGTAGAGCCTTGAAGAGGTGAAGCCTAGACAGAAGTTGGACATTCAGTCTGTGCCCTTGAAAGAAACACTGACCCCCTAGCCCAGTAGTTCTCAACCTTGGGAGTGTTGAATGACCCTTTCACAGGGGTCACCTAAGACCATCAAAAACCATAGACATTTACATTAGGATTCAGAACAGTAGCAAAACTACAGTTATGAAATGGTAACAAAAATAATGTTATGGTTGGGGGTCACTGAGACATGAGGAGCTGTATTAAAGGGTCACACCATTAGGGAGGGTGAGAACCACATGAGGAGCTGTATTAAAGGGTCACACCATTAGGGAGGGTGAGAACCACTGCACTAGCCCCTTTGTCTCTTCCTTCACCTGGCAGACATTCTGTGAATGAGGTTCTGCTGCCAGGCTCCCGCCAAGATGTACTGCCTTGACACGGACCCCTGATGCCTCTTAATTACCTCAGATATGTTGCTATAGTGACAGAACACTGACTCATAAGTTTAACTAAATAATTTTATTTTTATATTAATCACATTAACATAGAACTCACTTTGTACAGTCATATACATAAGTATATATTAGATATTATATACATGGAAAATATATATAAAGTTAGTATTAGAACATTGCCTGGTACACCATATAGGTATATAATTTTTATAAGTATTAGTTAAAATTCTTTTTTGTCTGTTTGCTTTCTTGCTTGAGATAGGATCCCATTATGCAGCCCAATTCACTCTGTAGACTAGGCTGACCTTGAACTCACATAGATCCTCCTGCTTCTGCCTCCCAAGTGCTGAGATTAAAGGTGTGCACCAGCAAGCCCAACTTAATTAAAATTCTTTAAGATAAAAAGTATAGAACAGAAATCTGACTTATTACTCTTCATGTTATGCCCAGATCACAGGGACCCCCAAAATACCACCACAGAGAACAAACCCCATATGTAAAAGCAGAGAGCCTTTATTTCAAGCTTGGAGCTTGGACTCTGTGTCTGATGCAGCAGTGAAAGCAGAGAGCCCCAAGCCCAGGCAGGGTGGGGTTTTTTTATCATAGCAGAGGTTAGGGTGAGATGATTTCTAGGGTCCAAGACCCTGATTGGCTGACAATTGTCTAGGGGTATCTGTAAAACAAAAATAGGTGTGTGCTAGACTCAAGGACATCTGGCCACCTTATCTAATGGTTGGAATGTTTGAGATGTCAGACACTTTCCCCATCCCTGGGCAGATCCCTGGGTGGTGTTAGCTTATGGGCTTTTCCCAGATCCGGGGGTTGTCTGTCAGTAAGCCTGTCACAGAAGCTGTGTCTGGGTCTGTCATGGCAGCTGTGTGGTCAAGCTGTTTTAGCCACCCCCACCCCACATTCACATTTTTCTATTATAAGTGAGAATACATTAATACCAACCTTTCAGCATTATTACATTTAAAATGTAATTTCTAAAAAAGGTCAAATAATTTGATTAGTGGCTTTAAAGGATTGATTGCTTTTTGAAAAAGGATGTCCTAGATCTAAGCTATATATCTATCTTTCCCTGATTTCAGCCTCCTGATTTAAAGGCACACACCAAATGTTTCCTCTCTCCAACAGTGAAGCTAAGATGCCCACAGTGCTTGCTAGTCGTGTGTTAGAAATAAAGACTATGTGACTGTTGAACTAGTCCTGTTGTTTTGAGGGCAGCAGCCCAGTCCCATTACATTTGTATGCTTGTGTATGCACAGTCCTGGAGTAGTTCATGAAACTGCAAGGTGCTCCGGGTTTTGAATCAGCCAGATAGCCCTATTACTGCTCAATTTGTCAGAACAACGTAATAAAATAGAAAATACTTACAAAGTTGTTACTGTGTGCTGTAGGTGCAGTTTTGTGTTTAGCTTTTTGTAGAGTCTGCTCCTTCCTTGTAACAACACCAAGCATGTATGTATGTGCAGGTATTATTGGCTCTGCTTTACAAATAACAGTGTGAAGGGTTCTACAGACTAAATAATTCATTATTTACCCCACCATCCGTGTGAAGAAGAGCTGCTGTTCTAGTCTAGTTGGATTCTAAAAGCCCAAATGCACAACTGTTTGTAAATATATTATTTAAAATACAACAGAGTACACTTTAAAAGCAAACCTTCTGGTACAGGACGACTGCAGCTCTGCTTTCCGGGGCTGTCGTCCATTTTAAATGTTTGCTCTTGGGCAAACAGCGTGTTGTTTTCTGTAGGAATGCCGTCGCTGTTAGCTGACCATGCTTGACCTAGACCTTGCTCTCAAGTCTCTGCTTGACTTTTCTTTTTAATGCAAGCGTTCTGATATTTGGTAGTCAAATCTATTCATCTCTTTTTTATTGATTTCTGCTTCTCATGTCAAGCCCATGATGTCTGAGAGCCTTCCGCTACTTCAGTCAGAGCTGAGGTCCTGTCCAGGTTACTGGGTTCAGTGCTGCTGTAGGCTTGATCATGTTCTTGGAGGAGATGTGCTGGGAAATATTTACCACGAATTTGTTTCTCTTCTGCTTTATCTCTGGTGGTTTTATGTGAAATGCCTCTCAGGTTTGCCCATTCTGTGTTACCTGTTTTCTCTAAGGGAGAAGAACCACTAAATAAGAGACACTACATTGCATTCAAAACCCCTCCCACACCCCTCACCTGCAGCACAGGTGTGGACTCTCCTTTGGGAAGATTGGCTTTCCCAGGGGTTCACCAGTGCTCTTGTAACTAGCCTGAAGCAATCTCCTCAGTCCTTAGGCATGACCAAACATGCCCAGTCCTGTGAGAGCAAGCTCAGCTTGGGCATGCTTTCCTGCTTAAAAGGACCTCAGAGGCTGGCCAGTCATGGAGGCGCACCCCAAGCCCCAGTTTCCTGGTGTTTCTCAGTCAGTCTAGGCACTGGCTTGTGAAAGGGGGGTTGGGGGTGGTTAGTTCTCAGGTGATAGATACCTGGAACCACCGGGCTCAGTCAGGGTTTCTCTCTCACTTGTTATATGTCAGAAGCTGTCTTTTCTTTTCCTGGTGGGATTGCAAGCTCCATGAACACAATTGTTCTTGGTTTCTCTCTGCAATTTAATAAATATTTATTGTACCAGCAGATCAACTTAGCTTCTAGAAGAGGTCCATGCCTTATAAGAGAAGTAGAAGAGAAATGATTTAGAATGTTGTCTGGGATCTAACCTAATTTGGTTTTGAGAAAATTCCACTGTAACTGTCCTACTAGATTTGTTTCAAGTTGACCTTAAAGGTAAAAGCCATTCTTTAAAATTCAGTATTTCATGATTCTTTTTCTTAAATACTCTGGTAACTTGATAATTTGAACATGGGGTTCCAATTTTAAATAAAAATAATGAAATACAACATTGAACACTGAAAATGAATACTTGTCTGGAATTTGAGTAAAGATACAAATTTCTACAAAGTTGACAGTTGCCACAAATATCACCAAATGTATACAAAAGATATTAACTGATGCACCTTGTACATTCTGCTGCATCGTTTTTATTTTGCACTTTATTCATCTTTTTAATTATAAATAATTTTATGATTGCATTTCATGTGCAGTAAATTTAAAAATAAGTGGATTTTTTCTCTGTTTGCTGTTTTTGTTCTGAGGGTGAATTTCAAATAACTATGGAGCTGGTAGCTCTTAACAGCCAGTCATCGGAGTCCCCGCTGAAGTGATTTTACCATGACCAGTTCATGTCCACTCAGCATAGCATGGTACCAAAGTTCTCTTGTGATTCATTCTTCATTAATCTGATTACAAGAATCATATTAGTTCTATTTGAAAACTTCCATTTCATTTTCATGAATTAAGACTGATGTGGACAATCTGGTCTCATCCCCAGCCCTGTAGCAGACCTCTTGCAAGGGACCCTCCTCCTACCCAACCCCCATTCCTCTGCGGTCTCCACTGAACCGTGTGCAGACCCAGCTTTCCCCTTTCCTGTGGACCCTCTCAATCCTCTTTTCTAGCCCATCCCTCTTCTTTTATGTCAGTCACCTATATACTAAGAAACACTCTGTACCTGGACCCCCAGTGGCCACACTGGCTGGACTCAGGTAGGTGACAGTTACCTCCCTTTCTGTCCCACATTATAATCTCTCCATTCTTATCCCAGTTCCTGTAGCAGACTGAATGCAGGGGCCTCAGTTCCCACCCTGTCTCCATTCTGTGGGGATTCCACCAAGCCTTGGTGTGGACCGAGCTTTCCTCCTTCCTATGGATCCTCTCGGTGTTCCCTTCTACCCCGTCCCCATTCCTTTGTGTCAGGTCCCAATACCTAGAAACACTTTCTACCCAGAATTCTCAGTGGTCAGATCTGACAAGGACCAGGTAAGTGATTCATGCTGTCCTTCCTTGGCCTCCACTATGATCTCTCAGTTCTCACCCTCATCCCTGGAGCACCCTGCTTGCAGGCTTCCCTCCTCCCACCTCAGCTCCACTCCCTGGAGACTCCGGCTCTTGTTGCAGATGCAGGGTCCCCATTCACCCCTGTCACTCCAGATTATTCTTTGCCTTACTGCAACCTACTCGCAGGATCCCTTCTTCCCAGTCCCTGGAAACCCCTTGGTATGACAGGATCTTCTTAGCTCTTTCCTGAAGCCTCCTCAGGTTTTTCTCCTAGCCCAGCTCTCTTCCTCTCTGCTACCCACAGACCTGCAGAAGCACTCTGTACCAGGTAACCCACAGCTACTACACTTCCCAAAGATCCAGAGAGGGCAACTGAAACCAAGGAATGGAACACCCGGCCCGCAAAGACAAGATGAAATATCCACACCTAGGATCACCTCAAGTCCAGATGCTTAGACACCAGCACAAAAACACAAACACTAACAGCCAACACAATATGCCTCCACCAGAACCCAATAACTCTACTACAGTAGACCCTGAGAAATGCAATATAGTTGAAACATAAGACAAGGACTTCAAAATAGTATGAATATTATGAATATATTCAAGGACTTCAAAAAGGAGATAAACAAATCTCTTACTGAAGTCTGTGAATATATAAACTAAATTTAAACAGTATCTCTCTATCAATCTAGCTCTACAGAAGGTACCAGAAAGAAAATGTCTGTCTGAAGAGATTAACCACACCTAAGAAAACACAAGGAATAAATAATCCCAGAACAATAAATCAAAAAGGGGAAAACCCACACCATAAGAGCAAAATAATAGGCATCATAAACACTGATTGTTAATAACCTCAATATTAATGGTCTTAATTCCCCAATAAAAAGACAGACTGACAGACTGGATTAGAAAACAAGTTCCATCTTTGCTGCAGCTAAGAAACACACCTTACCATCAAGGATAGACATTGCCTCATGGTAAAAGGAGAGACACATTTGAAGCAGAAGAACCCAAGAAGCAAGCAAGTGTAGCCATTTTAATGTCTGACAAAAGAGACGTCAACCCAAAACTTATCAGAGGAGATTACAGAAGAATCTGTATACACATCAAAGGAAAATTCCACCAAGAAGATATTGCAGTGCTTAAAATTTATGCTCCAAACACAAGGGCACCAAAGTTCATAAAAGACATACTACTATGGCTAAAATCACATACTGAGCCTCACACAGTGATAGTGAGTAACTTCACGCTCTACTCTCACCAATAGACAGGTTACTCAGACAAAAACTAAAACAGAAAAACACTGGAGTTAAATAATGTCACAAATCAAATGGACCTAGCAGACTTTGCAGAACATTTCACCCAAATAAAAAAGAATATAACTTCTCAGCAGCTCATAAAAACTTTCTCCAACTTTAACCACATACTTGGATATAAAGCGAGTCTCAACAGATAGAAGAAAGGGGGAATAACTGAGAAAAATGAAATAATACTCTGCATCCTCTCTGACCACCACAGATCAAGTCTGGATATCATCACCAATAGAAAGCTTACAGACTCATGGAAAATGAACACTCACTACTGAATGAAAAAATAGATTAAGACAGAAATTAAGAAGCAAACTGTGCTGGAGAGATGGTTCAGTCATTAAAGGCTAGGCTCACAACCAAAATATAAGAGGGAAATTAAAACTTTTTAGAATTGAATGAAAATGAAAACACAACATACCCAACCTATGGGACACAGTGAAGGCAGTTCTTAGAGGCAAGTTCATAGCACTAAGTGCCTACATAAAAGAAGGAGGAGGAGGAAGAGGAGGAAGAAATTGGAGACATCTCATACTAGCAACTTAATAGCACTGTGAAAGCTCTAAAACAACGAAAAGAAAAGAAAAAGAAAAACAAACAACAACAAAACACCCAAAAGGAATAGATGGCAAGAAATAATCAAACTCAGGGCTGAAATCAATAAAATAGAACAACGACAAAATGATACAAAGAATCAAGGAAATTCAGAGTTGGTTCTTTGAGAAAAGCAATAGATTGAAAAACTCTCAGCCAAATTAACTAAAAGATGGAGAGAGAAGAACCAAATTAAAAATAAATTAGAGATGAAAAGGGGGCATCACAACAGACAAGAGAGATTCTTTTTTTTTTTTTTTTTTTTGGAGATCTGTTTTGTTTCATATTGCTTTAGGCATTTTTATTTTAACTTTTGCTTATTTATTATGGTTCACAATTTTATGTTTTTATTGGTTTTGTGTGTTTCTTGTGTTTTTTTTTCTTTGTGTTTTTTATTCTGGTTTGGTTTTGCTGGTATTTGCTTTTGCCTGTTTGTGTTCCAAAGTGAGAGAGAAAGAAGGCATTGAGTTTGATGGTCAGGGGGATGGGGAGGAGAAGGGAGGGAAAATAATGATCAGAATATATTATATAAAATTATTTTCAATCAAAAAGGCAGAAAAGTTGATGTGGATCAAAACATCTTTATAACTTACTAATAGTTTATTTTTAAAATCTTTACATAGGAGTTACATGGGGAAAAATGTTATTGCTTGTGGGTCTGTAAACTGTAGACTCTGTAGAAATGTGGGTTTGTTTTGGGCCGTGTTATCTCCACAGTGAAAATCAAGGGCATGGCTTTCTTTGCAAGGAAAGGAGATTCACTCTCATACAAGGTATGTTCAAGTTTTTGTTTGCTTGCTTGTTCGTGTTTTGGTTTCCTGTAATGAGGTCATATTCTAGCCCATGCACTCCCCTAAGTTGCTGTGTAGCAAAGGATGACCATGAACCTCCAATCCTTCCTCATCTACCTCCTTCCAAGAGTTGGGACAATAGTATCGATGCAAAAGCCGCCACTCCCTTCTTAAAGGGAATAAGAGATAGTTTATTCTGGAGCCATGTTGAGTGACCATGGCTTGGGAATACGGCTTTAGGTTACCCCAAATTCCATGTTCCACTGTGGCAGAAGTTTTATATTTTACAGTTTTACAGAACAAAGAAGGTCATAAATCAAGGCAAGTTTTAAATATATTTGTGGATCCATCAGAGAGGTGGTTACAGCAAGATGGGGGAAGCTTTTCTATAGACCCATGATGCTCTCTGATGACATTCTTAGCCTTGGGTTGGTGGAAGCTAGTGGTATGCTAAGTTAATAGATTCCAAAAGGTTTCTAATATTAGTCACAAGATGTTAGTTTAGACACAGAGGTAGGTGAGGAGTGAGTTTGGGAAGGCTAGAACTAGCTTGAGATAAGGTAATAATATTCTAGGCCTGCAAGACATTCCAGTCTCTCCACAGTACTGAAGTTCTTAGCAGTCAGTCAGTCTCTACAGACACAGCTTCTTTTCAGGAATTTTCATTCACAATAGTCACGTGCAATTATGCCTTGCTCAGTGGGTGGTGGTTGTTTGTTTATTTCTATTTTTAATGCAGTGGTAAGCTATCTAGCTTTCTATTTCAAATATTTTTAATTTTTCTATTTTTATGAAATTATGAATTGCATGTGAAGCCAAGTGAGTTAATATGATGTTATGGGTTAAATTATCCACTTCATTCATGTGTTGTCCTAACCCTCAGTTCCTTATAATGTGGCTGTATTTGGAGATAGGTCCTTTACAAAGGTACTAAAGTAATCCCATTGGGATAGTCTTAAATTGTGTGTGTGTGTGTGTGTGTGTGTGTGTGTGTGTGTGTGTGTTCTGAGTTGTCAAGTATATTCCTTGCAGGCAAGACTGTTTTGACTAATTATTGATGAAACTGTAGCCCTCTGCTTATTGTTTTCATGTCTGATGTTTAGGACATCAGAACTTGAGCATTTCAAACAATGGAGTTTTGTTTTTCTTTCTTTTTCTGAGAATTTCATACATACAATGTGTGTAAGAATGATAAGCGGCACTGGTTACCAGTGCTGGTTACCATGCAGAAAGGTCACGAGGCATGGCCACGACTACCCAGTATCAGAGCTTTATTAGGAGGAAGAGGGGTGGGGGAACAAGAGAACCAGGCCTGGGGAAGGAGCATGTGCAGAGAGAAAAAGAAAGATGGTGGGGGGAAGAGAGAACAGAACAGAGAGAGAGGGTGGGGTCTGAGTCACAGCTCTTTAAGGCGCAGGTGAGCTTACGGAGCTACACCATGCTTGCACAGATTGTAGTCACCAGTGCACACTGATGATGTAAGACACAAGACCCTTTGCTTAACTCCTGAACTGTGCATGTGCAGTCATGCAGCTGAAGTTGAGGGCAGAATCCTGACTATGTGCTTTCACTGAATCTACTCCTCATTCCCTCCCCTGGTTTTTCTCCCTTATCCTCCCCATGACTTTTCCCTCCCAACTTCATATAATATACCCTTTTTTAAAAATTGCCTGAGTCTACTTGGAGCTTCCTGTATGTGTGGGTTTAGGACCATCTGTTTTAAGGAACATGGGCAGCCTTTTGGGAACTGCATCCCTGAAAAAAACAAACTCTCCTCTTTTGACAGCTATCAGTGGGGGGTGGAACTTTATCAGCCCCTCCTCCCCTTCATGCTGGGATTTGGTCCAGCCTTGTTTCATTCCCACCATCTCTAGTGTTGGTTACCACACACAAAATGCCCACTTAGTGATACAAGTGTTTGTAGTCAGACTTTCCTTTGTGAAGTCAACTCACAAAAAAATGACACAGAGGCTTATTATTAATTATTAAAGCTTGACCTTAGCTTAAGCTTGTTTCTAACTAGCTCTTCTAACTTAAATTAACCCATATTTTTTAAATATATGTACTTCCATGCACTGGTTACCTTGTCTCCATTTCACTCATCTTGCTTCCTCCGCATCTGGCTGGCAACTCCACCTTTCTTCCTCTCTTGAGTCCTCTCTGTCTCCAGAAGTCCACCTAACCTCTTCCTTCATAGCTAATGGCCATTCAGCTTTTTATTAAAACAATCACAGTGACACATCTTCACAGAGTGTAAAGGAATATTCTGCAACATTTCTCCCCTTTTTTTGTCTAAATAAAAAGGAAAGGTTTTGACTCTAACATAATAAAACAATGAGAACAATTATCAAGTAAGAATTACATTCACAATGTCCAGTCTATTTATTTGTATTTGACATATTCTGAGAAAATATTCTATTATCTATCTTATCTTGATGAATTTAAAGTTTTGTACTTAATTTACTTTCTATCATGACTAAGGAAAACTACAGTCTTATTTCTTTGTGTCCTGCTTGTCCAATTTGTACAGCATAATACCAGCAGTTGAGGCAAGGGCAGTTTCTTGCCCAAATGGCTAGCTTTGTCACAATGAAAGCAAACTCCATAGGAGGTTCTTTGATGCCCATCATCCTTTTATGAAGTAGATTGGTGCTGCCAGGAGCAGCGTGTCTCACTGTCATGAAAAACCTTATGTTATTAAAACATTTTAAATGCCATATTCTGTAGGTCTTTGAAGTGTTTGAAGATTACCTATCTGTCTAAAATATACCTCTGTTTGGCCTCAAAAGCATACCTAACATGACTATAAGTTTGATTGTTATAGATGACTATTAACTTGTATTTCTTTATTATCCTAAATAGCTTATAATAATAACTTTCAATGACTAGAAATTTGCATTACATCATTTAATGAGCTGTATAGGTACAATATCTTAAACAAGAGTAGAAACATATGTACAGTATGTTCTAACAAAAATAACCTTAAATTTGTATCAATATACAAAATTCCATACCAATGTAAAATATTTGAGACTAGTGGTTATTCAAAGGTAGACTCAACAATCTACCCTTTTATCCCATCATTTCTATAATATATCCTCCCTTTTCCCTTCAGAAAGAGATCTCTGAGTCTAATCTCCCTTGTTTAGCGTTCTCCCTGACCATGACCATTAACAATTTGTAACCACCACCACCCCCAAATTATGGCAAACATCCATAACTCATCAAATGATTAAAAACTATCTACCCCACTTTGTGGGAATGTGGGTGTCATGTTCTCTAGACTGTTTCCTGTTGTCTGGGGGTGATGGTATCTTTAGGGAACCTGAAAAAACTGAGATAATCATCAAGTCCTGGAAAAACTAGCCATAACATTTGCTGTCCAGTCTCTGGGCAATGGGAAAGTGCAGGACTCATCTGCAGTCCTGGATAGAATAGTCTGTGAGGCTGGACTATTGCAGCCAGGAGCCTTCAATCTGTTCTGGGTGTAGAACTCTGAGGAAACTGCAACAGAGGCACTCTGAGAGGGTGGATTACCTGAGTCACTTGTTTTCACTGGTGTTTGGTCCCCTTGCTCTGAAAACACACAGACTTTCAAAAGTAACACACATATCTGCATTGACACAGGTATGGATTGCATTGTACACAAGCCAGCCCAAGATGATTTTTGTTTTATGTTTGAGCAGGTAAAATAAACCTCACCTGTTCTGTACTTTTTCTAGGTTTATTTCTTTATGTCTATAGTCAGGATTTTCAGGAGGTCTCCCCCAATCAAACCTGATCATCTTTCACCTTGAACAAATCCACAGCCTTTTGTTTTCTGTGGAAACATAATCTCTTCCCCAAAGCAATACATTTTCTGACTTCCATTTTAGAGATAAGGCATTCCTAAAGTATCTAGGCTGGTTTAATTCAGCAGTCCCTTCCACAATTCAATGTCTCTCAGCAGCTATCATTTTCTATTTATTAGCATTCAAAAAAATTAAAGTCAATAAAGCACCATACAGGATCCAGATGCCCTGTGTATTTCCCATCTTTACATGGCTTTTTAAAATATTGTTTTATTCTCTTTCTAAAAACTTTATTATTTTTAAACTATTTTTATGACTGTCTATATCACTTTTCTTTATTCAGCACCTAAGCACATTTTAAAACATGTTGTACCTTTTTGAAGGTTTTCTGTGTCTGGACCTGGCTTTACTAAGCATCTGTAGCATTTTCTGACACATGAGACAAATCTTAACTGCTGTGTCAGTCACAAGCATGGCTCAGCTTAGCACATGGTGCTGGTAGCTGGCTCCAGCCCACAGGCAGCAGCCAGTAGCCAGTAGCCATGCCTCTGTATGCTACAGAGTACCAATCTGCCTGAGAGACTGCAGGGCTAGGTAACTATATCTGGCTCCTTGTCCAGAACTTTTCTTAGCTTTCCTCAGACCCTATGGTTAGATATTAGAGTTCCACATTGGGTGCCATGTGTAGTCAGACCTTCCTTTGGGCCACTAGCTCACAAAAAATGACACAGAGACTTACTACTAATTATGAAAGGTCAGCCTTAGCTTAGGCTTGTTTATTACTAGCTCTTATAACTTAAATTAACCCATATTTTTCAATCTACATTCTTCCATGCATTCATCACCTCATCTCCGTTTTGCCCATCCTTTTTCCTCTGTATCTGGCTGACAACTCTGCCTTTCTTCCTCTCTGAGTCCTCTTTGTTCCCAGAAGTCCCACACAATCTCTTCCTGCCTAGGTAATGGCCATTCAACTCTTTATTAAACCAGTCATATCTTCACACAGTGTAAAAGAATCTTCCATAACAAGTTTGTTTCACACTTGCCTTCATGGTGGTAGCTGAACTGCTAGTTCTCTTCTTTGGGGTATTTGCCATAATCTTTTGTAACTTTTGTTCAGTATGGGGGACTGAACATAGGCCCTTGGGCTTGCTATGCAAGTACTCTATAGCTGAGCTAATGGTAGTAGTGGAATTTCTGGAATTCATTTCTCCAGGAGAACAGCTAAGTCCATAGCCAATATCTTCCTAAATGGAGAAAAACCTCAAAGCATTTCTACTCAAATCAGAAACAAGAAGAAGTTGTCCATTCACTCCACTCCTGTTCATAGTCCTTGAACTCTTCACTAAAGCAATAAGACAGGTAAAGGAGATCAAAGGGATACAAATATAAAAAGGAAAAAGCCAAAACGTCCTCATTGCAGATGATGTAATTCTGTACATAAAAGACTCCACAGTCTCCACCAGAAAACTCCTACAGCTGATAAGTACAATCATCAAAGTAGAGAGATGTAAAATTAACACATAAAAATCATCAGCCTTCCTATATACAAATAATAAACACAGAAGGAAATCAGGAAAACAATCTCATTCACAATAGCCTAAAAATATCCTGGGATAAATATAAGGATGTGAAACACTTGTATAATAAAAAAAATGAAGACATTGTAGAAAGAAAGTAAAGATATCAGAGAATGAAAAGATCTCCCATGCTCATGGATTGTCAGAATTAATATAGTGATTAATATACCAAAAGCAGTTTATAGAGTCAATGCAATCACCATAAAAATTCCCACACATTTGTTTTTACAGAAATTGATAAAATGATCTTAAATTTAACAAAACCCAGGAGAGCCAAAATAATCCAGAACAGTAAAAGAAATGCCAGATGTTTTATTATCCCTGATTTTAAGTTATACTACAAAGCTATAGGAATGTAAACAGTATGCTACTCACATAAAAACAAACACATTACTCAGTGGAATAGAATTGGAAACTGATTTTTGACAAAGAATCCAAAAATACACACTAAAGAAAAGTCAAAACCTTCAACAAATGGTATGGTTAAACTAGATGGCCACACATAGAAGAACAAAACTAGATCCTTATCTCTCACCTACACAAAACAAAACTGATAGAGGAGAAGGTAGAGAATGCATTTGATCATTTAGGCCTAGAAAAGGACTTTCTGAACAAGAACTCAGTAGCACAGGTATTAAGGTAAAAACTTATAATATATGAGATCTCATGAAACTAAAAAGCTTCTGTACAATGAAAACCGCCATAATTTAAATGAAGAAGGAGCCTACAGAATGAGAGGAAATCTTTACCAGCTATACATCTTACAGAGGGCTGGTGTCTACAAACAACTAAAAAAATTAAACATCAAGATGTTTTCATGTCAGTTTAGGGGCTGCACCTGAAGCTCAAGATAGGATAAATAGTGGAGTATTTTCTCTGAATTTGCCAAATACAAATGGACTGGATATTATAAGTGTAAAATTCTTACTTGATAATTGTTCTTATTGTATATAGTTTTACTATGTTAAAGTTAAAACCCTTCCTTTTTATTTAGACAAAGGGGGAAATGTGGAATATTACTTTAACTATGTAAAGGTGTGTTATATTTGTTTATGCTGCATTTGTTTAATTATGTAAGGATGTGTTGCTTTATTTATGCCACATTTGTTTAATTATGTAAATATGTGTTGCTGTTAAATCTTGCCTGCCTAAGGCACCTGATTGGTTTAATAAAAAGCTGAACAGTAGCTAGGCAGTAGAGGGATAGGCAGTAGAGGAATAGGCAGGGCTGGTGGGCAGAGAAAATAAGTAAGAGGTGGAATCTAGGCTCAGGGGAGAAGAGAGGAGAGAATGAGGGAGAAAGAAAGGGAGATACCTGGGGCCAACAAGGCAGCCGCCATCCAGGCAGACACAGAGGAAGCAGCGAAAGTAGAACATCCAGAAAGAAAGAAAGGAAAAAAGCCCTGAGGCAAAACATAGATGAAGAGAAACAGGCTAAATGAAGTTATAAGAGCTAGTGGGACAAGCCTAAGCTAAAGCCAAGGACTCATAACTAGTATTGAGTCACTGTGTCTTTATTGGGAGCTGGTTGGTGGTCCAAAAGAAAGCCTGCTAAACATGAATAAAAGGGAGACCCCGCAATACATGAACTCAAGCATCCAAATGAAAACACAAACAAACTGAGGGGTAAGGATACAATAGTGTTTTTAAAAATCAAATACAACTTCTAGAGATAAGAATAATGTATGAAATAAAATAAAAATAGACACTCCTGAAGATAAAACTAACAAATTTTAAGACATATTAATTGATACTATTCAAATTAAAGTGTAAAGAGAAAGATGCATGAAAATAAATGTTCTATGTCCCATCTGAAAATATCAAGGACTCTGTAATTTCATTGATTTGAGCTGGGGAAGTGTCAAGAGAAGGGGATGCCAGAGAAAAATACTACAAAAATAATGGGTGATTTTTTTTTTTAATTTGATGACAACTATAGACTCTGCAAACTCAAGATTTTTAGCAAATGCCAAGAGAAACAGAGAAGATTGTGTCAGTGTGTGTCAGAATCAATTGACTGGAAATCATTGATGCATAGAAACATTTTTTTTTAAAGTTTAAAAGACACGTTTTATATATAAACAAATGATTGGATAATTGACAACTTCCCACTGGAAGCAATGTGAATCAGAAGACAATTGAACAACACAATATACTGAGAGTTTAAGATTGTCAGCCAAAAATTCCCATCCATTGAAAGAATCTCCTAAAAACAAATATAAGGTGCTGTGGGATGTTCTGTATGGCAAATGTGTTGCTAATTAGTCAATAAATAAAACACTGATTGGCCATTGGCTAGGCAGGAAGTGTAGGCGGGACAAGGAGGAGAATAAAGCTGGGAAGTGGAAGGCTGAGTCAGAGAGACACTGCCAGCCGCCACGATGACAAACAACATGTGAAGATGCTGGTAAGCCACAAGCCATGTGGCAAGGTATAGATTAATCGAAATGGATTAATTTAAGCTGTAAGAACAGTTAGCAAGAAGCCTGCCACGGCCATACAGTATGTAAGCAATATAAATCTCTGTGTTTACTTGGTCGGGTCTGAGCAGCTGTGGGACTGGCAGGTGAGAGAGATTTGTCCTGACTGTGGGCCAGGCAGGAAAACTCTAGCTACAATAAGGCATGGACAGTTCAGAAAACGTAAACAGATTGCCTTCATTACAGCAGAACTCTATTAAAATATGCATTTAAAGTTTCCCAGGTTGAAGAGAAATGACTCCATATGAAAATTCAGATCTATATAAAGGAATTAAAAATACTAGAAATGATAAATGTCAGCAAATAAGTAAACTTTCTCATTTATTTGTTTAAACAAAATTGTGAAAATAACATATTTGGAATTAATTTCAAATGCAAAAATAAAATTATGACAACACAAAAATAGAAAGGAATTAAAGGTATGTTATTAGAAACTTCTTATATATAAAGTTATGTCATAATGTTGGAGAGTAGACTGATAAATTTAAAATATCTATTGTAAACATTACAGCAATGACTGAACAACCTTATATAGATAAAACACATAGAATACTAAGAAATATTCAATCTAAGCAGCAGTAAAAATTAAAGGAGCAAAACATGGAAAAATAGAAAACAAATAGCAAAATGGTAGACTTATACCCAACTATGTAATAATTGCATTCAGTGTGATTTATGCCAGCCTAGATTTGTATAAACCAAGATCTAACTAAATGCTGCCTACAAAGTATAAAGTGTAATGTAGAGACACAGGTTAAAAATCAAAGAGAGAAAAGTATGCACTGTGCCAACACTAATGATATTGTAGCCAGAATGTAAATGTGAGACAAAGTAGACTTCAAAGCAAAGACTATTACTGGAGCTAAAGAGAGACACTTAATAATAAAGGGGGCAGCTCATCAAGAGAATGTAACAGTGGCTGCAGGTGGATGTCAACAAGAGAGTACTTGCCTTTCTTGGAAGGACCTTGGATTCAATCCTCAGTGCTGAAAAATAAAAGATAGAACAATTGTAGTGATGGTGCATCTACTAACACAATGAAATATATAAAGCAAAATCCCACAAGACTTTGAAAAATGGGAAAATTATTAACATCAGTTAGAGATTCTAGCAGTCCCCTGCCAACAACTGATTGCAATAACAAACAGAAAATTAATAAGTATATAGAAGACAGGAATATTCATTAATCCAGTTAGCATTTGTAGAATACCACATCTAATATAACCTGTCTAAGTGAGCACAGACTACTCAGGGAGACCATATCTTTGGCCATATAAATTTTAAAGTATTAAAATTATTCAGAATGTGTCCTGTGGCAAGTAAAATAAATTAGAAATCAGTAACAAGAAGAATTGGAAAATTCCCCATATTTAGAAATTATGAGCATGCATTGTATCAGTCAGAGTTCTCTAGAGTCACAGAACCTATGGAATGAATATCTATCTATCTATCTATCTATCTATCTATCTATCTATCTATCTACCTACTTATCTATCTATCTATCTATCTATCTTAATATATCTAGCTAGATAGCTATTATCTTAATATATCTAGATAGCTAGCCATTATCTTAATATATCTAGATAGATAGATAGATAGATAGATAGATAGATAGATAGATGAATGGATAGATAGAATTTATTGGAATGACTTACAAGCTGTAGTTCAAATAATCCAACAATGGCTAGCTGTGAATGGAAAGTTCAAGAACCCAGTAGTTGCTCAGTGCCACATGGCTGAGTGTCTCAGCTGGTCTTTTGCATATGCTGGAATCTGGAAGAAGTAGGCTCCAATGCCAGTAAAGGCATCACTTCACTAGCAAGGCAAGGACAAGCAGGCAAAGAGAAAAACTTCCTTCTATATCCTTATATAGACTTCCAGCAGAAGGTATGTCTTTCTGCCTCAAGATGTGGATTAAAGATGTGTGTTTTCCTACCTCAAGATCTGAATTAGAAGCCTGTATCTTCTAGCCTTAAAATCTGGATCAAAGGTGTGTGTCTTTCTACCTCAAAAGTCCAGACTATAAGTCGATTCACCTACTTCAAACCAAGTAGAAAATCTTTCACAAGTGTGTCCTCCATTTCTGAATTGTATTTCATTCCAGATATAGTCAAGTTGACAACCAAGAATAGCCATCACATACATCTAAATAACTCATAGGCTAAAGCAGAAATCACAAGAGAACTTAGAAGATAGTTTGCATAAATGATAACAAAAACATGGTATCACAATTTATGGGATAAATCCAGTGCAATTCTTTGACAAAATAATAGCTTTAAGTGTTTATATTGGCAAAGCAGAAAGGTATAAATTCAGTTATCTGTGCTTTAAGTAAGTTAAAGCTGAAGTAAGAAAAAAGGAAGATAATAACGACTAGAATTCAAGGAACTATAATAACACAAAATTATAAAGGCCTTTGGAACCAAAACTATTCTTTTTGAAAAGATAAAAGTATGAAAAAATGACTAATCAAGAAAAAAAAGAGAGTAGATCTGTGTTACCAATATCAAAACTAAAAGTGGAGTCATAACTACAGATCCTACAGATATGAGAAGATAGAAAATATTATGATTCTAGGAATATTGGCATAGGAGTATGACAATAAATTTTACAATCTAAATGAATAGGTAAATTTCTTAAAAGGTATAAATTGCAAAAAAAATTGATACAGAATAAAAGAAAGACCTAAACAGCCTAACATTAATTAAAAAATGAAAACAGAAGCCTACCTACACAGATAGTGAGTTCATTGGTGAATATTGTTATACATCTAATGAAAAAATGTTAATCCTGTATAAACTCAAAAATTGGATGTAGAAAATAATTTCCAATTTTTAAAAAAGATACAAAATAAAATTGTAAAATTTGCAGGTAAATGGATGGAGCTAGAAAAATATCATCCTGAGTGAGGTAACCCAGACACAAAAAGACTAATACAGTATGTATTTGCTTATATGTGGATGTTAGCTCTTAAGTCTTTAATAAGCAAGGTACAGTCCTTATAACCACAGAGGTTAGATATTGAGTAAGGAACTAGTGTGGGTGGGGGATGGTTCTCCCTGGAAATGGGAAATAGAATAGACAGTTATGGATGTACAGTGGAGGGGGGAATGTGGGGAGGGACAGGTAAAACTAAGGGCCATTTGAGGGGTGGTATGGAATACTAATATAGTAGAAGATTCCTGAAATGTGTATGTTTACACACACACACACACACACACACACACACACACACACACACACATGATTTAAATGTGATCATCAAATAATGGAGGAGATACAGCCCCAACTGGACATCTCTCATCACCAAATGAAGCCCCCAGTTCCAGGAATGGGTTACAAGTATCAGAGGGGCCCCACGGGTACTCCCCAAGTAACCCAGGCTGTTGTGAAGGCTACTGATTACTCTCCACAAACTGATGGTAAGGCCTTACACAACTCATTGACTGTGGAGAAGTTGGGCTGGTGCCCACCTAGAGCCTTTACCCTTACTGACTAGTACGCTGCATTATACCAAAGGAGAAAAGTAAACACCGAGCCAGCTACAAACCCTATGATCTACAATGGTGACCTGCCTGCAAGATGAGCTAGTGCGATAGTGGCACAAAGCTTATGGGAGTAACCAACCAAATCTGTGTGGATTTAAGGTCCACTACATGGGATGGAACCCATCCTCAACACTGCTGAGGTCGCCAAGAACCTGAAACAAGATAGACCAGGGACCTAGGAGAAACCAAGTATTAATGTTGTGCTAAAGGAGCACAGCAGTAAAATGACTCCTAACAACATTCTGTTGTACTCAAAATCAGCATCTTGCTCAGCCATCATCAGAGGAGCTTCCTCCTGCAGTAGATGGGAGAGAAAATAGAGATCCACAGCTGGAAATGTGCAGATAGAGGGAGACCTAGTAACACTCAGTCCTAAATGAGATGTCAGCATCAAATCCCTCCCCTCAGGGTTCAGGGAACTATGTGGAAGAGGAGGCAAAAAGATTGTATGAGCTGGAGGGCATGGAGGACACCAAGGAAGTAAGGCCTTCAAGTCAAGCAGGAACGATGAACATACGAACTCACAGGCCAAGTGGGGTCCCAGCATGATAGAGGAAGTGGACACAAGCCCCATCCCTATCCCAGAAGCTATGGCAACCACTCACAGATGAAAAATTAGTTTTCTCCAGTGGAATCTCACTGGGTGACAATCTTCTTTAAGCAATTCATAAGGCCAGCCCCCTGCCCAGTAGTAGAACACCAACACAAAATGAACTTAGTGTCATTATGGGAGGTTCTTTGTGTCATAATTCTTTGTCAGGGTTTTTCTTTCTTCTTTCTTTTTTAACCTTACAGGTCCTTTGCGTATATATTACGGTTTCCAGCTTTTAAGGGTTTTTATGGATTTCTGTGTTTGCAAATGTGTGTGTCTTTGTGTCTGGTGTCTTTCTTGAGCTTTGTCTCTGGCTCTTCCGAGTCTGTTTGTTTGTTTTTACCCTATTTGTGTTTGTTTTTATTTTACTTAATTTTATTTCATTAGTATTTTTTAGATGCCTGCTTATAGTCTAATGAGAGAAAGAGAATGGGTGTGGGTTTGGGTGGTTGGGAAGGTGGGAAGGATCTGGGGGGGCGTTGGGGGAGGAGAAACCATAAGCAGAATATATTGTATGGAAGAAACTATTTTCAGTTTAGGAAGATAGCATTATAGTAGAATGAATCAGACAAAAATCTTATTTAAGCCAGACTTGGGGTTGCGTGCTGTACTGTCAGCACTTGGGAGGTGGAAGCAGGAATTTAAGGCCAGCCTGGACTATACGAAAGCCTTTCTTGAAAAAGAAAGTTATTTTAAAACAAGTAAACAAAGTAAGAACAGGACCAAAACACCAACCAACCAACCTGGAGACCAGTGCCCATCCTGAACACAGATATGAAATCTTCATCATGAGATTATCAAAAAGAATCCAGCTCTGTATAAAACACAACTGAGTTGGTATCCTACTTTTCTCTGTTGCTCTGATAAAACACTGGGGAAAAGCAGACTGGGTGAAGATACGGTTTATTTTAACTTCCAGGTTAGTCCCTCATTGAGAGAAGCAGTGGCAGAAATTCAAGGCAGGAACCTGGAGGCAGGAACTGAATAGAGGCTGCAGAGCAGCATGGCTTACTCCCAGGATCACATCCGAGACCCTTTTTTACACAACCCAGGCCACCTGCCCCTGGATAATACCGCCCACAGTGGGCTGGACACTCCACCAGTTAGCAATTAAGAAAATACCCTGCAGGCCAAGCTGATGGAAGCAGTTCCTCAGTTGTGATTCTCTTTTCCCAGATACGTCTAGGTTTGTGTCAAATAGACAAAACCCAACTATGATAGTTAGGAGTATCCTACATGCAAAGTTGATTCAAATCCCAAATCAACCAAGATAAGTCATCATATTGATAGAATATTGGTGAAATAATATTATCTGAAGAGAGATCAATAAAATTTGATGAATTGTAGTATCTAATATTAGCTAAACCCAAGTAAGCTAGGTGTGGAGGCATGCAGGAGGCAGAGACAGGAGGATTATGAATATGGGAACTACCTGTGCTACATGGAGAACCCTTGGGGAGCCTGGATACTTTATCACCAAACCAAAAGAAGAAAAGAACAAGCACATTTGGAAAAATTACAAGATCAACATCAAGAATCTGTGATATCTTCATATATTAGTAACAAAAAATTGAACAAATGGTAAAACTACCTTGTTTCGCCTTTGAGACAGGGGAGAGGCAGTTACCAAGTTCTGTATAAACCTCTCCCAGTGTCCAGGTGTGACCTGAGGTGAGATGAGGGAATAGACAAAGGAGGCCAACTCTGGCTGGATTAAGTCACTGTCGGGACCCAGGTTCTAGGTTCTTGACAAAGAGCAGAGAAAGCACCAGCTTTAGGTTGGAGTGTGTTAACAGCTGCAAAGGGACTAATCATGTATGAGTTTAGAGGATTAATTTCCAAGGCCAAAGAGTGTTAGTCACATAATTACTCTTCAGTCCTGCCATGGGTCATCCTTTTGCTTTGTGCTAACATGTTTCGGCCTGCCTTCCTTCCTCCCTCCCTCCCTCCCTCCCTCCCTCCCTTCCTTCTTTCCTCCCTCCCTCCCTTCCTCCCTCCCCCCTCTTTCCCTCCCCCTCCCTTCCTTCCTTCCTTCTTGCTTCCCTCTCTCCCTCCCTCCTTTATTTCTTTTCTTTCTTCATTCATTTTCTAAAATACTGAGTAACTCTGGCAAGGACACCAGCAGGCAGGGAGAGACTTGGGTGGTGGTGTTGATTTTGCTCCCTGTGTTCTGTGTCACCTCAGGCAGTGGCTGATGCCTTCTTAATCTGCCTATGTTCTGTGTCACCACCTCAGGCAGTGGCCCACACCTTCTGAAACTCCCTGTGTTCTGCATCACCTCAGGCAGTGGCTGACACCTTCTGAACCTCCCTGTGTTCTGTCCACCTCAGGCAGTGGCTGACACCTTCTGAACCTCCCTGTGTTCTGTCCACCTCAGGCAGTGGCCGACACCTTCTGAACCTGCAAACTGAACATGTAAAATGGGTTTGGAGATTCTGGCTCCATCCAGCCCGTTGTGCTGACCAGTCTGAGCCAAAATGAAAACTTGAAGACTTTGGGTGCGATGCTCGACACCCCAGAAGACCAAACAGTACTAGTGTGCATCCCCGCCCCCTCCACATACTTTACAACTTAGTCATTAAACTTTATCAGAGGCAAAGCACTTACAGTTCACACACCAAACCCTCACAGTAGCATATCCTTATTTAATGTTAAAATTACATTTCTGTGAAGTCATGTATCCAACTGAATCACCCTTAAATAAATACAATCTTTTTTACATGATTAACAAATTAAACTCTGACAATATGCTGGCTACTGTGGTCACCTCTGAGTTTGTCTAAACCCCTTCTGTATTTTATTGCTGTGTAAATATTTAGAAGTCTTTAAAGGGCTAATTTCGAATTTGTGCTTTCTCCCTTCTACAGTTTATACTTCGAGTCTATTCCTGCACTCTGGATTTTTCACTCGTGGAGCACAGTGCAGCCCTCACATTGTTACTATTTACATTTTTTTTTTTGCAATGTGCCACAGGTTTATAAAACTTTCCATTTGAATTTTTGATGTGATTAGCTGCTTTTAATTACATCTAAAGATTCCTTGCCAAGTCATGATGGGAATGCACAGAAAAGGCACCGTGGAGACGTGAAAAGCCAAACTCAGGGAAAACTGCTGCAAGCGTGAAGTAAGTCAATCCACCTGACTGGTACAAATACGGAGGACTCAGTTCAAACTGAGACAAAACAAAACGAAATGGAGTGAGGAATGCAGGGAAGAGGACTCTAAAGTGTACAAATTCTACTTTAGACATCAGAGCATTGTTGATTATTTGGTCGAGGGCTTTTGTAGTGAAAAAGCACACTCCTGTACTTACAATTCACAGAAAATCGCCTTTAGTGTCTTTTGGCCAGACTCAACTGGGTCACTCAACTACAATGGCTGCTGCTTGTGCCAATGCGCGCTCTGTTCTCTGTCTCTCTGTCTCTGTCTCTCTCATTTTCTTCCTCCTCCCCCTCTTCCTTCTCTCTCCCCTGTTCCTAGTTCTCTAAGGGCCTGAGCTCTTAAGCACATTTCAGGCTTTCTGTGAGTTGGCTTTGTCAAGCAGCCAGACCTCCTCCAGAGAGAGACTCCTGGGCAGACTCCACAGACTTCAGTGACAAGTTCAAATTCACATCTTTGATAGGCCCAAGTTCCTCTCCAGCATCTCTTTTTCTCCGTCTCCTGTCCACACTGCTAGAAGATGGGCTCTCCTGCCTTCTGTACTCCATTTGTGTCCTTTGAATCATCTGGTCATCCATCTTATAAACATTTACTGTCGGCCACACCCCAGGTACAATGCTTGGGGATGGGGCATGATAGTTTGCCCAAAAGAAACCTTGTCCCTGCCCTCTAGGAGTGACCACCAAGAAGAAATAGGCTTTACTGCAACCTGTCTGCTCTGATAGAGCTGTGGAAGTGAAGCATGGGGTTGGGAAGCCCTCTGCAAAACGCAGGGCCTTCATCTTGCTGAGGTGCTTCTCAAAGGAAGTGATTATGACCCAAAACAGAGAAAGAAAATCACGGATGTGATTGGACCTTGGGTTAGAAGATAGGAGAAAAGGCATGTGGGTGGCCCACAGAAAGGGAGGAAACCTAGGGAGATTTGACTTAAGCAAGGGAGGGAGAAAGCCTGGCCATGCTAGTCAAGATTGTGGTGTGCATCCCAGGGGCAGGCCACATCTGTGTGTTCTCCCTTTACCCATGGAGGCAGCCTCAGGGTCCCTCCCCTAAGGGTGAAATGCTCTCCCTTTGGATCAGTGTCCTTTTGATCTTTGCATCTGAAGGCTCTGACATCAAGCAGAAGCCATGAAGCAGAGGGACAGCTATGTAAGGGAGGGAAGCCAGAAGAGATTGTGAGGCTTGGTTTGCAGAGCACGCGTGGGGGCAACTTGGCCCCTTGTGTGAGTCTAATTTAGAGGTTTTCCCAGTGGGTGGCCCTAACTCATCCAGTACCATTCAAGGGTGCCCTCCCTTCCAAAGGGCTGCTCCATTTTAATTCAAACCAAATCCCAGCTTTCTGTAATTTCAGATGGTAAGGAAACACTGGACGGGATGTGGAAGTATGTGGTTTGTGCAGAAGAACTCAACCATGACTTACTCTACACGCTGGGTGCCGGCCGGGTGCTCATCAGCTTCCCCAGCTTGGAGTTCTGATGATGACGATTAACACAGGGATGCTGGGGTGGAGGGAGTATTGGCTTTTGGGGACATTCCAGTGAACAACGAGGGAATTAGGATGAAGAACCACAGCTGCTAATTGGTGCATAGAATAGAACAAATTCCCTCTCATCACAGAAAGTATTGTGTTTCGTGTTGAGGAAAAAGAGAGACTTGCCTATAAATTAAGCTGGGAAATGCAGAGAAGAAATTGTTTGCTGGCAAAGGAGTGTGCTGGGACTGTAATGAAATGTGACATAGAAGGAGGAGGTGCTCTCAGTCAGTAAGTGCATTTTCCTTAGTGTTCCTTTTTAATGTGGAGTGTTGGTCCCCTCCTGGTGGCATCTCTGGGCACACTCCTCACGTAGGCAGAACTCCTTTGTCAGTGATTGCTCCCAAGCTGCAGCGGCCACACCCTGAGAAATGGTCATATCCAGATTCTGCAGAGCCATGGAGAAGACATGAGCTACTTCCCCTTTACTGCAGCATCAAATTAGCAGAGGTGTCTGGATCCTTTGTTCATCTTGTGAGGTGAGCAACAAGCCAGGCTAGGGGCCCTGAGTCTGAGCCAGGAAGCATCTGCAGAACCCAGAGCTGGCTCAGAGCGTCCTGCACCAGGGTTTCTGCAGAGGGGTAGTTTACCATTGCCTTGCACATTTGCTCTACTCAGCTGGCCTCGTCCTCAGTGTCCTCTCTCTGGGCTTGGCAAGCACCTCTGTTGGTCCTGTCTCACAGTGACCTGCTGGACTTGGAGACTGTCTTCAGAATGTAAGAACTGCCCAACACCAACTACAGGCCACATTGCCTTTCCTATCCCTCCTGTGGAGTGGAGATTTTAAGGGATGTCAATTATTTATATGTACTGGCTTTAATGGATAAGACTTCCAGGGAGACCCCATGTCTACACAGCATTTCTTTATTAAAAAAGTAAATACACTGAAAATTCAGGTGTCAGAAAGCATGGTGAGCCAATCTGTGGTTTCTTTGGGGTAGGTTTGGTGAGAGGATGTTCTGGAAATGCTTTTCTGGTTAAGCCTTAAGGAGAAATGTCTTTGGACTTGAGCTGGGTATTAGGAAAACCTTTATCTGGGGGACTGGTGGGCAGCCTAACCCTTTCTAGATCTTTGTGGGACCCAAGTAGGTGGCCCAAACTAGGATTAGCCAGAACAAACAAGTTCTGTGAGCATAAGCATTCTGCTTTGAGGAAGCCACTTGCCCACATATGTAATTCCTGAAAGAGCAACTTACAAGCTACCAGGTGAAGTGTCCTTACAAGGAATTTTCCCTCCACCCATGACTGAGTTGATTAAATTGCTTTTTCTCATAAGGTAAAGTACAAGTGTATTCACTGGTTTACTAGAGATAATTCTAGACAGTTGGATTTTGTTTAGTTTCAAAAGGATTTAAAGAGATTAAAAAAGAAAAAAAAGCAACAAAAACAAAAATAAACCAAAATCTTTTTGAAATCGTGTGATTGTCTTTCTTCCTAAAAGGACTGAAGATGTACATGTTCAACTCTTTTTTGTGAAAAATCACAGTCTGCTGACAGATACTGAAGACTGACTGGTCACTCAGAGATGATTTCCCAATATGGAGTTGATAAAGTCAGCTTTTGGGATGATTTCTAAGGTTGGGAAAAACACTAAGAGAGAAGTGAGAAAAGATATCTTCCTGAATAAATTCCAAAACATATTTACAAGTTCTCTTTATGAGTTATACCTACTCAAGATCTTAGAACAGCTTTCTCATAGAATACTTAGAATACTTAGAGTGTTCTCTTTTGTGTACTTTTACAAGTTCTGAGGAAAAGGATTTCTTTTCCTCCTGAACCACTCTGTGTGTAATTACCCTGGAAAGTGCAGTTCTGAGGTCAGTGAGAGGGACTCTTCTTGCCTCCAGACGGCATGAATTGGAAGTTGTCATTTGTACCTACTGGGTCCACCCTGTTAGCCCCTCCAGAACTAGTAAAAAGAGCCTTTTCACTCAGGGCTGAAAACAACCTTTTTTCATGGTTCAGACTCGACACTAGAGGATTTTGAGGGCATCAGTAGCAGACACAGTTTTTACTAGGCCGTTCCCTGGTCCCCAGTGGAACTTACAAGGGATATGCTTTCCAGGGAGATCCATGAGTGAAAGCCTGTAAGCTCCTGCTTCTGCAATTGGCCTGACTGACTGGGGGGTGGCTGAGATTTAGTTGGGTCATGAGTTCTAGGAAGCCTCCTAAGACTTCACAGAGCCAGCAGCTTCTGCCCGTATGCTGTGTGAGGTGGGGCACGTGATCCATAGCAAAGCGTGAACACACTTGTCTGCGATAAGGCAGCCTGGGCTCTTGAACAGCTCAGGTTACATCACACAGCCAGTCTCTTTGAGTCTCCTTTCCCATGTCTGAAAAGGGATAATAATGATTCCCATGTGGTTAAGGTGAGGGTTGTCTTGAGTAATAGTTGTGGAACAGTTGCCGGTTCAGAGTAGGAGTCACCAATAGCACTTCCTGACCGCTCCTGGTGCCTGTCTGATGCTCCTAATGTCTCACGATCAGCCTGTTATCTCAAATGCTCCCTTCTGCTCAATGCACATTTGTAGAAAACAGAAAGGAACAGTGGCAGGGCACAGTCTGAGACTCCAGGGGACAGTGCTCAAGCCTTTGGCACACGTGTTCGTAGGAGATTCATAGAGGCCGGGGCAGTTCTGGTCAGAACTGGAAACCTGCCCTTTAAGGACTTAGTGCCGTAGTTGGGCTGAAAGACGGCACCCAGCAGACTATGGCTGCAAGGTTGTTCTTACATGTGGAGGAATGGTAGACAGTGAACTCCTCACACAATCACCGAGCTGGTAGCAGAGGTACTGATATGGGTGATGGGTTGCTTTCCTCCCCTAATGGACTCAGGGCTAGAGCTGCCTCTGAGGGAAAGGGTTAGAAGTGAAGTTGTCCATTGCTGTTCTTTCTGTGGTCTCCATCAGTACTGTCTTCCCATTTGTAGCAACTTCCTCTTCTAAAGCATGTGATGCCTGGTGCCTCCATCTCCCCTATTTGACCCTGTCTCAGACTGCATGCCCTCCACAGTATAGACATCCTTCTCTCTCTGTGTAGGTTTTGTGGCCATGTAACCAACTGTTGGTTTTAAAAAACTGAAATGTTTTTCATCTGTTCTGAACATGCACAAACTTTTCCCTGTCACTATCCTCTAAACAATGCTGTGCAGAGACTTGCATTTACATTATATTACACATTACAAGTAATCTGGAGATGGCTTAATGTGTATGAGATGGTATGTGCAAACACTGAGCCATCTTATGTAGCTAGAGTTTTCCTGCCTGGCCCACAGTCAGGACAAATCTCTCTCACCTGCCAGTCCCACAGCCGCTCATACCCAACCAAGTAAACACAAAGACTTATATTGCTTACAAACTATATGGCCATGGCAGGCTTCTTGCTAACTGTTCTTATATCTTAAATTAATCCATTTTTATAAATCTATACCTTGCCACATGGCTCGTGGCTTACCGGCATCTTCACATGCTGTTTGTCATCATGGCGGCTGGCAGTGTCTCCTTCTGCCTTCCTGTTCTTTCTTTTCTCCTCTCTGTTAGTCCCGCCTATACTTCCTGCCTAGCCACTGGCCAATCAGTATTTTATTTATTGACCAATCAGAGCAACACATTTGCCATACAGAACATCCCACAGCAATCTTACACAAGGCAGTTGAGCATCTTTGGATTCTGGGATCTGAGGGAGTCCTGAAACAAATCGTCATGGATACTGAGGGATAGCACTTATCAGTTACCTGTAGATTTCAATCTCTGGTCTGGAATTACCCTGACTTTACCCCCTCTCTGCTCAGAAACCCTGTGTGTGAACTCTTCAGAGAGGAAGAAAAAAAAATCTGCTCTGAGCTTCCCAGTACCCGACAGTCCCCAGCTCTGGGTGGGCTCCAAAGTCAAGCTCCGTGGCATGGCTGAAAGTGTGGTGAACCAATGGAGGAGGCCCTTCTGTTTTAGTTTTGGGAATTGAAAACAGGGGCCTTGTCCTGCTGTATGGAGAAATTTTCTATATGGAAATGCTTAAGACCCAGCCAAATCAAAATCAACCCTGGAAAGAGGCATGTCAGGGCCTCACCCCGAACCCCGTCTTTCCAGACCTCAGGACCAGCCCTTTTCCTATAGCTGCAGCCAATACCACGTTGTGAGCCAACCCAGTGAGTGCCCTTCCAACAAGTGGCCTCCATGATTGCTCTAAGCAGCCTGTGTGGCATTTCCGTTGCTTCTCTCTGGACAACCCCTGTGTGCTTTGACCGACTCCCCGGAGTTGGGTTCTTTCAGTCATGCCTGAGGATCCAACTATACGGAGTCAGTAAGGTGTTTTTCTTTGAAGTATCCTCTTCAAAGAATAACATTCAGGAAATAAGTAGGAAATTAAATTCATTGCAAGATTATAGGTCTGTATGCACTGTTCAGAGTCTAAAGGTTCAATGTGTAACTATGGGCAGTTAAAGGTAACGACACTTTATTTTTTTTAAAGGGCAATGAAAATGGTAATTTAATTTTAGATCATTGCAGACAGAGTTCAAGTCAACATACACAGGACTAGAAACCTGACAGCAATTAAAGATGATTACTGGGCCTCCATTTCAGATTATGACCTGAGTAAGGATCACCGATGGTATCCAAAAGGCCTGTTAGATTGTAACAATAATTTTGAAAGCCACAAAGATGTTATCTCCACCATAATTGGGGCAAGGAAGAGAGAAATGTATCCAAAGTGATGGGACACCAGGTAGGAAAGCCAGAGCCCTGGCTGGGGACAGAGAGAGAAAAGCAAACTGTAGGCAGAGGCTTGATGCTCTATTGACTTAAAGCAGGGGAGAAAAACAAGTCTCAATCACATGATAATTCTTGACACATATCATATGAATTGGATAATTGTATCCAGAAAGAGTATGAAGCTGGATCTGGGCTCACTGGATCAGCCATGATTGTTTATTAGTGATGCCACTCTTGAGCACAGGGGTGGATTCCAGAGAGGCTATACAGCTTAAGTAATTTCTATTCCCAAGACAGATTCTCAGCAGAAGAGGGAGTAAATAATAGTGCTTCATTGTAGCAGGGCATATTTGGTGAGTGGACTACCAGTTAAATAAAATTGGGCTAGAGTCTTTTCTACAGACACCAGAACCAAGGAAACTGTATCAGTTACTTCTCTGCTGCAGTGACAAGACACCATGACCAGAAGCAACTTGTGGAAGGAAGTGTTTGTTTAGGTTATGGTTCCAGGGGGAGAGTTCAAAATGGTGAGGAAGGTGTGGCAGCAGCTGGCTAGAACACGAAGCTGAGAGATCATATCTTCAACCACAAACATGAAGCAGAAGGAGAGAGTGAGCTGGAGGTGGGGCAAGTTTGTCCTTCAAAGCCCACCTGAAATGACGTCCTTCCTCAAGCAAAGCAATGCCTCCCCACAACCTCTCCAAACAGTGCCACCAACTGGGCAGTGCTCAAATACGCAAACCCATGAGGGACATTTCTCATTCAAACCACCGCAAGGGCCATGGGTAGAAGTTGATATATTGCTGCATTGGCAAATATTGAATTTAGGTAACTCCTCCTTTACAGGGTAGCAAAAAAAAAAAAAAAAAAAGAAAGAAATGTTCCAAAATAGTTGAATGAGAAAATATGGCTAAAGGAGACAAAAAGAGCAGTGTCCTAAATGTTAAAAAGGAACTCTACCATGGATTCTGGAAGACATTTTTAGGAGAATAAGACATCAGAAATTGGTTTAAAAACAAGAAAGAGGCTCTCCTGAGAGACTGGGATGAGGTAGACTGCACAGCAGAATGACGTTCACACAGTCCTCTTCCAGTCATTTATAAGTGTGTGTGTGTGTGTGTGTGTGTGTGTGTGTGTGTGTGTGTGTGTGTGTGTGTCTAATTGATAAAGCTTTCTGGGTACCAATTTGTCTGCATCTCATATTCCATAACTTTTGATACACTGCATTGAAACGAATCCTGAGGTTCCAGCTCAATTTCTTCTTGTGTCTAGTTTATTTAAAATGTTACTTTCCAGTTCCTTTATGTTATAACCAAGGAATAAGCCCCTGTTGAGTTGTTTTTTTTTAAGAATTTATGGAGTTTTTTCCCTTAAGGATCCAAACATCATCATATTTTGTAGACATTCTGTAGACTCTTACATATGTTTGATCTATATGACCCACCACTGACTTGTGCAGATGGGATAAAGCATTTCATGATTATATTGAGTTTGTTAATACCACTTTATTTTCTAACTAGTCTTTGTATATTATTATTTAAGAACATAAAAGATCAAAAAAGGGTTTCCTATCTCTCCTTTGTCTTATTTAATATTTCATTTCCATTAATATTTTGTGATATTGTTATTATATTTTTATTTTAGATATTTCAACTTATTATTTTATTGCTGTTGTATGTTTGAATCTTCAAATAACTTTGTTTTAAATATATATCTTTTAACTCTCAGTGTAGAGATTATTTTTCCCCTATCCTGATCTCTTTCAACAGGAGGTTTGTATTTTCCATTACAGAAAATTTCAAACCTATAGAAAGGAAGAAAATGATGAATGCCATTATCATGCTTCAAGTGTGATCAATTCACCAATTTTGATTTTTACAATAAAGGTTTTATAAAATTTGGGAGAATTTGTAGAATTGGTTTTTGTAGCTTGAAATGGTCATGGAGAAAGAAGAAATTGATGTCAAAATTAAAAATACTCTCTTTATTTTGTGTTTCTAGTTATGCATAATTTCCTAGGAATTCCTCCAAAGAACTGGGTCACATTGCTAATAATCTTTAAGGTTTGCATCTGAGTTTATCTTACTTCTTATTTATTGTCTTATTTTATATCTATATTGCTCTCCTTTGGATTTGAGATGTAATTTTTCCCCTAAAAGATATCTTTTCACCATTCCTATAGAAAGGGCTCTGGGCTAGCAATTTTCAGTGAGTAATATTTACCTGTGGATACAGTTCCAGTTCAAAACAGTTTTTGCCTCTTAACACTGGAATCATTACTTTCCGACTCTCTATTTCTGAAGGGAACTAAGGTGGTTTTCTTTGGGGGTTTTAATAATTTGTTTATTCGAGGAGCTCTTTGTGATATATGGAAGCAGAAGAGACGTGTCCAGGAATGTATAGAACCAGTGTAGCTGTCCTGCAGGCATGGATGAGGCACCCGAGACCCGACTTAATTGATGACTAGAATTGCAAGACTTCCTTGTTTTCCTTCTGATTTTTTTTCACTCTGAAAGAGCTGAATAACTTACTGCCTTTGTGCCTCCCTTTCTTTCTCTTTTTCAGATTTATTTTATATTTGCTTATGTATTTATGTTTTGTCTGCATGTATGTCTACACACTAGAAGAGGGCATTGAATCCCATGGGACGACAGTTATAGATAGTTGTGAGCCACCATGTGGTTGCTGGGAATTGAACTCAAATCCTCTGGAAGAACAGCCAGTGTCTTTAACTGCTGAGCCATCTGTCCAACCCCTGCCTCACTTTTCTTGAAGAGTTTGTCTTTTTTCCAATTGGCTGGAGCAGAAAACTGTTTGGAACCAGCAGAAGAGCTGAAGCTGTGTCTTCAGTTTCTCGTAATTGAAAAGGAAAGGACAGTCTGCATTTGCTAACGAGCTGGATACAGATCCGGCTTCTTCCCCAGTAGACTATCAGGACGTGGAACTGAGCCACAAAATAAGGCCTCAAGCCGAGAATAACAAGGATTTTGTTATGTTGTCCACTCCAGGACCTATTCTGCTATTTTCATAACATTCTAAAAGATTTTGCATCTGCAAGTAATTAGTTGCAAAATAATCTATCTTGGGACTGTGGGTTAGTGAGAGGTTGGGCAATAGGAGTTCCAACTGTGGCCTAGCAACGTGTCAGTCATGTGTTCCCTCTGCCTTTTCCTGCTTGTGCAACTGTACACACATTATGTAGATATAGGCTGGTCCTGCACAATGATGAATATAGAATACATTGTGTATATATAGGCTGGTCCTGCACAATGATGAGCATAGAATACATTATGTAGATATAGGCTGGTCCTGCACAATGATGAGCATAGAATACATTATGTAGATACAGACTGGTCCTGCACAATGATGAATATAGAATACATTATTTGATATAGGCTGGTCCTGCACAATGATGAGCATAGAATACATTATGTAGATACAGGCTGCTTTTTTACAATGATGAATATAGAATACATTATGTAGATATAGACTGGTCCTGCACAATGATGAGCATAGAACATATTATGTAGATATAGACTGGTCCTGCACAATGATGAGCATAGAATACATTATGTAGATATAGGCTGGTCCTGCACAATGATGAATATAGAATACATTATTTGATATAGGCTGGTCCTGAACAATGATGAGCATAGAATACATTATGTAGATATAGGCTGGTCCTGCACAATGATGAGCATAGAATACGTTATGTAGATATAGGCTGGTCCTGCACAATGATGAGCATAGAATACATTATGTAGATATAGGCTGGTCCTGCACAATGATGAGCATAGAATACGTTATGTAGATATAGGCTGCTTTTCCACAATGATGAGCATAGAAGCCATTGTGTAGATATAGGCTGGTCCCACACAAATGATGAGCATAGAAGCCATTGTGTAGATATAGGCTGGTCCTGCACAATGATGAGCAAATCCATTTGCCTTAGAAGTTTATTGTCAACAATAGTCCCTCACACGTCCATGTACGCTTCCTGTCTACAAAGGTCCTTCCCAATATTGTCTTGATTCTTTTCCACAGCACCCTGAGAGACAAGAGAGGTTAAGATCTTTATCTGATGGTAATTGTTAAATGGGTGGCATGGTTTTTCTTTTGTTACAAATTTACAAACAGTTCATTAATTATAAAAACACACAAAGAGAAAGCCATAAAAAGAAATCATTGTGACATAGCTCTGTGAACAATCATAATTCATACACACATATACATGTAACCAACACCCAGGTCAGGAAAGAGAACTATGCCAACACTCCCATTTTCCCCTCCAGCTACCCACCCACTAAGGGAACTTCCCTTCTGACTCTAAATCAATGATGGGAATATTTGAATGAATTTTGTATGAACCATGCAATGCATACATTATACATGTCTGCCTAGTGCATTTATCTTTACATGATAAAATTCACTGCCCATGAGGGAACAACAAAGGAATGAATGCCCAACTTGAAGAAAACACCTCTGAATTGAGACCTACCAGCTGGCTTCAATGGATGAAGGATAGACATGTGGAATATTACAAGTTCTACCTGTTTCTGTTAAGAACTGACCCCAAACTCAGTTAACACAGAAAGAGAACAATGTTTCCTTCCTTAGGGCTTGGAGGACAAGGTGGAAATCTCTTTCCTACATGGACTTCTAAAATTTAGGCTGTGGGTACTTAACTCAAAGCTCACTTTGGTTTTACCTAGGCCAAAGGCAAGGATGGGAGAGTAGTTTTTCAAAGGACTTTTCTGTGTGGCTGTGTATTTCAGTCATTTACCATGGGAAGGTCCACCTTGTGCTCTAGTAAAGGAAGGGATATTTTGCTGGAATGCAGAAGCTAGTAGCCAGTGCCTAATTTACCTCCTTGCTTGGGAGAATGTGTCCCCATGGATGAAGTCCTTCCTGTGACCACTCTGCTTCTCTTTGGGGTGGGCAGAGCCCAAAATAGGCACAACTAACTCCAGCTGGAAACCTTCCTGAGATCAATTCATGAAGCTTCCTTTCTCATATCTTTAGTACTGCTGAACTCTGATCCTCCTCCTCCTCCTCCTCCTCCTCCTCCTCCTCCTTCTTCTTCTCTCTCTCTCTCTCTCTCTCTCTCTCTCTCTCTCTCTCTCTCTCTCTCTCACACACACACACACACACACACACACACACACACACATACATTCACTATCTGGAGACTTACAAGCCAGTGGGCAGTTAGCAGCCTGCTTGAGATGATGGTTTGGAGCTTGTGAATGGAGGGATAGAGAAATGGACCGTGGCCAGGTTCCACGCTGCCTTCAGCATTTATTATCTGTTTGTTCATTTATTTGTTTATTTATTTCTTTGTTTGTTTATATGTCTGGGGTAGCCTAGATTAGCCTTGAACTCACTACGTGGCTGATTCCACCTGAACTCCAGATCCTCTCTCTGCCCACCCCCAGAGGTTAGAACTGCAGGTTTTGCCGCCACAGCCTGCTTGAACTGTTGCATTAGATGGAACCCAGCCACACTCGGTGCACTAGGCCTTGTTCTAATGGAGCCTCATTAGTCTCAGGCCACACAAGCAACACGCGGATCTCACCAGACTCACTTTCTCTTTGGAGTCTATGTGTGTCGCTCTACTACACTCCAGACCCACTGAACTCAGAACTTTTACATGGAAAGAGATCTCCAAGGTTTGAAGTTGCACCCAATAAGAGATGAATTTTCTTCCTTGAGTTTTGTCCCCTGAAGGATCAAAATGCTTCTAATATAATGAAATTTTGAAAAGTAGGTAACCTTTTAATTTTACAAAATTTTTGTCAGAGAAGTAAAAACATCCAGGAAAGCTTTTAGAGGATGTCAAAAATGTCATATTCAGATCACCCTCACCTGTGACTTCTGCAATGTAAGGACACTGCTGAGGTGGGGCTCTTTAATATGCTTTAGAAGCACTTGACTTTTTTTTTTTAAGTCAAATAGGTTAAACTGGAGTGTAGGGCAGACTGTTTGTTTTTATTTAACTGACTTTTCTCTCCTTAAAAATGTTGTTAGCTCTTCTCTAGAGAGATATTCCAGCATAGAGAAATGTCATTTCATTAATTCCTCACTCTTCTCTAGAGAGATATTCCAGCATAGAGCAATGTCATTTCATTAATTCCTCACTCTTCTCTAGAGAGACATTCCAGCATGGAGAAATGTCATTTCATTAATTCCCCACTGTGTCTTGCAGACACATGATAAGTCACAAGTAAAACCTGCAGTGCTGAATCCTGAGGTCAGTTCTGCGGTGAGTGACAGAAAGGTAAGGGTTTAGTGATACTCAGATTTGATTGCGGCACTTTCTGGACCACTTGCCCACATTTGGGTGAGAGGATAGCAACTCCCAACGCTCCTGATAATGGGGTTGCTGTTTGGTCCCTTGATTCCTGGGTCTGGAATATGCATGCCAATCTGAAAGCATACACTCAGATTCAATATTGAGTTACTTGGGCCAAATATTTCAATTATCTTTTTTAGTAAGCCATTGTTAATCACCCTGAAGCAATGCCCCTTACCTGCACAGTCAATGTTCAGGTGATATGCTTCCCCTGCCATGATGTGTACAGGGAAACAATGTCCCTTACTTATACAGGAAATGTTTCGGAGGCATGCTCCTCCTGCTGTGATGTACACAGGGAAACATGGTGATGCTTCCATTTGGAAAATGCCTACATCAAACCCACCCCGCATAGCAGGGGCTGGAGCCTTGTTGTCGTGTTACACCTCAGATCACAGTTTCTTAAACTGGTGGTAACCACATATGGGAGTGTGTAACTGAATGCAAGGATCATTAATATTTGGCAATAATAAGAGGTTTCTGGATGTTCAATAACCAAAAATTAAATTCAAAATTAAATTAGTATTGAATCTGAAGTGTATCTGGCAATACCCACCCATGCTGCATCACATAACTTTGTTTCAATGTTGGTTGTGGCATAAAACACACACACTTTACACTGTATGTGCCATCATGACAGTGAGCCCTTCCTGACACACCCTGGCTCAGACACCAGGCCGTCTATGAGTGCGACCTATGAATGGCAGTGTTTTTCCTGTTCATTCAGAGTTTACTGCTTTTACAGACATATAATGGTTTAATTATGGAAAACAAAGGCTTTTAATAGTCTCCTGTTGTCACTCTTCAGCAAGCATTATCAGATTGGTACATCTTTGGATTGAATTGGGTTAGAACGATTGATCTCAAAACTCATTGTTTGAGTTGCCAACTTGAGTTCATTAAGAAAAATCATTCAAGGGCTGGAGAGATGGCTCAGTGGTTAAGAGCACTGACTGCTCTTCTAGAGGACCTGAGTTCAATTCCCAGCAACCACATGGCAGCTCACAACTGTTTGCAATTCCAGTTCCAGTGGACCTGACACCCATGGCAAAACACCAATGTGTGCCTCTGTTGCACCAGTTTATCTTGCAGGCAGGTTGCTGTTGTTAGCTTGTTGGTTTGTATGTGGGTGGGATTGACGATTGATTACTTTTCTTCTCTATAGCTGGTAGGGATGAAGCTTCTAGTTGGGCAGCGGATTTCTCCACATTTAATTACATAAGTAAGTGATATCTTCAGCGTTAGGCACTTGCCATTAGGTTGAGGAACATAACTAATAGCTTTTTAATAGCCAGTGATGTTTGGGAGTTTTATGGGACCCCTTTTTATTTATTTTTAATTATGTGCATGTGTATTTGTATGTAGATAGATGTACCTGAATGTAAGAGTCTGAAGAGCCCAGAGGGGTTGGATCATCTTGGAACTGGGTTTATAGGCAGTTTTGAGTTATCTGACTTGAGTGCTATGAAGGAAGTTGGATCCTCTAGAAGAGCAATAAGTATCTTAACCACTGAGCCATCTTTCCAGCCCCCATTAGATAGTCATCTTGTTTCACCCTTAAATAAGTCATCAAATATCATCTAACTGTACAACCCCAAAACATTACCACCCTGAGAAAACCAAATGCTGCAGAAGTACTATGACTTAGTTATAAATATCCACACTTCCCTAATTGTTCTAATACTTTTGTAGTTTGAAAGTTAACTTGTGATCAATGGGCACTTACTGTATTGTGGTTATTTTATGCTCCTTTAATCTGGAATAGAATTTCCGTTGTCATTTTTAAATTGGGGTGTGTGTGTGTGTGTGTGTGTGTGTGTGTGTGTGTGTTTAGGCCACTTGGGCAAAATGATCATAAACTTGAATTTGTCTCTTTCTGAATGATTCAATTCATATTAAATAACTTTGGCAAAAACAATACATTGTATATGAAATTTCAGGGTGTTTTTTTCTCCTTGTATTACTAAATGCTTGTTATTTAATTAATTTTGGAATGCTGACATTTTCTTATGTTTTGTTATTGCTTGGGGAGAGTAATTATTCACCCAATAAGGAGATTGAGTTGGGGGCTATGTTTTCTCCTTTTTCTCTTCTCTTTTGAGAGTCTTGGTATGTAGCCCAGGCTAGATGCAAACGCCTGAACCTGGGATTAAAGTCCTGCATCACTGAGCTTCTGCTTCCTCTTACAGTCATCTGCATGGACAGTGCACTGTTTCTTCTCACTGTCATCTGCATGGACACTGCACTGTTTCCTCTCACAGTCATCTGCATGGACAGTGCACTGTTTCCTCTCACTGTCATCTGCATGGACAGTGCACTGTTTCCTCTCACAGTCATCTGCATGGACAGTGCACTGTTTCCTCTCACTGTCATCTGCATGGACACTGCACTGTTTCCTCTCACAGTCATCTGCATGGACAGTGCAGTGTTTCCTCTCACTGTCATCTGCATGGACAGTGCACTGTTTCCTCTCACTGTCATCTGCATGTGCAGTGCACTGTTTCCTCTCACAGTCATCTGCATGTGCAGTGCACTGTTTCCTCTCACTGTCATCTGCATGTGCAGTGCACTGTTTCCTCTCACTGTCATCTGCATGGGCAGTGCACTGTTTCCTCTCACAGTCATCTGCATGGACAGTGCACTGTTTCCTCTCACTGTCATCTGCATGTGCAGTGCACTGTTTCCTCTCACTGTCATCTGCATGTGCAGTGCACTGTTTCCTCTCACTGTCATCTGCATGGACACTGCACTGTTTCCTCTCACTGTCATCTGCATGGACACTGCACTGTTTCCTCTCACAGTCATCTGCCTGGACAGTGCAGTGTTTCCTCTCACTGTCATCTGCATGTGCAGTGCACTGTTTCCTCTCACTGTCATCTGCATGGACAGTGTACTGTTTCCTCTCACTGTCATCTACATGGACACTGCACTGTTTCCTCTCACAGTCATCTGCATGGACAGTGCAGTGTTTCCTGTCACTGTCATCTACATGGACAGTGCACTGTTTCCTCTCACTGTCATCTGCATGGACACTGCACTGTTTCCTCTCACTGTCATCTGCATGGACACTGCACTGTTTCCTCTCACTGTCATCTGCATGGGCAGTGCACTGTTTCCTCTCACTGTCATCTGCATGGGCAGTGCACTGTTTCCTCTCACTGTCATCTGCATGTGCAGTGCACTGTTTCTTCTCACAGTCATCTGCATGGGCAGTGCACTGTTTCCTCTCACTGTCATCTGCATGTGCAGTGCACTGTTTCCTCTCACTGTCATCTGCATGGACACTGCACTGTTTCCTCTCACTGTCATCTGCATGGACAGTGCAGTGTTTCCTCTCACTGTCATCTGCATGGACAGTGCACTGTTTCCTCTCACAGTCATCTGCATGTGCAGTGCACTGTTTTCTCTCACAGTCATCTGCATGTGCAGTGCACTGTTTCCTCTCACAGTCATCTGCATGGGCAGTGCACTGTTTCCTCTCACTGTCATCTGCATGGACAGTGCACTGTTTCCTCTCACTGTCATCTGCATGGACAGTGCACTGTTTCCTCTCACAGTCCTTATGCATGTGCAGTGCACTGTTTCCTCTCACTGTCATCTGCATGGATACTGCACTGTTTCCTCTCACTCTCATCTGCATGGACAGTGCACTGTTTCCTCTCACAGTCCATCTGCATGGGCAGTGCACTGTTTCCTCTCACAGTCATCTGCATCTGCAGTGCACTGTGGTTTTTTTTTTTTGAGATAGTTTCTCTGGACCAGCAAGCATGTCAGGCAGACAGAAATGAGGTAGTTTCATTTTATGGTGGAGGAGGGTGGGTGTCTTCTGATTGATTGCCAGTTTTCATGTCTCTTAATTTCTAGTTCTTTTTTCTTCACCACATCCCAGAATCTGCTTTATTCAGGTCACCCTTCTCCTGCCCAGCTGATGCCCTCTCAAGAATCCCAGACTGTCACAGTGCGTGCAGAGCCTGCCCTCCCTGCTGTGGTCTCCGTAGCCAGTGGAGAGACCTGCTATCTCTTCCTCATGTGGTGTTGTCCATTTGGAATGGGGCATTCTTTTCCTGGGGTTATTTTCTCTTTCTCTACATCGAGCATTATGAATTGGGTAATTTATTTACCTATTTGAATATGTATGAGGTATTGCCTATGCAGAGTCTTATACTTATCCAAATGTAGGACTAGGGGTGATTTTACTTCCTCATCTCGTTAATCTGCCTGATCTTTTGGAATATTTATAGAATTTATAGCGAATTTATTCCCTTCATTGTCCTCACATGTCTGTTCAATTGAGTCTCATTCACTTTATGTCATTTTAACTGCCCCCTCACTAGCCTGTAGACATGCTCACTAATGGTCAATGGACCCATAATAGTTTCCCACATTCATGTACTTGACTGTATTTTATTGCTTTTCTTTGGTTGGAGATTTACATTGGAAAAGGAAGGTTAAGGTGTGTTTGGCATGAACAGATTCAGCTCGAGCCATTTTGAGGGATGAGCATTGGCTCAGAACAGCTGTATAATAAATCTCTGTAGAATCAATGATTCAAAAGAAAAGTAAACTGGATAAAGTTGCCCAAATGTGAAGAAAACAGAAGAGTCTTTTTAAACACTGAGTTAAAATGTAATAAATCCCACATTCTTACGGAGCTTCATTGGCTGTTTAGAATTTTGAATGTACCAGAAACAAATACCTTAGCACTGTCGGATTGGGAAAGCCAGAGAATTAAGTTAGTGTTTGGTGGAGTCGTAATTTGATGCTTTAGGGTACTGGCCACAAAAGAAAAAAAAGCTTCAATCTCAGGGTGACTTCTGTGTGGGAGACTCCTGGGATTCAGTAACCACATGACCTTGTCAGTTCCCTTCTCCCCACTGTTCATGGGTGGTGATGACTGAACCAGAAAAATGAATGGGGCTCGCTGCTCTGGATGCGGTCAGTTTCCATAAATCATTTCTTCCATTGTCTGGATACGTTTGGGCATCCAGTAGTTTATTTCCAAAGTATATAAAGAAGCAGAGGCCAAGGGTGTAATCTTGGAGCTATTTAAATAGAGTGGTTCCAGTCAAGACCAGCAGCTGTTCCCAATTATTAGTCCATATATTCTAGGTGCCAGGGAAAACCCACAAGGGTGTCACTAAATTGAATTTTAAAAATGACCTTCTGTTCAGATGAAAATCTCCTAGCTGCCTACCCCTCAACACTGGACTCCTGTTGAACAAGTTAGCCACATTGCTGCTGCCTGTAGCAGGGATTTGAGCTATCACAAGTGACCTTTCAGGGAGTCCTTTGTGGTGCTGTTAGGTCAATAGGACAAGCCAGAACCTTGCAAGAAGGTCAGGCTGTAATGATGGGTGGGCGCAATGTATGTGTGCTGTGGGAGAGTTCAAGTCCAAGCGGTGTCCTGCTTCCTGCCATGCTGTTTCACAGCCCTGGAGGGATGCAGCGGGGCTTGGGGCCCACTCTACTGAGAAGCACATCCTCCTCTGGAGCCGATGACTGAGAACAAAATCTGCTTCTGCAGAAAAGTCCTTGGAAAACGTGGGTCCCCAGAGAATGACAGAGCAGTCTTTCAATACAAAATGACCCTGTGGAATGCCCTTGCATCCCTTCCACCTAATTTCATTAGCCTTGGGACTAAAGGACACAGTCTCTGGAGTCACATTGCCTGTGATTATATCTTGGCTTCATCTTGTGTAGTGGGACCTTGGACAAGTGAGTTAACTGTTTTCGTTTTGTTTAATTTTCACTCTTGTATCTGTGAAACGGAGATAGTAAACTGTTAGCTTAGTAGGGGTGATGTGGGGCTTTAGTGAAGGTATCCATTAAAAGTTCTCGCCACATGTTCATGGCCAGTGTTTTCCTCCTTCTGACCATTGTCTCGCCCATGTGCTGCACAAGGGCTGCATGCAGGATGCTTAAACTCTGTTTTTACCCGACTCTCTTTACTGATGCCATCCATGTGCCGAACGTGGTCTACTTAACCTAGTCAAAGCGAACTGTGTTCCTTTTCTTCTCCACGTGTGTGGACATTTGCAGAGGTGTTTGATCAAGTATTTCACAAAGCACAAAGCTAAAGCTGTCTTTTGTTAGGCAAAGGGAAACATTTCCCGAGGTCACTGGCCAAGCTAGAATGTTGCCATATACAGGTTTCATAAGTGACCTTAGATCAGTGAGAAATTCCTCATTGTCTACTTTCCCATGGTGATTTCAAGAACTGAAGCTTGGGGAAAACACATCTGGTGCATGCCAACATAAAACACAAAAGCAGTGTGTATAATCCATATGCCTCACAAAGATGTATCAATAGAGTTCTTCATTCACAAATATGAAAATGGCCCATTTAATTAGTTGTCAGGGCTAGTGAGCTTCTGTGTTAAAGCCCACATGCAAACGCTTTGAACAGCAGCACAGAGAGTTTATTTACTTGTTCTGTTTTACTGCAGTGAGGTGCCAAGCTGGCTCCAGAGAAATCTTGCCATGTGGTGCCTAGGAGTCTCAGTTCTAAATTGAAAGCCCCGGCTGCTCTCTGTCCTTCCTCTGTCAGGAGTAAGAAGGCAACTTCGGGAGAAGCAGGCCTTTTATTCCACACACATGAATTCTTAATAGTTGATGTTTATGCGTGTTTTTACATACAGCTTTTATGGCCAATTTTACGTCTGTAGGCTTCCTAGGTTATATGCCCCTGAGTTCAATGTTTCCCCTTTATTCCTTAGACCTGACTGCGTTTGATATGTGGCATTTGATACGCTATCTTTTATTATGCACAAGTCCTTTGATCTCTGCAGAGGAAAGGCGCCACATAAATGCAGAAATCCATTATAATCATACACAAGAGTGGCTTTACAGGCCAAGTCGAGCTTAGCCACACAGATATACATGCGGTTGGACAGAGGAGCACACAAGGCTGTGGAATGCTAATGCCAAAGTGTCTATTCAGTTATGTAGGTCTGCCTAAAGACATTTCCTTTTTTAGCACGCATTTCACTGGAGTAAACACACAAAAAAGATGTGTACACACTGTAAATATATCACCCTACTGAGTGCACTTGCACACTCAACACTGAGATCAAGGACAGAACCTTGCAGGATCCCCCATGTTCCTACCTAATCCCACACCGCTTTCTCTTAACTCTGAACATCAGACGGATCAGAGCACACAGAATGGACTATTTGAGGCCCGGATTCTTGTTTTTAACACTGTGTTGATGAGATTCATCCATGCAGCAAATTTGTTGTTGAAAAGTCATGCATTTACTCACTTTGTTTCTAAAGAGTATCAAAGTGTAAACTTAACAAGGCATCTTTCATATTAGTTGTCTAAGAATGTAGGTGATCAATTCTGCTTTTAATTTATAGGAAGATAAGTTTTGTCTTTAAGTTTCCTCTCTCATTTTTAAATTTTAATTAATTAATTTATTTATTCATTTATTTATTTGCTTTACATCCCAACCACAGGTTCTCCTCCCTCTTCTCCTCCCAGTCCCACTCCCTTCCCCTCCTCTGTTTCAATTCAGAAAAGAGCAGACCTCCCATGAATATCTACAAAACATGGTGTCTTAGTTGGGGTTTCTTTTGCTATGAAGAGATACCATGATCACGGTAACTCTTATAAAGGAAAACATTTCATTGGGCTCGCTTACAGTTCAGTGGTTCAGTCCATTATCATCATGGTGGGACATGGTGGCATGCAGGCAGCAGACATGGTGCTGGAGAAGGATCTGGGAGTCTTACATCTTGACCCAAAGGCAACAGGAAGTGATCTGTCTCACTGGGAGTGGCTTGAGCATATATGAGACCTCAAAGCCCATCTCCACAATGACACACTTCCTTCAACAAGATCACACCTGTTCTAACAAGGCCACACCTCTTAATAGTGCCACTCCCTTTGGAGGCCATTTTCTTTCAAACTACCATGCATGGCATATCAAGTTGTAGTAAGACTAAGCACCTCGCTTTGTACTAAGGCTAGGCAAGTCAAACCAGTATGAGGAGTAGGGTCCCAAAAGCTAGTATATGAGTCAGAGACAGTCCCTACTCACACTGTCAGGAGTTCCACAAGAAGACCAAGTTGCTGGGCGGTGGTGGCGCACGCCTTTAATCCCAGCACTCGGGAGGCAGAGCCAGGCGGATCTCTGTGAGTTCAAGGCCAGCCTGGGCTACCAAGTGAGTTCCAGGAAAGGCGCAAAACTACACAGAGAAACCCTGTCTCGAAAAAACCAAAAAAAAAAAGAAGACCAAGTTACATGATTGTCACATATATGCAGAGGGCTTAGGTCAATCCCATGCATGCTCCCTGGTGGTCAGTTCTATCTCTGCGAGCTCCTATGAGCCCAGGTTAGTTGATTGTGTGGGTTTTCTTGTGATGTCCTTGATCCTTCTGACTCCTACAATCCTTCCTCCCTCTTCTGCAGAATTCCCTGAGCTCCGCCTAATGTTTGACTGTGAGTCTCTGTATCTGTTTTCACAAGTTGCATGACTGTGTAGAATACCCATTTTCCCCGTTTCCCCCTGTGACACACAGAAATGATGATAGACAAATCTATCATGGTTTTCTGTTGTTAGCCTTAAGCTTTGCAGAAGGGAAGTGAAAGCTGGTACTCTTCTTCCCTACACACTCAAAACAGATGGCTAGTGCCAATGTCAGTGATGGTGTGGGGCTCGGAACCAATCTGTGACTATAGCAGAATATCGTTAGGCGTCATTACATTGACATTTTTTTTCTCATCAGTCATGTTTGGTTCTATCCTAGGTCTCTGAGCCATCCAGGCTCTGGGTCCTGGTGCTCCAGGCAGTGTCAGGGAGGGGCCCACTCTCATGGCATGGGTCTCAGGCTGGACTAATCATTGGTTGGCCACTCTCATGATCTCTGTGCCACCCTTACCCCCCGCACATCCCTTAGGCAGGACAGACTATAAGTTGAAGGTTATGTGGCTGGATTGGTGTCCCAGTCCCTCCACTGGAAATCTTGTCTGGTCACAGGAGATGACCAGTTCAGGCTATATACCCACAATTGCTAAGAGACTTAGCTGGGGTTATCCTTGTAGATTCCTGGGAGTTTCCCTTACACCAGATTTCTACCTGACCCCTAAATGGCCTTTTTTTCTGGTTGGCTCTTTCAGTACTCTCCCCAGCCCACCTCCACCCAATCCCACATATTCTGCCCATCCCTATCTGCCCCGGGTCCACCCACAAAATCTCTTCTATTTCCCCTTCCCAGGGCCCCCTTGGGCCCTCCTTGTTACCCTGCCTCTCTGGGTCTATGGATTGTAGCATGGTTATCTTTCACTTTGCAGCTAATATCCACCTACAAGTGAGTGCACACCATGTTCGTCTCTCTGGGTCTGCGTTACCTCACTCAGAATGATTTTTTCTAGTTCTATCCATTTGCCTTCTAAAAGATTTTATTTATTTTTACTTTATGGGTCCTAGGATTTTGTCTGCATGTATGTATGTACATCACATACATGCCTGATGCTCTCAGAGACCAGAAGATGGGCTCTGAGCCCCTGTAACTGGACATACAGGTGGCTATGAGCTATCATGTGGGTTCTGGGGGTCTTCCGCAAGATGATTAAGTGCACTTACCACTGAGCTATCTCTTCAGTTCCTTAACTTCACATTCTTAATAATATCTATTGAGGACCTGGAGAATTTGCTCAGCAGTAAGAATGCATATTACTGTTGTAAGGACCAGACTTTGATCACCAGCACCCATGTTGGAGTGCTCATAGCTACTTGTAACTCCAGCTCCTTGGCATATACCCAAAGGACCGATATCCTGCTACAGAGAAAAACGCATTCTCAATCATGTTCAGAGCTGCTCTGTTCATAATAGCTACAGCATGGAAACAGCCTTGGTGTTCATAAATGGATGAATGGATAATGAAAATATGGTACCTGCATATAATGGAATTTTATTCAACTATACAGAGAAATGGAAATTTGAAATGTGCAATATGAGTGGATGAAGCTGGAAAACATTATGGTGAATGAGGGAACCCTGACTCAGAAAGATGAACACCTGCATGTTCTCACTCTTACGTCTATCTTGGTGTCGATTCTTTAATTTGCGTGTTTAAATCAGAGTACCTATAGAATCTAAGGAATTAGGAAGGGACAGCTGGTGGAGATAGGGAAGAAAGATCTTAAAGGGGAAGATGTCTTAGGATTTCTATCACTGTGATACGTACCATGGCCAAAAGCAACTTGGGAAGGAGAGGGTTTGTTCCACTTACACTTCCAGGTAACAGTCCATCACTGAGGGAAGTCAGGGCAGAGAAGGAACCTGGAGGCAGGAACTGACACAGAGGCCATGGAGGTGTGCTGCTTACTGGCTTGCTCAGCCTGCTTTCTTATATAACTCAGGACCACCTGCTCAGGGTGGCTCTGCCCACAGTAAGATGGATCCTCCCACACCAATCATTAATCAAGATAATACCCCAACAGGCCAATTTGATGGAGGCATTTTTTCAATTCAGAGTCCCTCTTCCAAAATGACTCTACCTTGTATCAAATTGACAGAAAACTAACCAGGATGGGTGATAGTAGAACATGGCTGATATGAAGGAAAAGGAGAGTAATGGGAAGGTGGGTTTATGTGCAGAGAGGGATGGGAGGGTAGGGTAAAAGAAGGACTTGGAAGAGTGCTAACTAATACAAAACATGTTTGAAAAAGTCATATGGAAACCTATTTTATAAGCTTCCCAAATAGGGGATTATGCTCATCCCAGAAGCCATAGGTGGCCAAATAAAAAGCTTATGCCAAGTGTGGGATATCCCCCACCAGAACTTGATGGTATGACTCTCTTGCTGAAGATGCCACACACATCGATCACAGTACATGGAGCTATCAAGTTGATGCTGACCAGGAAGATTCTTCTCTGTTGGCTAATATTGAAAGATGCTATGTAGGCTGCTGGATGCAGGGAACAAGACATCAACAGTGTTACCCAACTATAAGCCCTGTATACAACAATAATGACCTGTATGGTAAGATAGGCCCACGGTGCAATAGTGGTACAGATGGTATGGGGGTAACCAACCACTTTCTGATTGGATTTAAGGCTCTCTTCACAGGAGGAAACACATGCTTGGGTACTGCAAATCTGGCCAAGAGCCCATGGTTGAGGAGCTCACAAGCCCGAGGATCAACCTACTATTATTCTGCTGACTGGATATAATATTAAACTGCTTTCTAAATTTGTAACCTTCTACCCATGAATTAATTCAGTTCTCAGACCTCACCAGAGAAGTTTCTTTGTGTGGTGGAGGGTGGTTGATGTAGAAACTCACACTGCTCAAGTGTGCGTTCAAGTGCAGAGAATAATTGCCAATGGAGTGCTTAGCCACAATTGGGATATCGCATCACGCCCCACCCAATGTTAGGAACCATCATGAAAGAGGGTGGAAAGGTTGTAAGAGCCAGAGGTCAGGGAAGACTGGAGTGAAAGAGCAGGGTCTTTTGGACACGGCATAACTGCTGCACTCACGAACTCGGAGCAGCTGTGGTTGTCTGCACAAGAGCAAACTATTAAAAACCCCAACCTCTGCCTGAGAGCTGTGAATGGTTGGTGGCTTCTGGAGGAAGGGGCCAGCTTTTCTAAGGTTGTGGTCCATGGTAGGCTGACCATGCTCCAGCGGACAGCCCTGTGTGCCTAGGAATGTATGAGCAGCACTAATTGTGCTTGATGGGTTGTTAAAACAACAAACCCATAAAGTTGGGGTGGAGATGGGGTGGGGAGGGAGGTGGAGGCAGATCTAGGGGGTGAATAGTCTCAAAATACATCATATGAAATTACCAAAGAGTTAGTACAAATATCTTTAATCTTTGAAAAATTATATCTATTGCCAACACAAGTACTTAATTTTTAACATATTCCAATTTACATATATTTTTCCTAAAGGAAAAATTAATGCTTTTGCTCTATTAAGAAATACTTTCCAGCTGGGTAGTGGTGGCACACGCTTTTAATCTCACCGCTTGGGAGGCAGAGCCAGGCAGATTTCTGTGAGTTTGAGGCCAGCCTAGTCTACAGAGAGAGATCCAGTACAGGCACCAAAACTACACAGAGAAACCTTGTCTCAAAAAAACAAACAAACAAAAACCAAAATACCTTCCAGCTGGGTGGTGGTGGTGTACATCTTTAATCCCAGCACTCAGGAGGCAGAGGCCAGCAGATCTCTGTGAATTTGGGGCCAGCCTGGTCTACAAAGGGAGTTCCAGGACAGCCAGAGCTGTAATACAGAGAAATCCTTGTCTCGAAAAACCAAACAAAGAAAAAAATCAAAAGAAAAATAAATATTTTCCTTTTACAAGTCATACTTTCTTCTGGAAGAGCTATTGCTTCATTTTTTAAATTTAGATCTAAGTACTATTTGACTTTTTTTTATTTGCGGCTTAAGGTAAGAGTTGAGATATGTGGTTTAATGTATCAACTCAGCTGCCCATTTAATAGCATCCATTAGAAAGATCACCCTTTTGCACTGGGATTCACATTGGAAACAGGTTTAGGGCTGAAATTCTCCAGCAGGCATATCTTCCATTTTTCCTGCATAGGTTCTGACTCTTGGGTGGTGGAATCAGCAGGGAATATGTTTAAAGTTTGCTGGTTGCTCTCCCAGGTTGAGCCACTGAAGGTATGGGCCAGTCTCAGCCATACCTACTCCGGATATTTTGCATGTGTTGGAGCAAGAGTGCCTCTTGTAAATTATTGTGGAAGGGATGATCTGGGTTAATTTGGGGGATTCCATTTATTAACTCTAATATTGACATTCTTTCCCACCAGTAGCCAGCCATTCACTAACACCTACTCTTCCTGCTCCCTTATGTTTAACCAAACTACCCCCAAAGCAAACCCTTTGAGACAGCTTGCTTACCCACTAATAGAGTGCGTGCATCTGTCTTATTATCATTCTGCTGGATCCATCACATTCAATTAGCCTTATTGAATACTACTATTTGCAAAGATTGTTCTAAAATCAGCATAATCTCTGGAATGAGGGCATTTCCAGCAGAGAAAAAAATATAACCCAGAATGGCACAGTTGAGGCATTGAGGATAATTTTCCATGTGCATCACCCCTCAGTAAATTGTGTGGCAAGACCACCATACCATTGACATTCAAACAAAGTCAACCTCAAATGCCAGATCAAATTTAAACTGGTGAAATTTTGAGTGAGGCAAGGTTAGCTGTCTCTACTCATTATAGACAAAGTCCCTTTCCCTTCCGAGGACACGTATGTAGTTAACATAGTAGACCTTGACAGTGAATATACAGCCCTGTATCTCTGCACCTGAAGATTTGCCAACCACAGATCAAAATAGCAAAAAAAAAAAAAAAAGTGTCTGTCATGAACATTTACAGATTTCTTTCCTTGTCAAAAATCCAGAAATAATTTGGTAAATATTACATAGCATTTACTTTATATTGTGTATTATAAGTAACCTGAATGTGATTTAAGCTATAGGTGATTTAAGGAATGGATATGCCTATTATTTATATTATATGGTGTGTTATTTATATATTATACATAATATATTTATATGTTATATTATATTATATTATATTATATTATATTATATTATATTATATTAATTATATTCTGTCTTCTTATATGAGAGACGAGCATCCTCAGATCTAGGTATCCTAGAGCCACTCCCCCTAAAACACTGAGGGACAGCCGCACTCTCAGTTGCTAATGCTTGTTCGTCAGAAGACACAACACTTCACTGGGGTGGTCTGACATCCACCCCACTCCCTGTAGAAGAAGCGCATGTGGGGGAGGGGAGCAGCCTCCCGATCTTTGTTGGGTGGATGGACAGTGGGGACTTGTGAAGACAGCCACCCTTCCAAGAGAGACTGTGGCCTCAGTGCCCTACAATGGGGAAACGTGGGGCTCCTTCATTATAACAGAATCTACAGAGGGGGAAAGGCCTGCTAGTTCAGTGCAGGGAAACATCCAGCCATAAATACCTCCAACAGAAAGCAAACCAAAAGCCCCGTTTTGAGACTGGAGGTAATTAATTCCTCATGCAATGTTCCGAGACTCAACGCAGACGTGTGTAGAGTTATTTTTTCTTTTCCCTTATTCCTTTTGTTGTTTTGTTTCTTTTTTTCCCCTCTCAGACAGTTTACAGCCCAGTAGGAAGTGTAACCATGCGAGCTCTTGGCATGCTACGGGTTACTATGTGTCTCTTTTTATTACTTTGCTCATTTTGATCGGTTTTTACACAAAGATGCATGTAATGAATTCAGCTCCTCTTGTCCACAAGATTTATGTTTCCCAGAAGGCCTTTTTTTGCTCTCGCTATCAGTGGTCACATTGTTAGTGCATTTCTCAGTAATGAAAAAGATCCCCAGACTAGACCATTGAAGGTAAAAGCTGAGTTTAATTTTCAATACCGATTTTTTTTAAAAGATGTATTTATTATGTATACCGTGTTCTGCCTGCATGTATCCCTGCCCGCCAGAAGAGGGCACCAGATCTCATTATAGATGGTTGTGAACCGCCCTGTAGTTGCTGGGAATCGAACTCAGGACCTCTGGAAGAGCAGCCAGTGCTCTTAACCTCTGAGCCATCTCTCCAGTTTGATGTTATTTTTTTTTTTATTTAGAAAAAATTCAAACTGTTTAGCAAAGTCAGATTTAAGTCAAAGGTTTGCAAACACAGGCTTCTAACTCCTACGTGAAGAATTCTAAATCTCCAAAGTTACCTACCCTTGAAGGTCTGCCTCTTAAACTTTCTCTTGAGTCAAGTTCAGGCCTCATTCTTCCCAGAAGAATGCACAGCTCACATTCCCAGCTCTGGGCCTTTGCTTCCTTTCTTGCCTAAGCATGATGTGGTCTTACGCCATTGTGTCTTTGTCCGTGGGATTGCCTACTGGAAGTGGCTTCTCTTCCTCCCTTTAGGGCTCTTGTAGTCTGCAGAAATCCCTACGCTGCTAGGTCATAGGAGAGAGGAAAAGAACTGAGTGTGAAGTGGCCTTTAACTCCCAGGCTTCTCTAAATAAACGTATCTTTGGGAATGGTTTATTGACCTTTCTGCCTTCCAACCCCTCCCTGATTCCTACGTTGGCTGGGGCCCAGGAGAGGCGATACGTGAGACCATGGGATGAGCCCTGGTTGTACATCAAACGCTTCCTGGATCTCTGAATAGGTTCTCATCTCTCCCTGGTTCTGGCTATGCTGTGGCTGCTGTCATCTCCTGGCAACCTTGACCTTGTGGCCATGTCTCCTTACGTTTGCAGCTGATAAAGATGCCAGCTAGTCTTCCTCTGCATTACAGTTGGGATCTGAAGTGTCAAACGTATTTGAATGATTATTGGTACTATAATCAGTACTGCAGGTACTGAGAGGTTCCTGCAGTCTTTGGAGGTTGGGACCTGGCTGGCGGAGTAGGTCAGTAGGGCCTGGTCAGTGATTAGACCCACCTCCTGGTTCCTGCCTTCCTCGGCATTCCTGGTCTGCTGTGATGTCTAACCTCTACTACATGCTTCCACCACCATGTCTGACACTGCAGTGTCTTCCCTGGCATGGTGGATTGATCTTCTGGTACCAGATCCTTCCTCCTTTAATTACACCATCAGGCATCACCTCGCAATGCTGGAGTGATGTACTCTTGGCTTACCATCTCTTCCTCACCAGTATGATCTCACTTTGGTCTTCATCCTCTCTCTGATTTGGGAGCTCTGCTTAGGCCCTCCTACAAGGTAATTCTAGGTCCTGCTGGCCCTCTTCCTGGCACTGAGGGGTACCCTCTAAAGTAGACATCAGCCCACCCTACCTGATGTGCTCTGCCAGCTTGCCTCCTGTGTCAATCATTTTGGATTCCCATTCCCTAGCAGAATGTTGGGCACTATTCTCAGTGGGTGGGGGGGATGATTTTGAAATTGAGCTGGACTGTGAATTCCTTTTGGTGAGCTGGTCTGTGTTTGAATTGGCAAATCGATGCTAAGAATCACAGTTTCCCCAGCATTTTATAAAATTCAGTATTGATACCCTTAAAGGCAAGGGGGTCTTCTGAGATCTGAAGCCTTGCTCTGGGTGTTTTAATCCTTTTAAAGTATTGAGTTTCTTTAATAAAAAACCATTATAGTCTGACATGCTGAACTCATGCCTTCTTGGAATGTGGATATTCAGATTTTATGGGATATAAAAAAAGGAAAGAGGGAGAAAAAGAGAGGAATAAACCAAATGCTTCTTTCCTCCCCAGACTTTTGGAGTCTTTAGTTTTGTTGACTTTGTTAAGAACTGAGTTTGCTTTGGCTTTACTTGTTTTGTGTTTCCCTCCTTTGTTTACTCTAATCATCTGTATAAACAGGCAAGTACAAGTTTGAAAGCCCAGACAAGGAGGTATGTAGATTGAGTAGAAAAGTTCTAGAACTTTTAGAGAAATGAACTTTCTTCTGGTGAACTGTACAGAGGTACAAGGTGCAGTGTCTGTCCTCATCACAAGGTCTTGGCAGGAACTTCTGCAACAAAGACAGGTTAACAGGAGAAAAGCACACACTGATTTAATCAAATCGATATATATATGTGTATATATACATATATATGTATATATATGTATATGTATATGCACACACACAATGATTTCACAAGCTTATAAACTGTACTCTGGAGGTAGAAGCAAGGAGAACATGGGTGTGAGGCCAGTCATAATGAATTCTAGGCTAGCCTGGGCTACATAGTGAGCTTAACAAGGACTATATAAGTATCTCTATGCTAAAGTGCTTGGCCAGCATGTACAAGGCCCTGAGTTAGATTCCTGATGTCACACACACACACAATTTAAATAACATGGGAGCTTGGAGAAACAAAGGTTCAGAAACTGTCTATTTTTGTGCTTGGGCTGGATGAAGCATAAATAGCCATAGGAAAAATGTGGTTGGACAAAAGGCTATGATTTAACAGCAATAGTTGGGGGCACCCAGCAAGTCCCATCTGCTAAGACTCTTCTTGGCCTCCCCACGTCACATTCCTTCCCTTGGGTTTGGGAGGACTCCATGAAATGATGGTCTTCCAGGAAGAAGGGAGTGTGGTGCTTCTAAGCTTCACAGTTGAGTTTGGGGGAAGAAGTTCTAGTTCCTATGACCCATCTTAAAGAACAGGGATTTTCTTTTTTTGTGACTAGTTTTGGGGTGTCGGTCAGCTTTCAGTGCTGTGACAAATGCATGAGAGAAATAGTTTGAAGGAGAAAAGACTTAGTTTGGTTCATCCTGTCTGTGGTGTCAGCCCTTGATCACATGGCCCCATTTCTGTGGCTAGTAATAAGGAAAAACATCACCACGGTGGAAAGTGTGTTGTGGAGGGGAGCTGCTCATGGTGGCCAGGAGACGGAGGCAGCATGACAGACAAGGACAGAGACTCGCTGCCTACTGTGGCTTCCTTCTTCTGAGGAGGCCCACCTCCCAATAGTCCACTCAGCTATGAATTAACAAGGGATTGACCCATTGATTGAGCTGGCACCTTTGTGAGCCAGTCACCTCTCAATGATTGAATTTATCAGCTAAGGTACAAACATTTAACTCATGAGATGCTTCTGTAGCAGAGAAAAAAAAAATGCGTGATAGGAGGCCATTCCAATACTCCTCAGTTTAAAGCACTTAACACACCAAGGTGCCATTCTTTGAAGCATTGTTCTGAACCTCGGCAGTTACTTATTAAGGCAATATGTAAAAGAAAGCCTAGAGACTGGGGAGCATTGACTGATGGACTCAGAACTTCTTGTAATACACCTTGTGTGTACCTGATATTGTTTTGGTCCCTGGGGAAGGGCTCTCTTCAGGTACAGTGATCCCCTGAAACACCGTGGACACACAGGATGACCCTTAGTCACATCTCTGCTGCTGAGACAGACTACCTCAGACTAAGTCATTATAAAGCGAATAACGTTAGTTCATAGTCTGGAGACCAGAAAGTCCAATAGCAAGTAACCAGATGCTTGTGGGAGCTTTCTGTTGTGACAGAGTATATCACATGGCCCACAGGAGAGGAGAGGAATTGCATAACTTTGGTAACAAAGCTGTTTCTGAGATAACTAACCTTCTTCCAAAATCATGGCATTGTGTAAGGGTAGAGGCTCCATTATTAAATCATTCTTTTAGGGTTCCACCTATGTACAATAGGCTGTCCTTGAACTTATGATCCTCATGCCTCAGCCTCCCTAGGCTTGGAATCTAGGATGACAGGTATATGGCACCACACAGAGCTCCTAATTCTCTCTGAGGTCTGCTTCACAATACTGTCACTGACAGGTAAGATTCAATATAAAGTTTTGGAGAGTGCTTGAAACCGTAGCTACAGCAACAACTACCAAGCATTTGCTAACAAGAAGCTTTTGCTATAGTTTGAATATACAGTGTTCCTCCAAAAGAGTCCATGTGTTAAAGGATTGGTCACCAGCATTTGATACCCCCAAGAAGCAGAGCCTACTTGGAGAAAGGTCACGGGAGGTGAGCCCTTGAAGGGGATGTTGGGATCCTGCCTTTTTTCATGTTTCTCTCATTGCCTTGAGGTAAGCTTTCTCCACTGCATGCCCCCACCACATGGTCTATGCTTCCACAGGCCCAAGGTAATAGGAGCCAGCCAACCTGGGCTGAAATTCTTTAAAATATTCTCTATAAGCTGATTTATCTCAGGTATTTTGTTACAGTGATGGAAATCTGATGAACACATGCCCACACTTTGGAACTCAGATCACTTGCAGTTTAGGAAGAAAGACACCACAGAGTATTGGTGACACCAGACAGGTATCATTCCATGTTTATTTTTACAGATTTCCCATAGAAGCTTTCTTTTTAAACATTTCCCCCCCTCAGGAGAGCATGCTTTTTTATTCATTGATTTCTTTCTGACTTAAAGATATAGGTTGTTTAGTTTAGCATTTTGAAGATAAAGCCTAGGTAGAAAACTAACACTGAGACTGGAAACTGGTGTGGTTGAATTGCTTGGAATTAACACATAATGTTATTTTTTGGTTCATGTTAACAGCAGAGAGGTGAGGTACAATTTATGATTATTACCAGTACCCCAGGCCATCCTTGGGCTTTCAAATAACCTCCCACCTTTATGAAGTCCCCCTGAATAATGATGTCTTCATAACTCTATTTGTTTGGGGGTATTTAGTATTTTTGTTTGTTTGTACATTTTAGAGACAGGGGCTCACTCTGTAGCCCAGACTGGCCTTAGACTCACTGGTGATGTTCCTGCTTCAGCCCTGAGTACTGGGATTACAGACGTGATCCCAGGCTGGGGCATATACTTCTTAATAATGACTTTTGATCTAATTTTATGGCACATTAAATGAAGTGACTTTAAATATGAGCTGTTATTCTTTGTTTGGCACAGTATAGCTTTATAGTAAGCTGAGCTTTTAAGTTTCCAATTTTTTGTGTGCATAAACTTTCCTTACTGAGTCCTTCCCCACCCACACCCCTCCAGAAGCCCTCAATTGTGGACAGCCACACTTCAGCATCCTTACCATAACTCTTAAGAATTCTCAAGCACTCAGTTATCTTTAAGGGGCTGGCCCCTGGGAGTTCAACCACGCTCCAGTGAGTATATGGGCAACACAAATTGGACTTTTTCTTTCCTTCCTTCCTTCCTTCCTTCCTTCCTTCCTTCCTTCCTTCCTTCCTTCCTTTCTTTCTTTCTTTCTTTCTTTCTTTCTTTCTTTCTTTCTTTCTTTCTTCCTCCTCCTCCTCCTCCTCCTCCTCCTCCTCCTCCTCCTCCTCCTCCTCCTCCTCCTCCTTTTTCATCAGGGGGAGGTTCCAGGGTAGAGGTCCAGACCTAGCAGGACCGGGAAGTGAGGGTGCTCGGGGTTCATAATGTGAAATTCCCAAATAATCTATAAAAATGTTATTAAAGAAACCCTTTCATGGGCCAGGCAGTGGTGGCGCACACCTTTAATCCTAGCACCTGGGAGGCAGAGGCAGGCGGATCTTTGTGAGTTCGAGGCCAGCCTGGGCTACAGAATGAGTGCTAGGAAAGGCGCAAAGCTACACAGAGAAACCCTGTCTCAAAAAAAAAAAAAAAAAAAAAAAAACAAACCAAAAAAAACAAAACCAAAAACAACAACAACAACAACAAAAAACCTTTCAAAACTGTAGTGAACCTGAATGACAGAAACATTTGTGTTCAGTTTCTTTCTGTGTGTTTTGATTAGTGTAATCCACATTATTCTATTTAAAACATAGAGGGTGGGGGTGAGAGTCTTTTGAGGAGGAAATAACAGGGTGGTACAGTGTGAGGATGAGGAGTGTGTGGCTGCACAGACACGGATGTAGGCGGTCTGGTTGGCTTCACTGCTGGTGCTCTGGTAGCAGGCACTGTCACAAAGTTGTCCATCTTCTGTATCCATTTCATCTTTATTATTCCAATTATCCAAGTGTGTGTACTAAATGACACTGATTCATGGGCCCCGTGTGGGCAGGAGTTCAAAGACCACGTCAACAAAAGATGGGGAACTGAAATGGGGCGGGATCCCACGCCCGCCCATCAACATGTTGCCTCTACAATAAATTAGCTTCATCAAGCAACTTTATAACTTTCATGGGGAGAAATGGGGAGACTCATTAACATCATTATCTCCCTTCTTTGGCATCCACTTGAAAGCCTAGCAGCATTAGGGATGGGCTCCATAGATTTGGGGCCTAATAGAACATTGTCGAAGAAATGTTTCACAGAAAACCAGACCTGAAGCCTAAGTAGCACTCTCCGTGAAGGTTAGTTAGAGAGTAGGGCCAGCTTCCTTCAGGTGGGAGGAAGCAGCAAAGGTGTACAGAAACTTTAGGTTGGAAACAGACACCCTCTGTCCAACTCTGACACTGAGGGGTCATGGCCCTTCCTGAAGTTCAGGATGTGGGCATTGGGTAGAAGATTTCTCCATCTCCATTGGGAAAGGTTCTTCTTGCTAGTAGAGTAGTGCAAGATGGAATGATGTAGGAGGCTTAGCTTCAGAGTTTATCTCTGCCTCAGTTTCACTTCGCTTCAGGGAACCTCAAGGAGATCCTATTGAATGTTTATTCCGTTGAGATTAAGGATAAACCAGGCACTGACTGTAGTGACTAGTACGTACTGGCGGGTGCAAGCCACTCTGCTCACTTGGAATTAGTGTACTTTTAAGTCTGATGACACTTAGAAGTGGCTCTGGGGTGTGAAGTCAGCAGTTCAGAGTCCAGATATCTCCTCACCACTGCAAAGAGCATGAAGCTTACACAAGCGTGGAGCAGGCAGGCTCTCTCCTCTCAGGAGCCACGTGGCAGCGTATGGGAGTGGAACTGGAGCTAAAAAAGTCATCCAATTGCCTGTTGTCTAGCAGATTTTAAAATCTTCTGGAAAAATTTAAATCTGAATTCAGTTACATTCCAGAGTCTTATTTGGGGGGATTTCCCCCTTATTATTTTAAATCACGAGGGAATAAAACTATCATTCTGAGATTTTGCTGAAAATGTTTTGATATCTTGGGCTTGTTTTTCCCAATAAAACTATGAAACATTCTTTGCCAAAACTGGGGCTTGTTGTGAAAGTCATTAAAATATAATTGAAGCCCATTGCTATTTTGAGTCATTTGGATTTTTTCTTCCCCTTCCTCTTCAATGGTCTGAATTTAAACTTAACTAACTTGGAAAACGAGGCTGTCATTACCTATACGGTCTAGAAAAACACATGTGAAAGAAGCAATATCCTGTCTATCCGATTGAAATAGACCACAAATTGGGCTAGTAACCTGATGATTTAATACAAAACTCATTGTCTCTTTAAGTGACAGTTAATGAACCGGAGTAAATAGTCTGGCTTCCTGTTGGCAAGTAGGCAGAGGAACATGAAGGGTTCTGGGGTGAGACCCCCTGAGCTGGAGTCCTGCCAAGGAAGAGGATGGAAACCAAATGGCGCGACTTCTCAGTCATCTGCATGCCCATCCCGACTGCCACCGCCAAAAATGTTTTTACACTTGGTTCCTCGGAGGTTGAGAAAGTGTGTACTTAAAGATGAGGATGAACACCTACGTAAAAATCTGTAAATGGCAAAAAGGAAGGAATATAGGAATGCTGTATATTGGTTCAGGCCTGGCAAATACAAAACCAGTCATTGGTGAGGAAAGGATCTTGGCATGGCTTTCAGAATTCACTTTAATATGGATTTCTATAAAGTTGGCTGTGGAAAGCTTTTTCCTGTGGAATATGGTTTTGAAGGTATACATTTTCAAAATAGGAGGAAGGAAATGGTCCCACTGTGTAATAAAAATCAGAGTCGAGATTGAAGTGACTTATACATCACACATTTTAGGATACATACTCTCCTTTCCTGGATAATAGTCAAAACAGTCAGGTATGCAGAAATGCAGACACTTCATGGAAACTGAGGATATTTATAATCTATTACAGCCTCCCAAGGCTGACTCTTTGGACTGTCTGATTTTGATATGAGAGAGAACTCTAGTAAACTTAGTCTTGCAGGTAAACAATCCCTTGTGGGATTCCTTTCAGCCGACTTTAGGCATTAGGAGGATTAGTTTTGTACTGTTGGTGTTAATGAGGTATGTTTGCACTGACTGCTTCCCTCTCCAGAGTCTGCTCTTGTCTATACTCTCACAGGTTCTGGAACAATGGGTTTCCCCCTTTAAAGCAGGAGTCAGTTAAACAATACCCCCCACACACACACACACCACCATCAAATAAAGCCACTTACAGTTGTTTTCTCCTACCCTTTCAGGACAGAGCGAAGTATGGTGGCGTAGTTTCTGTTTCCATACATTTTGTCTGTTTTTTTTTGAGACAGGATCTTGCTATATAGTCTAGGTCAGCTCATACTTCCATCCTCTTGCTTTATATCTCAAGTACTGAGAAGGCAGTGTGCACCACTGTGGTCATTTGAATGAGAATGGCCCCCAAAGGCTCATATGCTTGAATACTTATTCCCCAGTTGGTGGAACTGTTTGGGAAGGATTAGGAGTGTGGCCTTGTTGGAGGAGGTGTGTCACTGGAGCCAGGCTTTGAGGTTTCAAAACATTCATGCAATTCTCATTGTGCTCTCTGCCTCCAGCTTGTGGTTCAAGCAGGAGCTCTCCTCTGTCCCTGCTACCATGCCTTTGTTCTGCTATCATGGATTTTAAACAGTATGAACTGTAAGCCCAATTAAATACTTACTCTTATAAGTTGCTTTGGTCACTTTTTTTTTATCACAATAATAGAAAAGTAACTGAGGCAACCACCATGCACAGCTTGGCTCCACACATTTTAAACTTATTTTTGTCATGACCCCCACATATTTCAAATGATAAAACCATCAATTTGTTCATATTTTGTATAACAAAGCTCTTGAATTTGAACTTTCATGTCACATGGATGAATCAGCACAGAGACTTGTAGAAGTTTCTTTGGAAGGCATTTCTGCCAGAATAGTTGGATACATAGCTATGCATGGAGGTGGCTGGGATCATACAATATATTACAGAACTCAAACTAAATACACGGTGCCCTCAGCTCAAAGTCATTGGTTCTCAGCCAGGGGAAATCTTTTCCTTTAATCAAAAAAGGTGTTGTTTTTGTAACTAAAATGTAATTATATAATTTCTCCTTTCCCTTTCTTCCCTCTAAACACCCCCATGTTACCCTCCTTGCTCCATCTGAGCATATGACCTCTTTTTCTGTGATATATATGCCTAAATATACAAATAAAACATGCTCATTTTGTCTAGTGTTATTTGTATGCTTTTGATTGCAGGGATGAATATTTGGTATTGGATAGCCAACTAGAAGGTTCTTCTCTGGGGAGGGCCATCTCTCCCCCTCTCAGCATTCACTAGTTGCCTGTAATTCTTCGTCAAGGGTGGAGCTCCGTGAGCTTTCCCCCTTCCACGTTAGCATGTCTGTTGATGTTGGACGTGCTCAGATCTTGATTAGCAGCCGTGTTGCTGAGGTATCATGGATGTAGCTTCCCTATCATTTCTAGGAGGCACAATTTCACAGCAGCTATCCTGGCCCTCTGACTCTTAAGACTTTTATGACCCCATTTCTGTGATGTTCCCTGAGCCCTGGGTACAGAAGTTGTGTTGTAGATTATCAGTTGGTCCTGGGTACCCTATAACCCTTGTTCTCCACATTTTGACCAGTTGTAGGTTTTTTGTAATTATCTCCATCTACTGCAAAGAGAAGTTTCTTTGATGAAAGATGAGAGCTGCGTTACCTGTGGGCGTAAGGACTGCAGTGGTTTGAATGAGAATGTGACCTCATAGGCTCAGGTGTTCGGATGTCTGGTTCCCAGTTGGTGGTACTGTTTGGATAGGTTTAGGAGGGAAGGCCTCACTGGAGGAAGTGTGTCACTGAGGACAGGCTTTGAGGTTTCCAAATGGCACGTGTGCCATTACCAAGTCTCTTTCTCTGTTTCCTGCTTGCGGCTTGAGATGTGAGCCCACAGCTCTCAGCTTTCCAGATTCAGCCACCATGTCTGTCACCCACTGCCATACTGTCCTTGCCATTATGGACCCCAACTCTCTGGAACTGTAAGCCCAAATAAACCTTTCCTTTTATATAAGTTGCCTTGGTCATGGTGTTTAAACACAACAGCTAAAAAAACTAACTATTACAAGGATAACTATTTAGAATGTAGTTAGGCATTTTTCTGGTTTAGTAAAGTAGTAGTAGTAAGTTCTCCCCTTCATTGATTGTTAGTCCAAGTAGGACAACTTAATTTAAACTATATATGTAGAGAGAGAGAGAGAGAGAGAGAGAGAGAGAGAGAGAGAGAGAGAGAGAGAGAGAGAAAGGGAATAAATAATAAAAATAATAGTAGAATTCCTTATAGCTTTCTCGGAAATCCTTAGTGCTACTCTACCCTCTTCTCTCCCTCTACTTCTGTCTTGGCTTCCTCCATCCCTCTCCATCTAAAGCCCCTCCCCTTTCCTATTTCACCATTCACATCGCTTTTTATCCCTGCTATTTCTTTCTTTAGTGCCCATACCAGTCAGGAGAAATTTTGCTCTGTATCCTTTCAGGTATTTTGGGAAGTGTCTGGAGACATTGGTGGTGGTTGTGAGGGGTAATGCTGTTCATAATTCTAACGGACAAAGGCCAGAGGTCCTCCTAAATAACCCACAGGGAACGAGAAAGCTACAATCCAATAAATATAGAGCCTCAAATGTCAATAGTGTCAAGATCTAGACAGTTTTCCCAAAGGCCAAAGTCACTGCAGCGCTAACATGAGGAGTGTTAGAGAAGGAAGTCACAGCAGAAGGGTCGGTAGTTAAATATTTTCTTTTACACGTTTTGAGAGGCTGTGACCACTTCAACACAGAATGACTGCTGTGGAGCCCATCCCCGGCTCTGGAAGGGCGGGTAGTGTAAGGCTTCCTCAGTCTCAGGATGGACCTCCCACTTCACTGCTTTTGTTGGGCCCTTTCTCTTTGCTCTGCCCTGCATCATGTAAACACAGAATCTGAATTTTGCAGACAAGATGGGAAAGTGCAGCAGGCACTGAGCTTGGGACCTTGCTCCCTTTCTAACTGAACCTTTATCTACTGGCGGGAGATACGGAAGCTGGTCCATGTCTTGACCTTGGCCTTGCTTGATCTCTTGCCAATTGTTCATAGGCTTTGCTCTGGGACACGGTGCTAGTTTCCTTGGCTAGGGCTGTGTAAACATTTCATGCTTCTCTTTGCCAAATGTTTCCCCAAATGTACCATCTTTACTGTGTCTGAACACACAGTAGCTCTTTAAAATAATGCTTTTCCCTCTCTGCTAATAAAAGCAATCCTGACATATGGAAGAAAACAAAGAAAAATAAATTAAATCAAATCATTCTATAAATTGCCATAAATTGTTATAGCTGGCCAACATTTTGATGTGATCATGTTTGAAGTATATGTATTATATAAAGTTTCCTGGCCTCTCTCACTCTCATTTATTTAACATACATCATGATTTGTGTTAGTTAACTTAACGTTACTATAACAAATACCCAAGATAAGTAAATTACACAGGGCGAAGGCTTATTTTTAGCTTTAAGATTTGGAGAATTAAGTTCATGATTAGGCAGAATCATTGGTTTTAGGCTTCTGCTAAAGAGCACATAGTAGGGCAAACCCACTCACTTCTTAGTTAAGAAGTACGACAGGAAGAGGGTAAGGTCCCACAGTCCACTTTGGGAACATGTTTCCCAAAGGCCTGAAGGCCTTTCTCTAAGCAACTCCTCTTAAAATTCTCATAGCCTCCCAAAAGTGCCACTCTGGGAACAAGCCTTTGACACTTGGACCTTTGTATGGTATTTGCAAGCTAAACTGCAAAATAGTACTTTCTCTGTTGTTAAGTATTTTTGAAACGTGTTTTTCATGACTGCCTGAGATTCATTCCTGTGACTATATCATAACTGACAGCTTTTCCTCATTAGACATTCTGTCCACACCTAGTGTTGCTACTTTTGTGATTAGTGATGTAAGTGAGCATTCTTAGGAACAAATCCTTGGCTATCTCCTGCTTATTTCCAGAACTGGACTAACTGAGCCCAGACTTGCACATTTAAGTCCATATTACCATATTACCAAATTACTACCCCAGGGACAGTGCAACTAAAACTGATTTGTGAGAATATCTTGATTGTTCAGAGGAAGAAACTAAAACTTCAGAGTTCCCAGCATCCACATAGGTCAGTTCACAACTGCCTATAACTCTAACTCCAGGGGATCAGAATCCTCTTCTGGACTCTATGAGTACCTATACTCACATGCACATACCCCCCCCCACACACACACACACACAGCATACATACACACCTAATTAAAAAAATAAAAATTTAACAAAATGGGTCATATATTTATTTTGTATGTTTTTCTCTACTGAGTTATGATGGCTATTTCTTAAGTGAGAAAAGTAAGGCCTGAGGAAATTAAGAGCCTAGTGTGTGGTCCCAGAGCTAGTTTAAGCATGCTCACACCCTTCTTTACAGCTGTTGTGCTGGCTACTTTTATGTCAACTTGAGACAAGCTGGAATCATTTTGGAAGAGGGAACCTCAATTGAGAAAATGTCTGCACTAGATTGGCCCGTGGGAAAGTCTGTGGGGGCATTTCCTTGATTCGTGTTTGATCTGGGAGGGCTGAGTCACTGTAGGTGGTGCCACCCATGGGCAAATGGTCCTGAGTTTGATAAAAAAAAAAAAAAAAAAGCATGTATAGCAAGTCATGAGGAGCAAGTCAGCAAGCAGTGTTCCTCCACAGTCTCTGTTACAGTTCCTGCCTTGACTTCCTGCTGACTTCCCCGGATGATGGACTACAAGCTGGAAGATGAAATCAACTCTTCCCTCCCTATGTTGCCTTTGGTCGTGATGTTTTATCACAGCAGAAACATAGCTGAGACAGATGTGTACTGCTGTTACTGGAACAACACCCTTACAAGGTCTCCTCTCTAGACCGTTTTGGGAACTGAAGGTGGAACGCTGGCATTTTTCAAGTCATCCCAAATGATTTCGATATGTAGCCACCTCTGCAGGACTGAGAATACTGTAGCCTGTCTAGGATCATAGAACGCTCCATCCCCACTGCCACCTCATTACTGATACTCTTGCTGGAGCCCAGTGCTAAGATTTTAATGACTTCCTCATTGGGGGCCTGTGAGACGAGCAAGCGGGTGAAGAGCTTGCTGTAAAAATGTGAGTTTGATCTCAAGAACCCACAAAACAGTGGAAAGAGAAACAACTCTACACATTTGTCCTGTGCCTGCCACACGCATGCCATGGCACACACATGTCCATCTCTCTCTCTCTCTCTCTCTCTCTCTCTCTCTCTCTCTCTCTCTCCCCATACACACACACACACACACACACACACACACACACACACACACACACGTACACATAAGAATAACAATAAAATAATAAACAAATAAAAGAAAGTTGGCTTGGCTGGGACTCACTTCTGTACTAAGGAGTGATATCACAAGTGTTCTTAAGATCTTGGCCATCGACCACATTGCTGTTCCATGCAGTCTCTAGAAATACGTGCTTATTAAAGATATAAAGATAATAAGGGCACAAGCAAGGGTTGGAGTGGGGGCGTGAATGGCAGCCAGTTGCAAAGGGTTGAAGGCCCGTGACATGGCACAGGAAGCATTTCAAAAACATTTTTCAGATATTGGTTATCCTCGGTGTGAAATAAGTATAGACTATACTCAGCATTGCCAAGTTATAGTTTGGGGTCTCTCTCCCCATAATTGATGAACTGATGAACATTGCCAAGTTATCGTTTGGGGTCTCTCTCCCCATAATTGATGAACAAACAATTTCATAGTTGATGAAATTATTTTAAGTTATTCTTATGTGTACGTGTGTGTGTGTGTGTGTATGCAGAGAGAGAGAGCGAGAGAGCGAGAGAGCGAGAGAGCGAGAGCGAGAGAGAGAGAGAGAGAGAGAGAGAGAGAGAGAGAGAGATGAACTAGATGAGCTTTTTATTTTGCTAGAGTTGGAATGGATTCTGAAACGTCTGATGACGATAACAGAGGAATGGCGTGGATTTCCCTCTGGAGGCTAAAGGCTGCAAGTCTGGGGTCAGGTTGCTTCAGGAGCATGTGCTTCCAAGGCTCCCTCCCGGGCTTGCAGATGCCACCTCTTGCTGTATTCACATGACTGTGCCTCCGTGTGCATGCATCTCTGCTGTTTCTGTAGAAGTCCTCTCCTTCCGCACCAGTCACTGTTGTAGCCGATTGCCTCTTTTGAGGAGGCTGTTAGTTATTTTTTGTCTTGAAAGAGCAACCTAAAGGAGAAGAATTTATTCTGGCTCATGGTTGAGAGGCTACAGTCTATCATGGTGGGAAGACATGGCTGCTGAGGCCACGAGAGCCTGGGATGGCCAGGATGGCTCGTGGTATGGTGTTCATAGTCGGGAAGCAGTGCTCACGACAGTAAGCGGGGCTAGCCCATAGCTCTTGAAGTCTAACCTTATTATCTGCTAGCTAGGTCCCATGCCCCGAAAAGTCTACAGCTTCCCAAAAGTATAACACTAGCTGAGGGCCATGTGTTCAAAACATGAGCCTTCTGGGACATTTCACATTCAAATACAACAAAGCTCAAGTCTCCAAATACAGTCCACCAGGAACAGGTAAGGCATCATTATTTTAAGTTGGGGGAGGGGTGCTAGGAGGCAAAACCAAGCCTGTAAAGGGGACTGGTGTGTGTTAAATGTGTAAAAAATAATGCCCACTAGCCTTGTCTATTAGGAACCCAGGCTCTGTCAGAATAGTCTCAACCAGAGACAATGTTGTCCTGGAGGGGACTTTTTCTAATGTCTAGAGATATGGTAGTTTTGTTTGTTTGTTTGTTTGGTTTTGGTTGTCATGGTTATGGTGAGGGGTTGCTAACGGTACCCAATGAGTAGAGACTCAGGATGCAGTTGAATATTCCCCCCTTTCTCTCACAGTGACAAAGAATGACCTGCTGTAAGAAGTCCAGTGGCGTTTTGCCAAGGTTCAGAGCAGAGCCCTGGGTTGGGGAGCCCATGACGTGATTTTCTGTTAGGATAGCTACTAGATGTGTGCCCTGCGTCACATCCCTTCTTCATGAATGTCAGCATCTTAAGTCCCTGTGGCAGGGTAAATGAGATGAGCTAGTACAGCGTTCGCACAAGGCCCTTAGGAGGCTCTCAGCAACCTTCAAGTACTTTCTCAAACACAGAAACCTCACTGGAGCCTGAGTAGGAATTAGCACTGAGCAGGATCCAGCATGAGACAAAGGGGCCAGGCAAGGGCAGGTGGGCCGCAAGAAGGCAAAGACCAGGGCTTGTGGAAATGTACTGGATTCTGTATTTTCTTTGGATGTTTTCCAATTGCAAACATGTCAATTTCACCGAGCAAAGCATGGCTTGAGTTAGGCACAGCCCTCTTTCTAAATATAAAAGATTATGCTGTGCATTTTTCCAGCATATACGCAGCGTGCTGCCCTTCCCTGACATCATTTAGAAAGGGGGTTATCGGACACATCAGATTTCTTGTTCGCTGTGTCAGGCCCAGAGGAAGCAGGAGAATTTGAGGAATACAAGTATTTGTTGGAGGAGAGGGTGGTGTGACACACACCCCAGTATCTTTTTTTTTCTGCTAATTAAGACTTTCTTCGAATACATTCTTATACTGTGTAGTCACAGAAAGAAGATCTGATTTGTCCATTGTTAGCTTCCCCTCAACCCTGCTGCACAAACCTGTATTTGCTTCACGGGACAGCTTGTGACAAAAGTAGTGTCTCAGGCTCCACTCTGGGGACCTCGTGCAGTGGAGATGTCACTTTAGAAAGATCCCAGGTGACTCCTGTACGCCGTGGGCACTACAGCTCTGTGCCAGGCTGTGGCTTCCTCTGCTTTCTGGAATCTTTATCTATTACCCTCATTAAATCAGGAATCTCTTAGACTTGTGTCTTTGGCTTTTGGGGCCTTGAGGAGATGTAAATATTTGGTAAATTTAAAGTATCTGTGTCCTCCAAACCATGGTTCACTAGTCCGATCCTGTCTATTTCTGTTAGAATAAACCATTTTGAAACAAGGGAGGGGTAAGGAGTTTTAAATTCCCCTTTAATCTGCAGCTGCCATTAACAGACCACCTGCTGGGGATTCACACTGTGTGTACAAGCTCACTTCATCTTCACGAAGATCTCAGAGCTGGAATTTTTAACCTCCAGGTTACAGATTAGGATTGGCAACAGGGGTCCACACTTGAGTATGGAAGGCGGGCTAAGTGGTGGCTTCAGGGCGTTCCTAGCTCCACATCCCCACCAACAAACGACCTGCTGAAAATTAGTCCGATAAATAGTGATACCATTAGCATAGCTTCTCATAAAATTGGGCATAATAAATAAAGCTATGTTTTCTAAATATGCTAGCCTTGTGGCTCAGTCCGATATTTTATGACAAAGTTATTGGAAGCATTTTTTCCCCCATGGGAAAAGGGTTAAGAGCCCAGGGCTTGCTTGCTTGCTAGTCCTTGCGGTGGTCATACCTGTTCAAGGGGAGTGCAGACCTGCTCTTGAAATGCCGGCGTTCCTTTGCTCTGTGTGGCAGGATCATGGTTCTCCTAAGTTTTTGAGGAGCCTGTTACCATCTCCATGATTGCTGCAAGAGTCTGCACGCCAGTAACTGTGCCCGGGAGCTTCTGTTCATCTTTGGCAACACTTGTGAATTCTTGTCTTTTTCCTGATAGCCTTCCTAACATGTCACTGTGCTTAGATTTGCACTTCCCTGATGAATAGTGTTATGTCACTTCAGATTGCCTATGAAACAAACACTTTGCAAAAGTTGAGAGTGTTTTTCTTTTCTTACTATGGTGTAATTTTTCTGTCCTGTGTAAATGGAATGGACACATTCAGCCAAATTGACACAATGGAGAATTCTTCCTTGCAAGGTAATGTCTTCCTTTCTATTTTTTTCCATAATGGTGATTTACTTATTTCATGTACTGATTCAATCATCATTCCCTAAACTCTACAGACCATCCAATACACAGAAAGGAATGACCAGCAGCCTCTGCAGTAAGAGGAGAAGACATTTACTGGAACGTGTGCCATGAGTGGATTCCTGGCACAGGTTCACGAGCACTGAGCAGAGACCTCACCTGCTATGGGACTCTCTTAGGAAACTTCCTGAGAGGTAGAGTTGAATGGCTCTTGAAGAATTAGGCAGAATTAGAATTGGCGATGGGATCCCACACCTTGAGTAAGGAAGGCATAAATATCAGTCATGTCCGAGCATAGCAAATGAAGGAAAAATTTCAGGCAGAGGAAAGAACATTCAAAGAACCAAAAGGATGGGGATAGAGAGTGGAGCAAAAATGGCAGGCAAAGCTATTCCAGAAATGCTGGAGTGCCATCACATGTCAAGAACTAAACGGCATTTAGTGCCACAAAGGAGCAGCCCAGCCCTGTGACTTGATAGACCCATGTTTCCACTAGATGCCAATTCATGTTATCATGTGTCTGATCTCAAACTGAGAAAGGCCAATTGTCTTCTGTTCTTTGGGAAAAGCTGCACTGTCAAAACAGCACTCCACATTCCACCCTCTTGCAACTGGCAGAGTGGCTGAAGCTGTGCTCTGTCTCATAGTTATGATCCATGACAATTACATTACCTAGAATAACAGTCCTTAGAGTAAGAGTGACAAATTCATTGCCGGGGCTTAAATCAACGCCCAGTCACTTAAATAAATATCCGCTTGGCTAGATTACTCTCTGTCAGTGTCGGTGAGAAAGCGTTCCTGGGAGCTTTTGTTTGATGCTAGAAATGAAGACCCGAGGGATGGGCAAAATGAAAGAAATTTTCACACACTCCAAATATCCATGCTATGAAATAAATGGTGTGTCTCTGCATACCTAGGGAAAGAATTTGGCCCCAGGGTATGAACAGGTATCCCGCTCACCTGGATCTGGAAATCTCCTAGAAAGAAAAAAAGTAAAAAAACCACCGCAGAACTCATTGTAGCACTTGTCAGTTTGGGAGAACTGGGAGCATTGTGAAGATCTCATAGAGCTTTTGAAGCGCTTCCTAATCTCCAATGAGGCGCCTTTCTCCTCTCACAACTGGAGCAGTTCCTGGCATGACTTATGAGCACTGAGCAGGGATCTCACCTGGAGTGGGACTCCAGACTTGAGACAGGGTGTTAGCTGATGGGACTTGACTAATTAGCTGATAGGTCATACAAATGGCTCTCTTCTCTTCGTGCCCTTTAGTAAAAGTAATAGCCCACATTCTGTAGTCGTCTGCTAGGCACTGACTTCATAAAATAGGCACAGGATGTATAAGGTAGTTTAGAAGAGTAAAGTTAACCAAATTGCCAAGATTGTCTAACACTTAAGTGGTAGAGCTGGGTTTGAACCCAGGCAAGCCAGGCCAAACCATGGTTTTCTACCACACTGCGCTATCTTTCTGTGGTGTCTGGACTTGTAGCTTAGAGTTTTCGTGCCAATCTCTTAAATTCCTGGATCTTGGTTTTCACAGGACTCTCAGAGGACAATAAAGCAAGGGTTATTCAAAGAGGAAGGGGAGGCAGGGAAAAAGACAGAAAGCCCCCAAGATGCATGCCTAAGATGCCATGGCTAGGGCAGATCACATCCCGGAATCTTCCACCATAAACAAGGTGGTTTTGAACAAGGCACTCAGGTCTCTGGCTCTGCATTTGAAAGCCGAAAGATGGGATCAGATGTTCTCTCTGGTTTCATTCTATCTCCCAATCTATAAATCTAATTTACTTAGCAAACAGACAAAGATATGTGATGGTGGTGGTGGGAACCGGATAGGTTTCACCAGCAGGATCTAATTCAGTTTGGGGTTTTATATTACAGGGATATGTTCGTTAGGGCTTTGTAGACTTGCAATTATAAAAAACCCAACCTGAACCAAGCCACTTACGTTCAAACCGGGGGATTTATTGATTTTGTGATGGGGATGCATCATGGATTCCAGAGATTGGGGAGGCGTGTGGGCTTTGTTTGGGAATGGCTTGAAAACTGGAGCTGAGAGCCCCCATATCTTTGCCTCTCCGAAGCTTGGAGTCTCTCACAGAATGTTTACCTGGCCAAGTGGCAGAAAATGAATCTCTCTTATATTTGACTCAGATCTTCAGGAAGCCATGAAAATGAGTCTCTCTTATATTTGACTCAGATCTTCTTTCTCCAGCTTGGGTCTCATGTTATTTCTGTGTCACTGTGACTAAAAAGCCTGACTGAAACAACTCAAGTGAGGGAGAATTCTTTTAAGCTCATGGTTTGGGTTCAGTCCAAATATCTTGATGCCACACGCTTGGACAGAACACCATGGTGGCAGGAGGATGTGGCACAGGGCAGCTGCTCATATCCCAAAGACAGGAAGAAGAGGAATAGAGAATGCTGGTGCTCAGCTAGCATTTTATTGATTTGTTTATTTTGTCCCTTTATGACATGCTGCCTACCAGCCATAGGATAGTGCCAAATATGCTCGGCTCCGGCCTTCTACCCCTACTTAATCCTTTCTGGAAATATGCTCAGCAAAACCTGGAGGAATGCCCCACCAATTTCCTCTGCAGCTCTAAAGACAGTCAAGTTGATGATGCTGACGACCCCTCAGGTCCCACTAGAATGATAGTCTGCAGACAATTGGGTGGAATTAGGTAGTAGAGATAACGGAACCCCATGTGAATCTGAGCAGACATTGGTCATAGTCACTAATGCGCCAGGTTGACTCTTTCTAGATGCTGAGAGTGGAAGCTTCCATTCATCCAAGCTGAAGGCTAAGCTAGGGAGCAGCTGAAGGACTTAGCTTCACTCATAGGCAGTGGATGAATGGATCAGACTAGAGTACACATCTCAGAATTTTTGTTCTCTTTACTTATGTGAGAAAATACATTAGATTTCATTAGGGAATCTAATAACTCATTTGAAACTCTATAGCCACTTTGAGATAATTCTAAGTGCTAGAAAAAGGAATCCAAAGAATAATCTCATTTCTCTTCCTAAAAGATACACATATCTGTCCTTGTACAGATTTGGTCCAGTGTAAAATTGAATATTACCATATTCTCCTCCAAAGTAAGCCTCCGTCCAATTCCTAGCTTTATAAAACTGTCAGAAAGATTTTTATCTTACCATTTAAAAGTGCACATGAAATGTATCTCACATTTCTTATAACTCTTAAACCTCTCACCTCTCGATCCCCAGACTGGAGCCACAAGGTATCCTGGTGGTGTAGCTACCAGTGGGTTGTGTTCTTGTTTGAGGGGCTGAGGCACTTGGAGCTGGGGAAGAATTTTCTTTGTGTGAGCCTCAGCTCCAGCATGTTCTGTCACGCTCCATGGAGTTGTTTATGGGCTACTTCCTTTCAACCCCAACCAGCAGACCCCTGGCTGCATTTCACAAGCTATTAAAAACACGAGTGCTCTCTTTGCTTGTGTGTGTGGCATCTAACCATTTATTTTGAATATTGCATATTTGGAAAAGCATTCAAAATAGAAAATGACAGCTTTGGGGGATTTTGCCTGTGCCCCGAGTGAACTGAGCCTATAATCTGAAACATACTCACATTATGCAGGAATGATGGCCGCGGTCTGTCGCTGGGCTTTTTTTTTTTTTTTTTTTAAATACTTGAAAGCTCCATTTTTCTATTTTCAGGGAATTTTGTTTTGATTTCTGTTTTCCATAGACAGTAGCAGACACTCACCTCCCTTAATCATTCATGGCCTTCCCTCACTGTTTTTATTTTGGCTCCAAGGAGTTTTTCCTTCTCCAAAAATACCCTGCAGACCACACAACATATTTCTCAGTATTACTTAAACCAATACAATCTTTTGTCAAGTGATGTCCCTACACTTTGTAAGAGACTTTCAGGAACATTTTATCCTCTTGTAAACCCTGTGAAATAGTGATCATTCTTCTCTACGTGTTATAGACGAGGAGCCTGAACTTCTGAGGGTAACTGAAGGTCACACAAGGTCAAGTTAGTGCCTGGGGTCTACGTCTAAAGTGCCTATGTTTCTTAATCATCCATCTGTCCAACCATCTATCAATCCAAAAGCAATCATTAAACTTCAGCAATACAGTAAACAGGCCATTGGCTACCCCAGGAGCCTGTAGAAGCTCTCAGAAATCCAGAGGAATTCCGTTGTTGTCTTCCAGCAGGGCTGGAGCATCACTCTCACTGGAAGACAGTAGCTAAGTGTGATCATGTCAGATCGCACATTTGACTGTGCTGCATGCTGCCTAAGCTAACATGGGCTCTTGCTCATGGATTCCACTTGGGCTGTTGCAGTTCCCAGTGAGGGGTAGGTTCAAGCTGACAGCTCCAGAACAGGTGGGAGGGACCCCTGGCTCAGCGGGCAGTACCTCAACCACACCATTGTTCTGGTGCCATGCACTGGCCTTCCAGTTTTCTTTGTCTTTCCTTCATACTCTCAATGGCTACTGATTGGAGTGCTTGCTGTTCTCACAGAAGACCTCAGTCTGGTTCCTAGTACCCTTATTGGGTGACTTTTAGCTGTCCGTAACTCTAGGCCCTCTTTTGGCTTCCACAGGTACCTGCAAGCATGTGGTACACATGCATATTCCCAAGCACACATACATACACATAAAATAAATATGTAAATCTTTTAAAAGGAAGAAATAAAGAAAAGAAGGAAGGAAGATAGACAATTCCATTCTAGTCAGAGGTTGGCAAACATTCAATAACATATTAAATATATATATATATATATATATATATATATATATATATATATGACTAAATGAGCTATTTGACTTGGAAGCAAGATACATGCAGAGCATTGCAAAACTCAACAATTAAGATAAATAATATTTTAATGCAAATGTTTTTAAAAATAAAAATTCAAATTGTGTGTTGGACAAATGCCAAAACTTAGATAAACAAAGACCAATTACTTGCAGTGTCCTTCAGAGCCACGTCCATGAGTGGATCAGAAGTACTAGTCATCAGTCCTGATGACGGATAGAGTACTGAGCTCCTACACAGGACTCAGTCATTACTTGCCTACATCATTTCCCCAAGACCATAAAATTCTCCCGATGTTCTTCTTCCGGGTCTCCTGGGAATCCTTTTTCAAATTTTAAGTGTGCTTTGCTGTTCTTCGCTATTTGTAAGTCAGAACACCCAGGGAGTCCTCAGGTCTGGAAATGACTCGGTGGCTTTCCTAACAGTGAGTGGGTCTTCTGTGGCACTGCAGAGATGAGACTTCAGTGGCTTCCCAAGCCTGGCTTCACAGGTCTGCTGGATATCTCACTGTGGCCATGGTAAAGGAGATGGGCACTTGGAGCTTCTTTCCCAAATGCTCGTTTGGTCCCAGAGCCAGAATTCAAAAGGTATGCTTCACGCACTCTAAGTAGTTACCCAGTATGCAGGATTAATGATAAACGTGTTTAGCGTCTGCATTATGTCCTTGTTCTGCATTGTGAATGCCTTACAGAAGCCAACTGGAGCAGAACAAGGGGACCAGGAAACTGGTTTTCCTGTTCGTTGTCACTTGACCACCGTATTTGCTTGGGTACTCTTTATTTTGGGTGTCTGTCTCTCAGCTGAGGTACTCGGTTGGGTGAAGAAAGGGCTGCCCAGGTGAGGCACTGGGTCTCGCATCTTTACATGAACCAACTTCTTTACATGAGCAGTTCTTCTCATCCACGCACTCTCTCCTGAGCCCATTAACAGAGAAGCATGTGTGTGATCTCTGCCCTGCCTCTGCTGCTCCTGGACCGTGGTGGACTCTGAAGTCCCTCCCCCTGAAGGCCAGGAGAGGACAAAACTGGGCTTTGTTTCTTAGACTAGGTTCCTGGGACACCTCTTGGCAGAGAAGCAGGAATGACTTCTCCCCTCCTGTTACGGAGGTTACCTTAGCATGTCACATCCTTGAGCAACATGGAGTCTTACAGCAACTTTTTTGAGTCCCAATTTGATTGAAGCACAGTTTGTGAAGCCAATCAATACCATCATGTATATGTATTTATTGGGTACAGTGTGATATTTTACACACATACAATACATAATGATTGAACCAGGCAATTGGTATTCTATAACTTCAAAAGTTTATCACTCTTTGGGGGGATTTCTCTACTAGATATGTTGAAATATACAATTAATGTTGTCAATCACAGTTGTCCTACTGTGCTACAGAATGTTAGAAGATCTTCCTTTTATAAATTTTCCTTATTTATTAGCCATCCTAGAAGAGTATTTATATCAGGAATTTCTGGGAGAGTCGTTATAAACCTCTACATCTTTGATACATGTGTAGATTTTTTAATTACCAATTTTTACTGATATTAGGACTTATGTTGATTTTAGTGACAATGACAATGGATTTTTTTTAAACCAAGAATGATAATATGAAACAGAGGCTACAACTACATGTATGCATAGTTGTGCTTATATGCACACGTACTCACCATCATGTTAATACTTACATGACTGCTATTGCATATACATGCATAGTCATGGTGATGCATACACACATGTTGATGTCAATGTACAACTGGTGAGTCCCTCAGCCCCTCTCCTCTGTTTCCTCAGTGGTCACAGGACAACAGATGCAGATTTTTTAACATACAAATTAATTTGCGAAATTGACAATTGGTCACATATTTTCTGTTTCTGTTTTTTCACACTAGTTGTCCGCAACTCAATGCTCCTTAAAAACACATTTTAGGAAAACACAGTGAAAAACATAATCTTTATTTCGTGACTAAGATGGCTCTGTGACTTTTGGGGCAGTGCTAGGGACAAATGAGGCCAGTGAGCGTTCTTCCATCTCCAACCCATACATCCAATGTGGTTCAGTGACTTTCAGTGTTCCTCAGTGCTTTCTCTGTTTGCTTTGGAGTTATTTTAGATTTATAATTTATGACTAGCCACCTGGGGAAATTAACAATTTTTTTAAAAGGTAAAATGGAATTTTTAAAACTATATGGAGAAATCAACAAATGTAAGGCTACAATGCATCTACTTGCCTTTTTATTCATTATTTTGAAAAAATTCACTTCTTAGTTGTGGTAGTTTGAATGTAATTGCCCCCATAAGCTCATAGGGAGTGGCACTATTAGGAGGTGTGGCTTGTCAGAATAGATAAGGCCTTGTTGGAGGAAATGTGTCACTGTGGGGTGGGCTTTAAGGTCCCATGAATGCTTAAGCCATGTCCAGAGTCACAGCTCACTTCCTGTTGCCTATGGATCAAGATGTAGGACATACAGCACCATATAGGACTCTCCTTCTCCAGTACCTTGTCTGCCTTCACACCACCATGTCCTGCCATGATGATAATGGACTAAACCTCTAAACTGTAAGTGAGCCACCCCTATTAAATGTTTTCCTTTATAAGAGTTGCTATGGTTATGATGTCTCTTCACAGCAATTGAAACCCTAACTAAGACAGAAGTATTTTATAATTTACTTTTGTGCACAGTTCTTACTGAATAAGAACTATAATGGGTTGGGTTAATTTTTAAAGAAGCAGACTGTAGATTAACTGCTGAATATTTGCATAGACATGTAGCTAGAGTTTTCCTGCCTGGCCCACAGTCAGGACAAATTTCTCTCACCTGCCAGTCCCACAGCCGCTCAGACCGGACCAAGTAAACACAGAGACTTATATTGGTTACAAACTGTATGGCCGTGGCAGGCTTCTTGCTAACAGTTCTTACAGCTTAAATTAACCCATTTCTATAAATCTATACCTTGCCACGTGGCTTGTGGCTTACCAGCATCTTCACATGCTGTTTGTCATCGTGGCAGCTGGCAGTGTCTCTCTGACTCAGCCTTCCACTTCCCAGCTTTATTCTCCTCCTTGTCCCGCCTATACTTCCTGCCTGGCCACTGGCCAATCAGTGATTTATTTATTGACCAATCAGCAACACACTTGACATACAGACCATCCCACAGCATAGACAATTTCTTTTCATTTGAGCATTCCCATAGGTATTGTCTATTGTACCTCCTCTCAAGTTCATCAGTGTGCATTTAGTGGGCTAGGTGTGGTGGCACATGCTAATCCTAGCACTTGGGTGTAAAGGCCAGAAGATCACAAATTCAAGGCCAGCCTGGGCCTTAACAACACCAAATACATTTAGGGTTAGTGAGATGGTTCCGTGGGTAAAGCACTTGCCTTGCAGGTCCTAAGCTGTCTTAGTTAGGGTTTCTGTTGCTGTGACAAAACATCATGACCAAAAAGCAACTTGGGGAGGAAAGGGTTTATTGACATCACTGTTCATCATCAAGGAAGTCAGGACAGGAACTCAAGAAGGCCAGGAACTGGAGGTAGGAACTGATGCAGAGATCATGGAGGGGAGCTGCTTACTGGCTTGCTCCCCATGGCTTACTCAACCTGTTTTCTTATAGAACCCAGGACCAGCAGCCCAGGGATGGCACCACCTGCCATGAGCTGGGTCCTCTCCCATTTATCACTGAGAAAATGTCTTACAACTCGATCTCATGGAGGCATTTCCTCAGCTGAGGCTCCTTCTGATGACTCCAGCTTGTGTCCAGTTGACACACAAAACCAGCCAGTACATAGACCTGCCAACCTCAATCGCTGGAACATACATAAAGGTGGCCGGGGAGAAAAACCAAGCTTGTCTTCTCACTTCTCCATGTGTGCTTTGGCATGTGTGTGCCCACATATGCATCATAAATATACACGCAATATTAATATGACAAATAAATATATTTAGACCATGTGGGTCATAAGCACTAGAAAATGTGTTCAGGGGACTGGACATGGCTTAGTGGATAAAGCACCTGCTACACAAGAAGCAGGAGCAGAGTTTGGAGTTCAGATCCTTAGCAACCACATAAAAAGCTGGGCAGTGGTGGTGGCCTACTCCTAGCACGTAGGAGGCTAAACCAGGGGATCCCCAAGGTAAGCTAGCTAGTTAGACCAGCCAAGTCAGTGAGCTCTGGGTTTCAGGAAAAACCTGCTTCGGGGAATAAAGTCAAAACCACTCAAGGAAGACACTAGACATCAGCCCATGGCCTCTGTACACATACACATATACACAGGTGAACACACATACATATAACAAAGAGGAAAAAAAAGTATACTTAAGGCTATTGCTATGTCTCTCTGCAGTCACCCAGAATTGGATAGTTGCTGAAGACACTCTACACTCTGGTCACAGGACTTAGATAAATCAAGTTAGAACTCATTTGAAGTTTCCTCCCTCCTGGCTAGCTTTCATACTGTAAGACGGTGCCATGCAGGTTATTAGGAATGAAGCGTCATCCGTGGTCATATGCAGCTGTGGTAACTGTAAACTAAAATAACAACCTGTCTCACAGGATTTGTCTGTTGGTGTAACAGCGGTATAGCTGCTATGGGAACAACCAACAGCTTTCTGGTTGGATTTCAGGCTCATTCCACAAGAGGGAAGGCATTGCTAGTACGGTAACCTGGTCAAAAGTCCATGACTGAGGAGGTCATGGGACCTGAGAGGAGGGAGGACCTGCTCATGTTTTAATAAATTGATATGTTGTCAAACTGCCTTCTAAATGCTTCCTTATATTTATACCCACTTACTAGCATTTCTCTCAGAGAAGCTTCCTTTTTGCAGTGTGTGATGGAGGATGCAGACTCACACCTGGTCCAAGCGCTGAGGCTGAGCATAAGCACCTGTGGAGTGCTTGTCTCCAATGTCTGTGTCACCATGTCCAAGACTTGGGAATGTCACAGAAGAGAGGCCAAAAAGAGTACAAAAGCTGGAGGATGGGGAAGAAAACAGTGTCTTCTGAACATGACATGAAAATTGTACCCGTGAACTCATTGCAGCCGTGGTTACCTGACCAAATCTGTACAGGAATGGATTAGTCAGCATTCTAACATGCAGCGGGGGAGGTGGGGAGGAGGTTTATGAGTCTCCAAGCCTCCCTGAGGGACTATGATCAGTTAATGGTTTCTGGGGAGAGGGTAGCATCTTCTTTAATGATGTAATCACTAATGAGTTGTGCATGCTTCTATAAGTAAGTCCCCATTCATGCATATGTAGGTGGCCACAACTGAACTCAATGGGACAGATGGATTTCCCCCACACACCCTCAACCCTTCACACACACATATATACCTTACATCAAAGTGAGGGGCATTTTGGAAATAAGAAAATTTAAGTGGGAGAGGAAAGGGGATGAGAAGGAGTAATGAGCTTCTCAATTAGAGAAGACTAAATAGACTAAAAATCATTATACACATACATGAAATTGTCAAAGAATGAACAATGAAAGCATGGGCATATAATTACAATGCAACTTGTTTAAGATATTAAAAAAATTATTATTCTACCTCCAATTTTTTTCTTATTTTTCAAGACAGGGTTTCTCTGTCTAGCCCTGGTTGTCCTGGAATTCACTGTAGACCAGGCTGGCCTTGAACTCACAGAAATCTGCCTGCCTCTGCCTCCCGAGTGCTGGGATTAAAGGTGTGTGCCGCCACTGCCTAGCTCTACCCAAAATTTCTTAACATTGCATTAAAAAAAGTTTAAATTTCCTTTAAAAATGTGTTTAGTTTTTTTTAAAGAAACACAGTAATTCAAAAATGGTGAATTGCCAAAAGAAAATTAAAATTTAAAAATTATAGCTATAAGTAAATCCTAGGCTACACAGGTGCCATCAGTATGTGCCTTACTGATCAAAACCAAGAAATTTGGATCATTTTACTTCCAACTAGTTCATTCATAAAACTTAGAAACTCACAAAGATATTTGCCAGTGTAGAGAATGAAGTATATTTAAATAAAGTATATCAAGACCAAGTAGACAGAACAGCAGGAGTACGCTGCAGTTCCAGGGTGTTCTCTAAACTAAAAACCTAGGGAATCCATAACATACATACCACTTAGTGATACAGACTAAGAGATCTGACATCAATGCATACAAAATTGTGTCTATTAATATTCATGCTTGCATTATCTGGAAGTATCGTGAGGAAAAATGGGTATAATTCTTTTTCAAAAGTCTTCACATCTTCACTAGTTTTATCCTGGCTTTGGATTAATAATTTGCTGTAATGTAAGAGTCTTGACATTTTTCTCAGCATTTTCAGGCCTAAAATTGCATCTACTATTTTTCTAATCTTGCCTTCCAGTCCTTTGTACATAACGTCTTTCTTTCCTGGGAGCTTTTGCGATCTCTTTGTTGTTAGCATCATGAGAAATTTATAATGATGTGACTGAAGGACTTGTGGGGCTTTTCTGTCTATTCTGCCAGGCACTTAGTGGCCTTTTCAATATGGCGTCTGGGGACATTTTCTTATGTTTTGTTGGTGGTTGACTTTCTTTCTGGTATGGTATCTACTCTCTTCCCCTTGAATTTCCTTTTTTAGAAATTGGACATCATGAATAACTTCTCTTTATCTTCTATGATATTTTGTTTTTATTCTTTTGTTGTTTTAGAGAGAAATCGTTGACAAAAACCCACAAGCTACAAAAGGAGCCAGATGTAAGTGCCCTATTGTTGTGGAATATTATTTTAAGGTGTGTTACTTTCATTCATATTGCATTTGTTTAACTCTGTGAAGCTGTGTTACTGTGTCTGTCTGAAATACCTGATGGTCAAATAAAGAACTGGCCAATAGCAAGGCAGGAGAAAGGATGGATGGGGCTGGCAGGGAGAGCGTATAGATAGAAGGAGAACTCTGGGAAGAGGGATTGGGGATCTAAGACCAAGGAGCCAGAGGAGGAGGAGGAGGACTCCAGGGGCCAGCCACCTAGCTACACAGCAAGCCAGGGAGTAAGAGTAAGATTTACAGAAGTTAAGAGAACAGGAAAAACCCAGAGGCAAAGGATAAATCGGATAGTTTAAGATAAGGAATGCTGACTAGAAATTAAGCCAAGCAAAGGCCGCGCACTCATAATTAAGAATAAGCCTTCATGTGTAAATTTATTTGGGAGCTGGATGGCGGGCCCCCCAAAAAGAGCCAAAAAGTGTAAAAATCCCCAACAACACCCTATGCCTGTAATTCCAGCACTAGGAGGCTGAAGCAGGAGGACCGCTGTGAATTTGAGGTCAGCTGGGCTAGGATTTGAGAACTTGTCTAAAAACATTCTCTCATGTTTTCCTTCATGGTAAATTCATTTCATGATTTCTTTGAAATTTTTCCTGTTCCTGCAGTGGCCTTGTGAAAGAATCTTTCCCCTTTTGTTTATGTCTTAGCTTCTCTTGGAAGTGTTTAACTGTCTAGTGTTGTTGGCTGCCTTTTCCAATGCAAAAAACCATGTAGGAAGTTGATTGGGGATCACTTCCTTTTGGGAACCAGTCCCTGGATGGCCTTGACCTTGGTGTCCTTGTGTGGATCTTCTCAATGTATGGTCACTCTTCTCCCTTCCTGCCCCGGCTTTATGTTTGGTTGCTGTTCCGAGGTAGACGGGAAAGGCAGCCTGGGATACCACTGTTCAGCACTTACTCTGATATCCTACTGAGCTGGAGATCATGCTGTTTATTTCCTGGAGTAAGTGTCAGGGTCACTGACGGAAGTTCTGGAGTCACAACCAAATCTAACCGGAACCGGTGTGCTTTTCGTCAGCCTCTCTCCTCACTGTTGGGCTTTCCAATGCTTGAGCATTTCCAGAGTTCCCAGAAAACGCCATCTGCTTCTTAGACACAGAACCACCTAAAGCAGTGGTTCTTAACCTCCCTAATGCTGCGACTCTTTAATACAGATCCTCATGTTGTGGGGACCCCAACCATAAAACCATTTAGTTGCTACTTCATAACTGTCATTTTGCTACTGTTATGAATTGTAATGTAAATACCTGATAAACAGGATATCTGATATGTAACCCCTGTGAAAGGGTCATTTAGCCCCCAAGGGGTCATGACCCACAGGTTGAGAAACACTCACCCAGAGCCATGCATTTTGATCCTCCCGTACCCTGTTGGGGCCATCCTCTTTGTGGATTTGTGTATTTTACAGCTTATGGCTAGAGCTGCCTCCTAATCCTGACAAAGAGTCAGAGTTGCTGTTCGTTCTTGTATTTACTGCTGTGGGAGGCTCTGAGAGCGTAGAGACAGAAACAACCTTCCTATCGGAGCACACCAGGAATGGGCTCTTTGTCCTAACAACCTTCCTATCGGAGCACACCAGGAGTGGGCTCTTTGTCCTAACAACCTTCCTATCGGAGCACACCAGGAATGGGCTCTTTGTCCTTTGGCTGTATAAAGACCAGGGCGTTAAAGGACTCTCTTTTCCACGGTGTCTGAGTTTTGTTCCCATGGCATCTTGAGGCCATTCTGACCACTGACTTTATATTCAGTTATTTTAAACTGCGAGCATCAAGTGTTACCAAAAGACACAGCATTTCTGGGAGGAGAGTGGGTATGAAATAGACAGAGCCAAGGTCCACGGGCCTTTGACTATGTGGGTTCTTCTTCCATCAGTGTTTCACATTCCTCACAGCAGTTTTCAAGGGTTAACTCTCTTAAGTTTATTTTCCAACCTATTAGCCTGGTAAAAAAAGAAAACCAACTGGCTTCCAAGTGATTTAGGGCTGCAAACTCATGAGCTGTCTGAAGTTCAGCTCGTTAAGGGGTTTTCTAACTGTTTTCTCTCTCATCAGCTGATGGGAAAGGGGGTTAGTGATGATGGTACTTGAGCTGTTGATGAAATAATTGACGGTCTGTTTAAGAATTAGGCAGTTGTGGTAGTTTGAATGCAATTGGTCCCCATAATACATAGCGAGTGGCACTATTAGGAGGTGTGGCTTTGTTGGAGTGGTATGGCCTTGTTGGAGGAAGTGTGTCACTGTGGGGGCGGGCTTTGAGGTTTCCTATGCTCAGGATACCACCCAGTGAGTCAGTTGACTTCCTGCTGCCTGTAAGATGTAGCACTCTCACTTCTAGCACCATGTCTGCCTGCATGCCACCATGCTCCCCATCATGATGATCATGGACTGGACCTCTGAAACTGTAAGCAAGCCACCCCAATTAAATGTTTTCTTTATAAGAGTTGCCGTGGTGGTCATGGTGTCTCTTCACAGCAATAAAAACCCTGATTAAGACAACAGTTCATTTGCTTATTTGTTGAGTTTGTTGAAGTGGCTTTGAGTGCCAGGCAAAATGCCTTCTGATTCAAAAATGAAGAAACCCCAAATTCATGGGGTCAGGTTAGCAGAGGAGGCAGGAGCACATCTCTAGGACCCAAAGTGGCTAAGTATAAAGAGATGCATTATGAGAGTGTTAGGTCTCAAAGAAACCTGAGACAAGTCTTTCTGAGTACCTGTGGCTCCCAGCACTTCTCACCCCACCGTTACCCTAAACCTAACCTCTCCCTCCCAGGCTCTAGGCTTCTGCTTCCCCTCCCCCAGACTGATCCCTATATAACTCAGCCATTTTGGCTACACTGGTCTCTTGTCCTCTTGGCCTGGGCCACATCTTTTGGTTGGTGGATTCTCACTTGCTCTCCTCCTCCCATGGTTTAGTCTTCTGGCTGTGTTCAGTCTAGACTCTTCTTTGTGCCTACTTTCTCCCTTATATCTACAATAAAGGTTTTCTCCATCATTTAGGAGTGGTCATCTCCTCCTTTTCTTTCTTTTCTTTTCTTTTTTTCACTCAGGGAGTACAGATGATAAAAAAGAACCCAGCCTGGGGGCATGGTGGCACATGAGGTTTGCTCCCCCAGGGGGTGGTAGCATTTGAGACTAGAGCATCAGTTAGTGAAAGAACAGGAGATGCCTGAATGTAATGTTAAAGAGACAGGGAGACTCAATGTTGTACAGGAGGGCAAAGAAGACGTCGAATTTGTGGACTGCCTCGCAAAGACGCTCACACACACTCCACAAATGTGAGCCATGGTCTTCTTTCCGCTCCTAGATACAGGAGGCATTCTAGGCATTCAAGGGACTCTCAATTCTCAAGAGTCCAGATGTGCTGGATACATCTGTCATGAATTGGGTATAGTTTCCAGGGAAGTGTGTGTGTGTTTGCACTTGTGTGTGTAGGTGTGCTTGTACTCTGTCATCTTTGGCTGGTTTTACACTGGCTTGCACTGGTTTCTTCCCCTTAGCTGTTTCAGTTTTGACCTCCGCCATTGGTCTATTAGATTAGCGTATAATCTAATATGCATGTATATATTATACACACAAAATATACACTAATGTGCTCTATTGGGTTACATGCTGCTGTACTTCTTTGCGAATTCTGTGTGTAATTCTCTAAGAAAACAGCTGCCATGCTCTATGAAAATCCTTGTGCTCAGTCTGGCACACAAAGAAGTCTTCTTTGCTGTGAGCAGGTTCTGCCTGGCCCTGGCTTCCCTGCGACGGTGTTCCTGCCCTGGGCTGTGGTGGAATTGAGATGGACAGGGAATTCTAGCTCAGCACTGAAACTCTGCTGCTGAGGTTAATATGGACTTTCCTAATTAGATTGTTCATAAAAGAGGATGTCCTAATGACTGAAGGTTCTCAGTCTTCCTTAGAATTCAGGACAAGCTGGTAGGGACATCACACGGGTTAGTCCCTTAGTGCTGGTTGTACATAGCTTTCCTGTAGTGTTTCCCCCATGAAGATCTTAGTATGGCTTACGTAGAGCATTACACTCTTTCTGTCTCCACATCTGCAAGGTTCCAGAGCTCTAAGGGGAGGATTTGACGGAGACCTCCCATTTAGGGCTGAGTGTTCCAAGGTCTCTCACTCTCTGTGTAATATCTGGCTGTGGGTCTCAGTGTTTGTTCCCATTTGCTACAGGAGGAGCTTCTCTGATACTGCACAAGGAATTAATGTATGAGTATAGTAGATATCATTAGGGTTATTTTATCATTATGATTTGCTTGTTTGTTTTAGATCAGTATTATTTAGTTATACCCCAGTCTCTGGTTCTTGGTCATCCAAGCAGGTCCAGGTATGGGTTCCAGCTCATGGAGCAGGCCTTAAGTCAAACCTGACGTTACTTGGTTTCTTCCTCAGGCTTTGTGTCACTCTTCACCATTGCTCTAGCATGGCTTCCAGTCAGGTCACCATTGTTGTTCCGAAGGTCTGTGGCTGACTTGGTGTTTACATTTTTCTTTAGGTAGCGTGTAGAGCACCTTCAGGTACCAAAGTGGAACACAGAGGTGAATGCTCTATGTAAGCACCTTTTAATTTATCTAAAAGATAGCTATTGCCAGGTGGTGGTGCACACCTTTCATCCCAGCGCTTGAGAGGCAGAGGCAGGCAGATCTTTGGGAGTTCGAGGCCAGCCTGGTCTACATAGCAAGTTCCAGAACAGCCAAGGCTACACAGAGAAACTCTGTCTCGAAAGACCAAAAAACAAACAAAAATTCCAATACCCCTCCCACAAAAATAACCCAAAACAAACAAGCAGAAAAAGATAGTAACAAAGGCCTATTACTAGTATTCTGATACTGCATTTAGAGCTGGGAACAATACAGTGAGTGATATGCAGTCTGCTCTTTAATAAGAACTCAATCAAATTTAGACCCAGAAGAAAATACAATATAGGAAGCATGGCAAGTGCTATAGTGCATGTTGTTGAACAGAGGCTGGTTTCTGGATTTCTTTTGGGTTGTCCAAAGTAAGGATTCTGTCCTAGAGCACACACTCCTAAGACTGGGTTTCATCAGAAACCATGTGGTCTCTGCTGTTCTAGAAAAGACAGACCATGACTTGAGTGTACTTATGGTGGCATAATCTATTCTAGATATTTGAATTTTGAGTGATATATTGAGGAAAAAAGAAAGATTTCTGGGAAAGAAAAATCTAAAGGCAGCGGGTACTTACTATGATGCCTCTTTTGTTAGAGAGCAAACCAAGCTGAGGTATACACTGTGATACCCAGTCTGTGCTCATGAGCTCTGCCATCTGCTATCAGGCCTGTGCTCATGAGCTCTTCCATCTGCTACCTGGCCTGTACTCATGAGCTCTGCCATCTGCTACCTGTCCTCTGCTATAGAGCTGTGTCTTCAGCCATCACCTACTCCCTTCCTTTCAAGAATACAGAATTCTATTGTCATTTTTTTTTTGGGGGGGGGAGTGATGAACATGGCTATCCCTTCCAGACTGTCCAGATACAAGTTGCAATTATTATTATTTTTATCCATACCTATTAATGTTTTAATTTAGTCATGGAATATAAACTTATCAACCTGGTTTATAGTGACGTTTGAAGCAAAAATTCACCAGCAAAGACGAAAAGGGAGCAGCAGCGTAGACACGATGAAAAAGCCTATTTTGCTGCAGAGTTTTAGGGAAATACTGCTTTGTTACTTTGGAGTAAAATGCAAAGCAATAATTCGTTTTCTAGGTGAAAATGAGTTAACCAAAAGTAAGTAGAGATGTATTTACTTCTGCTGGTCCTATATTCACTCCTTTATGCATAACTTATGTGGAGTTAACTATCACAGCCTAAGATAAATGTTATGAAATTCATAGTTTATTCTTTGGTCATAATATTTGAAGATGAAATATGGCCTCATATCCAATACCAGACTTATTTACAGGCAGTGTTAGGCGTAGGGGATGGCACATGTAGATCCTTCTTGAAGGAAAAGCAAGTACAGAGACAGAAGAATGAAGAATCTCGGCAGCCCAATGACAGTGCCAGACTCAAGTTCAAAGCCTCTGGCTCTCTGGTGCATTTGCTTTAAGAATAGGAACTCAGAGAGACCTTTAGAGGCTGACTAAAGTTAGTATGGCATTTATGTATTAAGCGAGAAGTATGACTCTACCCTTTGCCTGGTACTGAGTGAGTGTCTTCCTCATAGAGCTGCCATACTTCCTGACTGAAGGAGTGTGTTATAAGATTCTGCTCCTCTCCTGGATGTTAAAGCAACATACTCTGGGGCTCAGTTTCAGAAACACTGGGGTTTTGTTGAGGGCGGGGGTCTACAGCAGAAATCAAGGGTGATGACCAGAAGGGGATGGCTAAGTTTCTGTGCTGTAAAAATCTATGGCTGAACAGCTCTGGACTATGTCTCCTGACATACTGCATGAATGTTTACAATGATATGTTTTCAGGTGTGTGTCCCTGGCTGCTGTCAATCTTGGCCATTATTCATGTGCGTGCTCTATAGGGAAAAATATCACTAACAAAATCAACTGAAATGATGTTAGCGATGAGCATCAGACTTGGGGCCTGAAATACAGTGACAGGTGGTTGTTAAGGAGCTTAACCATGCCAGTTTCCAATACTCCTCAGAGGAAACACAGGCTAGTCTCGTCATAATTCCACCACACATGCAAAGCTAAAATTTTTTGCGGTCCTTAAACAATAACTGCTTTGAGATGGTTACATCACATTGCATTTGGGTGCTCAGAGGAGGCACACCTGCAGATGGCTTGGTTTGCAGCACTTTCCTGCATTTAGTTCTGTGATTGACGTGGACAAACATCTCCTCTAGTGGTAGGACAATCAGGTACCATGGCTGCTGGGTGTGGTACACACAACACAGAGCTTGGGTGAACTGGTTGGGGGAAGGGGATGGGAGACACTGATCTTGTGAGGTGGTACTCCTTACATTAAACCTCTTGGTTACAGGCTGTCAGAAAGACAGGTTTTACACTAATAAGTATTCTAAATCCCAATTGCAAGCAACACTTTTTTTTTTTTTAAAAAAAACCAATTTTCAAGTGGTTACTTGAAACTTACATGGGCTGTGGATTCGGCTTTCCATGACATTGAAAGATGCCTCCAAAATCTAGATCTCAGAAGACTGAAAGATGTCCAGAATATTCTCAAAGGCCATGTGTAACTCAACCATTGCTTGTGGCAGAATCTACGTGAAATACCTGGAGCTGTTGGTTTGCTTGTCTCCTGTCAAAGGCCCCTTAGACACGTAAGAAGAGTAAGGATCTGAAAGACAGAGATGTGGGAGGCTTGAAAGTAGGACCTAGGGTGATACCAGGGTGATTATTTTTAAAAAAGTTGCAATTTCTCATTACTGTTTGATTTTCCTTTTACAGAGAGTTCCAATAATTTGAATGACTGTCTGGCTGTGACAGTCACCCACCATTCTTCCTTGTCTCTCATTGTCAGTGATTAACCTGAAGGGGAAGGAGAGGTCATGATGGGGCTTTACTTCAGACTTTGTCTTTATTGTCTCCTAGTTTGGCCTCTGACATAATTACCTTTCCTAATTTAATAAACATATGGAATTACTTTTTCTAACCATGACTGTGGAGTCAGAGTTTATATTTCCTTTAATAAGATTACAGAGCTTCTTGAAGCTGAGAGAAAATCTCCTTCATGTAATTAAAGAATTGCTCAGAAGCATTTTGGAGGCAAAGATTTGAGCACAATATTTTCATTCTCACTAAAAGGGGTGTGTGTCGGGGAATGGGAAGAGGGCTCTGTAGGGAAAGGCTTGCTGTGCAGGCAGTAGGACCTGAGTTCAGATGCCTAGAACCCTGTGCATGCCTGTGCATGCCTGTGCATGCCTGTGCATGCCTGCAACTCCAGAGCTGAGGGATGGAAGCAGATGCTAGAGACAGGAGGGTCCCTGGGGCTGGCTGGCCAGTGAGTCTAGCAAATGTGAGACCCCATCTTAAAAAGCAAGATGGAGAGTAAGAGAAGAGGACAACTGTTATTGGCTTATAGCTTATTTGCAAATATTCTGGCAATTGTTCTACATTTTTAATTATATACCAGATATGCAAATAGAGATGTATATTTAAAAATATACATAAAAATGCCATGTTAAAATAGCTGCCCAAATTTATTTTAGTGGAATGTCATACGAATTCCAAATATAAATATTAAAAGTGAAGCTTGTAATAATAGCTGACGCTGGTATGATTTTTGTGTGTGTGTGTGTGGTATAATAGAGTTCTTTGCTCTATCAAATAACTTTCCATGAAGTTGATTTAAGCAGCATTCCTACCCAGTCATTTTAACAGAGGATTATGGTATAAAAAAATTACTGAGCACTTTGATGTACACTCAACTTCTTAGGTTCATTTTTACTGAGTGAAGTAAGGCATTCCATATTCGTCTTCCATTCCACAGCTATTGTAAGGTACTCTCTGTGTGTGTGAGCCTGGATTTCAGCATGCTATCACAAACATATTCTTCTCTTGGAGTCTTTTTGGAGAAGCTGCTACATATGCCGGATTTACTGGGCAACAAGTGAACTACGTGGTAAATGATGCTCAGGCTGTGGGAACACGCAGGAGGGCATCTGTTTGAATATGAACTATCTACACAGCTTTGGTCCCAGGTACTGTCACTATTCTCAAAGAGGTGGAAATTTTGGAAGGTGAGGCCAAGTTGTAAGAAGTAGGTCTAAGGGAGTGTGCCATGGGAAGTCAGACCCCATCTCTGGTCCCTTCCTGGTTCTCTACTTTCTGTTCATCAGGAGGGGAGCAGCCTCCCTTCAACATGCTCCTGTCAACATTATGTTCTGCTCAAGAACACGGAACTCTTTAAAAGCATGAACCAGTAAACCCTCCATCTTATAACTTATTTATATCACAGTGTTGTAAGAACTAATGTAATAATATCTAAATCACAGTAGAGGTGAAGGAAGAGCTTCATAGGATGGGTGTTTAACATTTGAGCTTAGTTTTGAAGGATGACTATTAGTTAACTGGTGCAGAGAGAAGAAAGGACATTGTAGTTACAGAGAGCAGCACACAGGAACCCTCACTGAAAGATGTCACATCATGACACTATTTAGGACTTTGTGTATGATTGCAGTGACCTTGGGAAATGAGGAGAATGTAGTCTCTCCTGGTTTCATTGCTGATCACTAGCTAGTCTATCTCCTTTGCTGGTTCTTATTTCTCTCCTTCAATTTGTTAACCTCTGGGTTTCCTTGGTCCTTTCTGCCTGCTCTCACACTTTTACGATTTCATTTGACCTCATGGACTCCCGTCGTGTGAGAGCACAGTGCTCCTCTCCACTGGATCATGCCAGAGTAAGCATCATTTGCATGTGCATATGATATATGTGTGTGTGCATATGCACATGCATGCACTTCTGCTGGGGGGGGCCAGAGACTGATGTTGGGTGTATCTTTCTCTATTACTCTCCATTTTAATTTTCACAAAACAGGGTTTCTCACTGAACCCATTGCTCACAATTGGGCAGGACCAGTGGCCCTGAGACTCCAGGGGTTCTCCTATTTCTACTTCCCAATGGGCTTACAGGTGCAGGCCACCAAGTCAGGCTTTTGGTATGGGTGTCAGAGACCAAAACATAGGTCCTCATGCCTGCATTGTATTGACTGAGGCATCTCCTCAGTCCCAGGGCAAAGAACAGAGGTCACCAGATGAACGATGCTATCAAGCACTTGATCTTGACTTGCCAGCCTCTGTATCGTGAAAAGATAAATTTATGTATTCTAAATCACCTGCTCTCAAGTGTTCATGTGTAACAGCACAAACTAAGTCAGAAACTACAGCAAGCTAACTCCTTATGGCTGGATATGCCAGCAGCTCTCAGAAGTGGATAATCTAACCAAAATACACTCTTAATGAATCTTTTCAGCATTTGTATTTGGGTACTTAAAGATTCTTCAGACTGAAATTTCCAGAAATAAATGGTTGACTTCCTCCACTCGCCTGCCACACCCCGAGACTTCCTCACTTCAGTGAAGGCTGCTCCATCTTCTAGTTCTTGAAGCGAGAGTACTCAAATATCTTAGTTTTCTTTCTTGAAGTCAAATTCGCAGAACTGAAAATGCATCATTTAACTATTTTAAGGTGTGTAACTCAGTGCCTTGTAATAAATCATGATGTATTGCACATACCACCCCCAAAGCCATCTCTTACCTGTACACAGTCACCACCATTCTGTCTCTCCATCCCCCAGCAAGAACTGATCCATTTTCTGTAGCCATGTCCTATTCACATAAACAGGGTTGCTACGGGATATGTGTCCTTCACACCTAGCTCATTTCACCAAGGACAATGTCTTTATGGTTTATCCATTATAAATTTAGAGTGTCTGTAACTCTCTTTCTCTCACACCTCAAAATCCAATCTATCAAGAAATCCTATTATGTGTATCTTCAAAATGTATCTTGAATCTACACTCTTCTCCATTCCTCCATTGTTTTTGCTTTGTGTGAGGCATGCATTCTCCTGCTTCTCTGTAGCATGGCCATTGCTGGATATCTCTATCCCTGACTTAGCATTGTGTGTGTGTGTGTGTGTGTGTGTGTGTGTGTGTGTGTGTGTGTGTGTATGTGTGTGTGTGTGCGCGCGCGCGCGCTCTCTCTCCAATGTACCAGCCTGATGTGTTCCAAATATGGAACAGATTGTGTTACTCCTCTCCTCAAAACCTTGCCCTGGCTTCCTATTCCTCTCAAAGCCAAAGCCAAAATCTCTACCATGCCCCACAGGGTGCTTGGGATCCTCACAACTTTCCGAAGAGTTGATGTGGTATTGTTCCCATTTAGACCGGCCTATACTTTTCCTTGCCACTGAGCCACACAGGTCTTCCTGCTTTAAGGACTTTGTGCACACTCTTACCCCTTTCTGAAATTTTGGCTGGCTCCTGGGTTGCCTACTCAATGAGGCCCAACCAGGCTTCCTCTTGCATCACTGGGAACTGCGATGTCTGCCACCTGCATTCCAATATTGCTTAGTTTTCGCCTGTTCCTTTTAAATGGGCAATATCATTCTATAACTTGTCCTATCTACTATTTTTTAATTCATTTCTTGTATGTGTGTCTGTCCAACAAAAATGTGAACTCTATAGAGTGCAAATGTTTGTTTCTTTTACTGATGCATTCCAAGAGGCTAGAATGGTGTACTTGATAGTCATTGTTTGAAAAACAGTAACTTAAAAACATCAATCAAAATATCAAATACCATTTTTAGAACTTACTACCCTTCATTTACTTATTGAGTTATGTGCCAGGAGCTCAGCAAGGGTTATGCTTGTGCTATCATCTCACTTAGTTCTCAGCAATACCTCTGGGAGAGGAGTTTTGTCTCCACCTCCAGATGAGTACACACCTGGGGATCAGATAGCATGCCTGAGATTTCATGGCTCGTAAAAAGTCAGACATTCAGGACTTTGACTCCGCTTCATCAGCAATTTTGAATTACTGAGTAGTTTGGTAGGGTGAGTTCTTTTTATTTGTTTGTTGTTATTGATTTGTTCTGTTTTCTTTGAAATAAAACACTGAATTGAGGAATTGCTTACAGTTTCAGAAGATGAGTCCATGATCATCATGGTGGGAAACATGGTAGCAGGCAGGAAGGCATGGTACTGGAGCAGTAGCTGAGAGCTGACATCTCATCTGAAAATGGGAGGCAGAGAGAGAGGGAGAAACAGAGAGAGAAGAGACAGAGAGAGACAGAGGGACAGAGAGAGAGGAGAGAGAGGAGGGAGAGAGAGAGAGAGAGAGAGAGAGAGAGAGAGAGAGAGAGAGAGAGAGAGAGAGACTGGTCCTGGTGTGGGTTTTTGTAATCTCCAAGTCTACTCCCAGTGACACACCTCCTTCTACAAGGTCACACTTCTTAATCCTTCCCAAACAGTTCCACCCAGTGGGGACCAAGCATTCAAATCTATGAGCCTACAGGGCTATTCTCATTCAAGTCACCACATTTTGCTCCCTGGCTCCTACAGGTTTGTGGTCATATCCTAATGCAAAATGCATTTAATAAAACTTCAAAGGTTCCATAGTTTTTCACAGTCTCAACAGGGTTTGAAAGTCCAAGTCTCTTCTGAGACCCAGTGCAATCTCTTAATTGTAACCCCCTGTGAAAATTAAAGAGTAAATTACATACTTCCAACGTATAGTGACACAGAATAGACATTACCACTCCAAAAGGGAGGAAGAGGGGCAAGTAAGGAAATACTGGACCAAAGCAACACCAAAACCCAGGAGGGCACACACCAAATCCTGTCTTCTCAGGAGACCAGAAGAGTCTGGTATTTGTGTTTTGTCATTACCTCATAATAAACTGGTTTTCAGTATTGCCATTTTGGAGTTAACTAGTTAATAAATTCAGAGGGATGAAGTTTATACTAACCTATCTTTTAAAAATACCTTTCTTTCCTTCTGCATGTCATTTTTAAACCTCCTTTTCTACAGCTGAGTGTACAGAGCCTGGCTTCCCACCCGTCTCTCACTCCTGGAGCCTCTGCATACCTCTCCAATGACCGCCCATAGCCTTCAGGTATGTCCAGCCCTCTGGCCCGCTGGCCACATGAGCTCCTGCATGGCTTTGAGTGCAGCCCAATGCAAAACTGTAAACTTACTTAAAGCAATATGAGGGTTTTTCTTTTTGGTAGCTCTATTACATTGTACTTTGGTACTAACTTGTAAATGACAACACCCTGTTCCAGTGTCAAAAGGCTGGACATGCCTAAGAACTGATATATCATTTACTGACTGACTCTCAGCAAAATTCATTAGATCTAGGGCTTGCATTAGCTTCAAAGGGTGTAAGGCAGGCATGGAAGCCACCAGTGAGGGACTGGTTTGGGAGGAAGCTGAGGCTGGTGTGACTTTATTAGGAGGCAAAATGTTAGAGGAGGACACCTCTGAACACAGTCAACACAACTGGCCTCGGATTGTGATTCAACAGATTGCTGGTTAGAGATTGTGAGAAGATCTCTGGGTCTAATATATAATCTTTTTTAAAAAGTAGAATAAAAATCTGTCTTTCAGTATGAGCAGGGCTTTGAAAAAAGAGAATGAAGCCCAGAGCTTAAGGGGGTGGCTGTGGCAAGACTGTGACATGATTTTGCAGGTTTTTAGAGGCAGTTTGCAGAGGGGCAGACCCTCGTGATGAGCTGGGAGAGCAGCAGGGACGGTGTGATGCTGGGGGGAGCAGCAGGGATGGTGTGATGCTGGGGGAGCTAGACAGGAGGATGCTTAGGAGAACAGAGCGGCTGGGACAAAGGATAAGGTTGTGATTACAAGGCAAAGTTTCAATATCTAAAAAAATCCATGCAGGGATGGCATGTTGCCCAGGGCAACCTTTCCACTATATGGTTTCCCCTCCAAGTGTGAACTGTTTATCTCAGAGAAAGACAAACAGAGCAGGTCATCATCCATGGCTCCCAGGATGGAGCCTGGCTCAGGAAGAGCGGTTTCCAAATTCTCCAGTAGTGGGGGCACTCTAAAAGAGTTAGGGTTCAGTGGGGGGTGGGAGTGGGTGGTAGTATAGAGGGTCAAGTTCTCACCAACTCATAGCATGGTCTCATCTCCACATAGTGGATGTTGGCTGCACTGTGACCTTAAATGTTAGTGGCTGTCTTTTCTCTTTTCAAGGTGAAGGCTGGCTAGCATGGCCTCAGGACAATTCCCTATAGAACTGAGTAACTGAAAAGTGAAGACAGTATGCTTTTTTTTTTTTTTTTTTTTAAGTGCTTGGAGTTTTGGTTTTTTTTTTTTCCCCGACAGAACGTCTTGGAATAAGAACTCAATTTTTTCTCTTCTCTTATAGTTTGAAGGCTGTGGCCAAAGTTAGACCTTTATTTAACCAGATCACATCCTGGGATTCCGGGACACTCTTCTGACTTTTCCCCACTAAGAGCTTAAACTTGAGTGCAAAGGTGGCTCCAGAAGACGCCTGAAGACAGCTTTTTGGAAGGCAGTTCATTCCGGTTGCCAAAACTTCCACCACATGCTGAGCTGGCTCCTCCATGGGAACCCCAGGCAGCCAACTCTTCCTCTCTTGGCAACCCTGAGAGTAGATAAGGAGATAGCCTAGGTCTGTTTGTTGCCTTCTAACCCAAGTTCAATTAGGGAGAGAATTTCATTTCACAAAAGCATACTCAGATGACTAGAGCTGCATTAACAAGTACGAGTCCCTTTAGACTCGGGCCATCTTGAAGAGTCAAATTCAAGAGTGTTTTGGTATAAACACATTTCCAAGACTTCCTAATGCCAGCTAATATAGTCATTTTTTTTGGAGAAAGGAAATCTGTCTGAATAAAACAGCTGTGAATGCCACAGAGAAATTCTCATAGAAGATAAATTCCTACAAAAAGATATGGGTACATATTTACTATCAGTTTGATCTAGTGATTCAGCAATCATAGTTCAAGATAAAGGAAAACACAGATTAAATTTTAGTACTTTTGATTAAAAGAGGCTCAAAATTATTTACAGTATCTTTTCTGTCTTTACAGTGAGGCAAGTACTGTTCTCTGATACGGAAACTGTGCCTGTCCCGGGAAGGGCCCTACCTAATTCACAGGACAGATGGCAGTGTGAGCAGCTGTGAGCAGCATTTTTTCAGAGATCCCAATCATTTTTGCAATCTTTCTACAATATAGTTCTCTCCCCCACCCGACCCCCAGGAAAGAAAGAGGGGGTTGTCTGTGCCTCTCTGCTCCGCAAGGATGGCTCAGTGTTCACGCCACTTGAGTTTTGATGGTCTACTCTTACCGCATATATATATATATATATATATATATATATATATATATATATATATATATATATATATATACTCGATGTTCCTTGTACCGTGTCTGTTGTGATTAAACATGGCCTCTCTCTTCCAGGGATTTAGGGTTTTGTAGGAGACTCTCAGCAATTGGGCAATAACCATGTCAAAAAGACATGGTGCTAGGGAGGTAGGAAACAGGCAGATAAGTTTATCTTGCTAGTGGGAAACAGAGAGGTGGGTTTTGAGGAAAGCTAGTGTGCATGTGCTGAATTGTAATCAAGTCCAAGTGGGGAACATTTCCATCTTGCTAAGTGATAGATTGCAACCCAAACAGAATGACACCTCTGAATGTCACTTCACTGGCTTCCTGTCTTCTGTCCTACTTCCTCCTTTTAGTTTAGTGTTAAGAAGTTCACTAAAAACAAGCAAGGCACCATGCACGTTAGGGCGCCATTTTGCAACGTAACTACATTGGCTTGGAAGTTTCTATCTGCTTGAGAAAACTCATTTGCAGGGAGACAACAGAGATGGCTCTTGCTACATGTGTATAATGGTTCTACAAAGCATGTTAATGGAAGTGATATGATGGGACTAATACTCATTCGTGTGTTCCCTGACTAGTGTCAATCTTTTCCAGACAAAAGGTGAATTTGGACACAGTCTGTCAGAGAGAGAAGGCAGGTCATAAAGACACAGCCTGGAGCACACCCTTCTCCCAGAGTCCTCAGAAGAAGCGGGAGACCTTGTAGCTCTGTGGTTTCAGAAACGCAGTCCTGGCTTCTATTACAGCACCTTCATATAGCCACACAGCTCTGGCATGGGGGCTCCCGGTGGAGGAGGAAGCCTAGCAAGGATTGCTCTTGGATTTCCACTGCCCACTGCCATCCTTGCTGCAGGGCAGGAATTTGGGAGACTCAGCATGGGAACCTTTTGTCTTTTAAAAATGGTGTTGGAAAAGGGTAGGAACTCACAGATTAATTTGCTTCTATTTTATGGAACGTTAGATAGTGAAGAAAAAGGAAGAAACAACCCCTGGAGCAGTTTAATAATGCTCAATCTTAACCAGCAGGCCCTCCCTGGTGGGGTCAGCTTATGGCTTTTACTGGGTCCAGGTGTTGCCTACCAGAAGCAGTGTCTGGGTCTCTAAGCCTGTCATGGCAGCTGTATGGGCAAGCTGTTTTGGGGCCCCTTCACATAAATTAATAGCTTAAAACTGAAAACTTCTCAGAGTTCCATTATGTTTTTTTCTATTTTGATTATCATTGCTATGATAAATACCATGGCCAAAAACTTGGGGATTTTGGTACGAAAGATTTATTTCAGCTTACAGGTGACAGTCTATCACTGAGGAGAATCAATCAGGACAATATGTTAAGGGAGGAACTTGACAAGTCTGCTTGCTATCCTACATATCATTTCCTTTGACCAAGGAACTCATTCCCAACCAACAAAGTATAGCAGAAACCATGGAGGAACGCTACTTGACAGTTCACTCACTGGCTGGTGCTTAACTACCTGGCTTATACAGCCCAAGACCAACTGCCCAGAAAGTGGTGCCACCCACAGTGAGCTGGACCCATCTGCATCAGTGAACAGCGAAGACAATCCCCCCCAGACCTCTGACCAATCTGAACTGGAAGATCCCTCAATTGAGGTACCCTGAAGGTAACTCTAGGCAAAGTTCACAGTTAGAATTAAGTAGGGCATGTTTCTTCTGAAAACGAAAACTGAGCAAAGCACGTTAAATTCAGACATGGCACTCACCACATACGGAGACAGCTGTTGGGGATTTATACGGAGTAATAGATGGGTATGATTTACTGTCCAGCGTGGTTTGGGTTCTTTGGTTCTCTGTGGTGCTGAGGACAGCCCTCAGTCTCATTCATGTCAGACCATGGCCCTCCTGCTGAGCTTCACCCTGGCCATCTTACTTCAGTTGCTTTGTCTTGAAATGACCCATTCCTCTTCAAACTGGAAAGTTTCTTAAAATCAAGTGAAAGGACCTAATTTTAATCTATTTTCCAAGGCGCCTAGTTTTAGGAAGCTAAGTTTATGGAGAGTTTCTGTAAACAAGACTTTATCATCCATCTATTGTCTCATTGGTTCTTATCAAAAACCCAAGGAAGAGATGCTGTGACTAGCCCCATGATGATCCTGAAGCTCAGAGAAGAATTCAGAGTGCGAAGTTCCCAGGAGGAAAGGGCAAATGGACAATAAGGAAGACTCCAAAGCTTCTGCTGCTGAAACCCAGTGTTCAGCTGTCACTCTAGGATGCTTCCCCTGCAGCCAGAAAATTATCCAGACCAACACCGCCCCATCGCTATCTGGAGGCTAACCTACTGACTGGAAGCTTGTGACTAAGAGTGGAACCATCTAAAGAATTTAGACTTCCTATTACCATGGATGAAGAACTCCAAGAGGCCACTGCCACTTCAATCTCTTCTGGAAAAGATGAATGACAGTGAGCGATTCCTGCGTGGGAGAAGAATGATTTTCTGATTGCTGGTGATCCATATCTTAACCCGTTTTGCTCCAGTCTCTTCCAATGAGTTCTAGGATATACTCTCCAGCAGGGGATTATGTAATAACTCTTGTGCTAACCCATGCCGACAGCACTGGCTTTAGGAGAGCCGTGCAAGCATTCTGCCTTCCTCACACTTCCCATGTTTCCTTGCCCCAGGAATGTATCATTGACCAAGAAGCAGGCAGGGAGGCAGAGGCATTCCACATCACCAGGACAAGGGGACTTTGTGGAACTTGTCGCCATGGTTCCAATCAACAAACCCCTACCTCATCATGTGGCGATAGCGGTGCAGAAGCATCTCTGTTGGGATGTGGCATGCACTTGTGAGGGAGGCCACTGCCTAGTCACTAGGGCTTGCTGCTTTGATTTTATCTTATCGGTTTGGTACATATTGATCCACACCCTCTCTCTCCCTAAGACTGCCGCCACAAACCCACCCCAGTGTTGAGAAGAATGAATTCCGATAAACCCAATAACTCTAAGAGAAAAATGTAGAGGCTGAGGTCCCCACAGACCATGAAGACTGTCACATTAAAGCCTCCTGGGGATATTTTTATGACTCTCCGCCATTTCAAGCTGGTCTCTTGCTTCCATAAATCGTACTGGCTGGTTTTTCATTAACTCAGAGAGTTGAAATAATTCTTTGTAAAGAATTCTTTAGTCACACATGATTCAAAAACTGACCAAGATCAAAGCTAGTCAGCTGTGTGGTGGGCCCAGCGGCATAGGTTTCATGTAAATGGTGCGGTTTGTTGCGTTCTCAGTTGGAGTTGTTCCCATTCTACATCCCTCCTGCAGATAATGGGACCCTCTGATACTGTCCCCAGCACAAGGAGCTCTTCTGTGCCTGATCCCATTTTCCTCAGGACCTGTTACAGGTCTGTCTGAACACGAAGTCATTCTGACAGCCCCCTCAATAGTATGTGAAGTTTCATGAAGGATGGGGTCATTCTTGGCCCTGGGGGGTCTGGGATCGTGGGGGAAGGGGGTGGGGAACGGAGCAGAGAAATGCCTCATTGTTCAGCCCTTCTCTGTCCCTCTTATTTTCCCTTTATGGAGGTGGGATGGATTAAAGAGGCCCAAAGGGGAGATTAGAGTAGAGCAGGAACAAGAGGAGCGGACAGTCTTCCTTTGTGGGGGCATTGCTCCTTACTCTTGGGCTGTCTTAGGCCCTCACAGTTTTCATTTCAAATATATGGGCACGGGAGGAAATGATGTGTGAGAGACATGGGAGAAAGAGCTTGACAGTCAGGCTGAAACAACAGAACTAGAATAACACCAGGCTGGCCACTCCGTGCATCCCTCTACCATACGCAGAGGCACAAAGCAGTCCGTAGACTTGCCACACACAGACACAAGCCAGACAGAAGGCATGGAGGAGGCTAAATTCTTCATGATCCGGAGGGGCAAAGGGAAGTATGCCTGTCAATCGAGGCCAAGGGCTCATGGTGACCTCTCATTCTGTTCCCATTGGTCACTGTGGTGATTGCTTCATAGACAGCCACCTGCATCAGCTTCAAGACCACGACGACACATGTACGTTCTCTACCAGTTGTAGTTAGCAGCTCCATCTGTCTGTCTGAGACCGTACTTTCAGCAGCTTGGAAGAGGTGATTATGAAGAGGCAAGGACAGGGTGCCCTCATAGCTGACGGTGCAAATTCACCATTGGTCTGAGGGTGTGTGGGCCTCCACACCCAGCACACCACTGTGGGCAGAGTGGAACAGGCAGTTGAATTTCCCCTGGAAACTGTCTACTTTCTCAGGAACTTCAGCAGTCCCAGTCATGTGGCCTTTCCACCCCACCACACAATCCACACCCCTACAAAACCTTTCTTCCCCAGCCCCTCTTCCATGGACCGCAGTAGTCACCCAAGCTTTATTAGGAGGCTAACAATTACAATAACATAAGGGGTGGGCTAAACTTCTAGGAAAATACTGTTTACTAACATCATGGGAATATTGGCAGAGAAGTCTGAAGAACACAAACTGGTTTTCTCTTGCTGGCAGCGTTAGCTCACACATCCCTGGAGTTGTAAGTCGGCCTGCCTTCCCTCCCCCAGAAGGAGCAAATGATACTTTCAAAAATGGAAGCATCTGGTTAAATATTAAATGGGAAGGCCATTCTTCTGAGGTCTCCTATTGGCAGTGCGTAAGTAGTGGTGAAGTCAGCCGGCCGTTGACTTGGACAGCCGTGCATTTATGGTGCTGCATAAATATCAGCTGACAGCATCTCCCTGGCAATCTTTCCACATCTTGCCCCTCTTTGCACTTTCTCCATCGGTTTATGCATACACACACACTTTCCCTGACCATCATAATGCTATTGTCTTCCCTTCCCCTCCCCGTTTCTCTCAACAGATGTGTCCATTTTTAGTTAATGCAAAGGAAACGGCAGCTTTTAAAGGTAGCCTTTCGCAGTGGGGAAAGCTACATTAACTGTAAAAACCTTTTAGTCGTGCAGTTTTGATATCCAGCCTCACCTCCCCAGACATCGCTTTCCTGTGTCTGCGTTTCTCTTTAAGCCCTTAGAAGGGATAGCCGAGGGGTCAGCAAAGGTGCGGCTCACTGCCGCAGCCGCAGCAACGCCAGCTGAGACACTTTAGTTTGAGTGACCTTGCCCAGGGAATAGCAGCAAAAGAAGCCTCGGACAAAGTAGCATTTGTGCATTTGAAAGCGCTCCTGGGTGAGTGTCGTGTTAACCTGTACTCAGAACGCTAATGGTGTTTGTCTTGGCCATCGGCCAGACAAAAGCAGATTCACATATGAAGCCCTTGCAGCAACAGCAAGCACCTTCAGATGGTCTCAGATGTGAGCAGCAGTACACAAGTTCACGAGACTGAAGTCACAGGGTGGGAAGCTTCAGCTGTCCACCAGCCTCACTGTCTGCAATGTGGGAAAACCTCCTGTGGGAGCCTTTGGCCACTGTGACTCTGGAGAAGTCGCTCAAGGAAAACGATGCTCAGTGGTTTGGAATGCGGGACACGCTTTCCAGAGTGCTGGCTCCTTGTGCCGACTCCGGAGGTGAAAAGACATCTCAAGGACGGAGGTCATGGACCAGGTCCTGGAAGGTACCTGGTATCTGAATCCACCTGGTGTCTAAACCCTCACACATCAAACAGCGAGGGGACCCTAAAAGACCTAGCCAACAGATTATGCCACAAAACGTACAAATCTCTCCAACCAAAGTACTGCGGAAGCAATGAGGAGTCTAAATGACTCTGGAAGTTTATAAACAGAGTGGGGGGTATGTGTTAGCCCAAGTTATACACATCTCAATTCCATAGGCTCATCATTTGTTACTGGCAACAGAGAAACCCTCTCCATGGGTTACGCCCCTCTTGGTATTCATTGGTATATTGGATTAAGGGGAAAAAACCTTACGAGAGACAGCTTTTCTACACCCAGCCACCCCCGACCCCAGTCTAAACAAACCTTCCATGTGCTCAATGAGAATGACTAGCCCTCCTGCAAACGCTCACACTCTATTGGATTAAGGGGGAAAAAAAAAAATCTTACAACAGTTTTTCCACTGGTTCTTCCACATCAGGAACATAATTCCCTGGACTCCTTTAACTGGAGCTGGTAACCGATTGAGAGATAAGATCATTTATCAAATATGTTAACACCAGCTCTGAACCACATCTGCTAAGTTCTGAGGAACAGGACGACATTCAAGGCACCCAGGTCTGCAGCTTTTTCTGTTAAACAATCCTCATGAATGAGGAAATAAACGTCACCAGAGCAACCTACCAATATCTGAACATGAGTACTGAGAATTTCTACAATTCTTCCTGTAGATGAGATCTTCCAACCGGTCACAGTCCTCTCTACTCCCAGTTGAGTGAATGCATACAACAAACGTGTTCATTGGCATTGCCTGGAGAAGTTTAAAATAGCTTGGATTTCAGTATAATTGGTCTGATATTTGACTTAGGGGGTTTAAGCACTCCCTGAGTGATTCCAATAACTGCACAATATCAGGCCCTGCTGCTAGGCCCACGTGTCTTTCCCCATCCCTGCTCATCTCGCCTCCTCTCTCCAGGCTCACGCCAGAATGTGGGTACTCCATGTGCTTGCCAAATGAATTGGACTGAGACAGTATTTACTAACACCCAGAAACGATCTGTTTTCCTGGAAGGCTGAAGACCCCAGAAAAACATCACAGAGCTTATATTAGGGTTCTATTGCTGCCATAATAAATTAGCCCCAATTTAGCAGCTTGAAACTGGACCCATCTACTCTCTCACGGTTCAGCAGGTCAGAAGTCCCAGACTGCTTTTCCCAAAGTAGAACCAAGGTGTCAGTGGGCCCCACGCGGCAGGCTCTTGAGGACCACCTGCTCCAGACTTAGTATTCAGTGCTGTGGGGTGTACGGGCCCTGGCTGCTGACCAGGAAGGCACAGGAGCCTGCCTGTTCCATCGGTGTCCCCCCACCTTCAAAGCCAGTGCTGGTGGGCTGAGCCCTTGGTTTCCTAGTCTCTCTGACCTCCCCCTTGGCTTTTCCTCCTCTGTCACTTTGTCTCGCTGACTTACTCACCTTCCCTTTCTGCACACAAAGCCCACCTAATCCTGTCAGGTCACCTGGATAATTCAGGATAATCTTCCTGGTTTAAAGCCTGCTGATTGGTAACTTTACTTCTCTCTTTAGATTAGGGTAAGATAGAATGACAGTGTGGGGCGGGGGTAAGAGCCATGGGATGTCTTTAGGATTCTGCCTACCAGTAATGATTATGAGTGGGAACATGAAATCCCCATGTGGACAGTAAACGGCCAGAGGTCAGGGTCATCCACCGTAGACCACTGCTTGGAAATGATAAGAAGCTTAGTGGTGGTCATAAATGTCTACAAATGACAGGCCCTGTGACTGACAGCAAGTCTGGGGAGAGTGGGCTGGTGTTTATTTGGGGATTTACCGTTTACAAAGAGCTTTGCTGGGGTTGGATTAGATGTTTGAGTGCAGGCTCAGTGCAAAGGGTGAGCGGTGGATCTCAGAGGTATTCGGACTGCTGAGAAATAGGGAGGGTCTGAGCACCAGGCAGTTTCCAGCAGAGCTACTCCCTCTCATTGTTATAGGCTGGAATGGCACTGTTTAGAGTCATTGTGGACCCTGGACTCTAGTTCAGGTGACTTCTGAGGACACATTTGAAGCCGCCCACAGGAAGTGACCTTCTGATGGCCTTGGGAACTAGATAAGGCAGCTATTAATTTCTCTATTTTGCCCATGAGAAAACACAAGGTTCAAAAATGTCTCTTCACTTAGCCAGGGATGCCTGGCTTGTTCAAAACACCATGGCTGTTGCTGCTGTGGTCTTCGGGCAGAGCCCACTTACAGTCCATGCAAACAGTCAAGAATCTCTCTAGAGAGATCTTGTTTTAACCTTCAAATACAGACGCTCCTGGGCTTGTGATAGAGGTACAGCCCTACTCACTGTAGGTTGAAATCATCCTTAACCTTAGAACATGCATTAAATACATGTATTTTAGTTTACTCTGCCTTAAATATACTCAATTGTGCATGGCCTGGCACAGTTGGGCAAAATCATCTAATACAAAATATGCTTTATAATAGAACTTGAACGTTTTATGTGATTTCTTAGACAGTGTACTGGAAGCGGAAATCAATACAATTGCATGAGTGTGATTTCACACCTTCCTAAACTCAAACCTGTCAGTCAAATCGTTACCTCCAGAGCCATCTGCTCCCCCTCCCCACTAGCCTGTGCTGTTACTGCTCTTGTTTAGAGACAGGACTCACTACATAGCCTGTCATCCCCCTGCCTCAGCCTCCTGAGTGCAGGGATTACAGGCGTCTAGCACTCTTCCTGGCTCAACTGGCCTATTTCCTAAACACGTCAGACTTCACACTCAACTTCTGGGACTTTTCCTACAAATTTCATCACGACACCATGAAAGATCGGAACAGTGGTGTGCTTATGCAAAATGAAATTGCAAAAGCACTTCTTAGGCAAATACCAGAGTATGTGTGTTGGCAGCGCATTTGGTGGTGGTGGTGGTGGTGGTGGTGGTGGTGGTGGTGTGTGGTCATTGCAGTAAACCCTAGTCCTATTCAAGAGTCTACCTTGAGGAACACAGGATTCATTTGTATGAGTCTAGTGTATTTTCTGAAAAGAAAAAAAAAACCCACCACTTTTAGCATTACAACTCATATTCAGGTTCTGATATATTTAATAAAGACCTTTGAAGTCACTGGGAAAAGGGCAGAGAGGAAATGGAAAATAGTCTGAGTCCATGGCTTATTATCAACCAAAATATTAAAGTTGTGCGTCACTAAGTTCTCAGACTTGATCTCAGCAACGGATGGCTTTTCCTCCTGGCTGCAGGATTCAGCGTTATCAAGGCGCTCGTCTCAGCAAGAACTCTGCCGCCATAAGAGAAGTATTAGCATCAAGAAGCCAGCCAGCCAGCCGAGCGGTTGATATGGAGGTATTTCCTCGAGAGAAGACACCAGCTTCCCGGATTTTCTTCTCTTGGAGTGTGGGTCCTGAGGTCTCCCTGCGGGAGGAGCTGGGAGGAAGGAGGAGCTGGTGGAGGCCAGGGAAGCGGCCGGGGAAAGGTGTGGGAGAGAACAGCAGGCAGCTGCCTGCAAGCCCGAGCCTCGTGCACGCGTGCGCATTAGTGGTCAGCTCCGGGTGGTTTTCGCAGCACGTCTGTGGCGTTGGGGGTGGGGGCGGGGGGTGGGGTGAGGGGGAATCATCGATCGCTGCAATCAGATAGAGTCCGCAGGATGTGAGATGCCTGGTGCTGCGGCTTCCGCTCTCACACATCATCAAGCCCCGTTCGAGATGGTTTGAATTAATGACACTTCTTCAGACAGGCCGAGGACGTAAATGGAAACGTTAGACCCGGCTTTTCACCTACCTTGCTCAACACTTGCCGTTACCTTGGGTGCTGTGGAAGCTTTGTACCCCAGCCTGCCGCCAGGCATGTCCCAGAAAGTTACAGTTACTTTTCTTGCAGTTGGGTCTTACAGGGTCTTGAGTAAGGGCATGCTGAAACGTTGAGGCAAAATGGTCTTTGAACCCCCTTCGCCCTGGGTTGCCTGCTGGGCTCAGACCCCTCAAACAGCTAACAGTCTGGCCCAGTTACTGCAGGTTTAACCCAGGTGAGGGGAGAAGCCTTGGATCATTTACCAGCCGGCTCCTAAGCACTTCATCTTAGCAGGGACAAAGGGTAGCTCCAAAGCTGGAAGCGGAAGCCTGCAAAGGTGTCCTTAGCTCAGCCCAGAATTTGGCTCTCAGGATGCAGCCAGTTTCTTGTCCCCGAACGGATAGGCCGCCATCCTCGCACACCTTCTTCCCCACAGGTGAGGGAGACCAGTGTGGCAGCGAAGGACAAGCTGGATGAGGAACCCCTCCCTCGTTCCACAATTTACTGCCCAAGAAAGCCGAGGGGAAGCAGAGGCCCAAGCCAGAGCAGAGCAGTCGGCCCTGCCTGCTCCTAGGGCTGGCTCTGAGAAATGGCTCCAGGACTCTTTTTATTCCTTTTTGCTTTTTCCATGTACACAGAGAAGAAAGACAGAGTAGGACCTGGAGTCATGTGTCCAGACCCCAACCCAGGTTTCCTGTCCCTTCTGGCTGGTGACCTTGAGGAGGTGACCTCACGAGCCTGTCTCCCTGTTCAGAAAGGGCGCTAATAAAATCCCTACCTTTCAGGGTGATTGTCGCCGCCACACAAGAAGTGTCTGGATTAGCGAGAACTCTGTACATGTTAGAGGGAGGCAGTGACCCAGAGCTGGATGGGTATGATCAATATACATCGTATAAATGGATGGAACACAAATTTTAGAAACGAATTCTGTACATGCTTTATTTGCTATTTATCTGTGTCCCGCCACCTTTTTAGTTTCTAATTTAGGTGACTCTACATGTGTTTAGTAGGGTTTCCATGCTGTGGATGGTTTTATATCCAGAGGTGACTGGCTTGTCTTCAGCACCCACAGCTGGAGCAGTGAGCAGAGTCAACTGCCAAGCTGGGGCTCCCCGGGACCGTTCTGTTCTCACATCAGTTCATCCTCTGGCTGACTTTCCCGGGGCTAAGCTGTAAACTTCTTTCACAGATCGAAAGATTTCTATTCTGAAAATATTATTTTCACTTTCCTTTCCAAAGGGGGTTCTTGCTTCTCTTCGGAGTTTCTTTCATGTTTTCAGTGTAAATGTTCTGAGGGGGAGAAAGGAGGGGAGATGAAGGAGGGCTGGAGCCCAGGAGGGAGGTGAGGCATTTTTTTCAAATGCAGATATTTGATAAAATATGCGGCTTTGTTTATTTATGTATATCTATATGTTAGCAATGCTAGCTTGTCCTGAGCCATTTAACACGGTTAATCTGAGGCAGATGGGGCGGCCAGTGAATTATTTCTGTAAACCACTTCTGCTGGCAGGCAGGCAGGCTTCCTTTCCTATTGATTCCGTCCTGGCCGAGCTGTGGAGGTTTCACCAGAGCGCGCCGGTGCCGGGCTCAGCTTCAGTGACATGTGTCTTTGCTCCCTTGACGCACAACACAAACACACATTTCTCCAGCCCAGGGAACCGCTTTTGTAACTAATGAGAGCAGACAGGGTGTTGCAGAGAAACCTCGGGGTACAGCAGAGCATCCTGACCGATCTTCATCCAGGCCAGTCTTTTAACAAAGCCAACAATTGCCCAAATAATTATTTCCTGCTGTGGGCTGCCCCCCACCCCCACCCCCTTTTGCAAATGCTTTGTTTGTTAAATCCTATTTTCCTTTCTACTTTCCTGTTGACTGCAGCTAAGTTGAATTTGATCCAATCCATCTCACACTGGGTCAGCAAAACCCCCAGGTTTGCTGGGGGTGGGGTGGGATAGGGTGGGGTGAGGGGTTAACCCTTTGAGTGCTGTCTTTTATTCCCATAGCAAAGGAAGGTCTGCACTGATGGGGTGGAGGCAGGGCATGACAAGAAAGGAGACTGACACGGAGTATCTTCTATTAGGATCCTGACCATTTTTGATAAAAGAAGTTCATGACTCTGTTCCTATTGTCAGAGAGCATCCAGACTTACAGAAAGATGAAGACTGTATTTTCGGGTGGGTGGTGCATCCCTAAGGGAGTCAGGTCACTCCTGCCCAAAGCTTTCTCTAGAAATGTGGCATAGATTTGAAGTGAAGAGCATGTCAACCAAAAATTTTTTAATGAAGGCAATCACCTCTGTGTAGCAGAATTACCAGAGAGGCTTGAATTAAGAGAGGGAGGAGAGGGTGACTTCGTGTCACAGCTTAAAGTCATTAGTGATGGGAGGGGAGTTCTCATCTGTGGTTTTTCATTGTTTGAAGACTTGGAGGTGTTGTGTTGCTGAGGTCAGATGGCTGGGGCTGCTGAGCAGCGCGATCCCTCGATGTCATACCCAGGAAAGAGAAACAGCTGTGAGGACATCCCAGCCAATATCAACAAGTGTGATTTTCTCGAGAGCATGGAGTGGCTCCCGTCCTCCATTGTGTGAAAACTGTCCCCATCCGGTGAGAGTTTATGGATCTCCCTGTAAGCAGAGCTGGTGTGGGGACCTGCACTTAGCTATGGGTCCCTGCTGGCCAGAAATGCAGCTTATGTTTCTGCAGGTGAAACGCCTGGGTCAAAGCATTTTCCTTCGTGGCGGATGGGCTCAGATTTCCCTCCTTAGATAGATGTGAGACTTTAGTTCTGTCTGCAACATACAAGCTTCTTTCCTGAGGGCCATGCTGTAAGGATCATGTGATCAAACTTTGATAAGTTCTGCCCATACAACTCACCCTCTGTGTTTCCCAGTTCAGCATCTGGATGTTCAACCAAGTAAGTACTAAGTGTAGTTAGGCCCACAGTCATTGGTGCTGTGTAGACAGAACACTTGCAGAGTGTTTTTCTTGCCATCATTCCCTAAATACTACAGAATACCATCTACTCACGTAGCATTTGTATTGTACTAGGTACTCTAAGTAATCTAGAGATGATGCACAGAACATTGGAAGATATGCTGAGGGTCCATGGAGTCTTGAAACAAGCTTTCAGCCAATCCCAAGGGTTTACTTAAAAAATGGCCTGGCGGGAATTTTTCCCTTCATGTGTCATGTGTGTAAAGAGTATCTTCTAGAAGTCCCATGTTTAACATGTCATCTTTCCATGAGTTATACTGTCAGACATCTTGCTTAGTTTCTATGAGACTAAATTTCTGTGATGTGTTTACAAATGTTCTCAACGTATCTTCTACAGGTGCATACCCCAAACCACAGCTCTCAGGGAGCAGCTGTGCAAAGGCCAACAGTTTGAGGCCGGTGTGAGCCATGGAACAAGGTCCAGTCTCACAAGAATGGGGACAGGGGATGTAGTTCAGTGGTGAAGCGTTTTCCTAGCTGTATAAGACCTTGGGTTTGATTCCCAGCATACACACACATACATACACACACAGACACACACATACATATACACACACAGACACACACATACATATACACACACACAGACACACACATGCACACACACATGCATACACACACACACACACACACATCCCTTAATACCCTATGCAAGAATATTATTTTTGGGTCATTACATAATTTCGGAATGTTTCCCAAACCTTTTACTTTGCCCGTAGTTTTTTTGTTTATTTTCCTTAAAAAGAGTTTCATTGTTGCCATTTTTTTCAAGTGATGGAATTGTTCAGTTTCTCAGGATGGTTTCAGATGCTGTACTGTAGTTAAAAGGGCTTTCCCTTTCCTCCCTGGCTGTATAATATTCCCATTCATCTGTAAACTGTGAAATAATAAACAGAAGTTGAAGGAATTTAAAACTCATAAAAACCTTTTTCCATTATATGATGCATTGTCAAATGCAAATGAATTTGACATTGAATGCAAGGGACAGGTTTCCAGGAAAGTGTAAACTTCCAAAACTGACCCCAGAGAAGAAGGAGAATCCAAACCAATATAGTCCCGCAGAAGAGGTGGAGTTGTCAAAGAGCAATCCACCACAGAAACACCGGGCCCCAAGTATTCCACAGGGAATTCTAACACATCATTATGTAATAATAATAATAATAATAATAATAATAATAATAATAGTAATTCCATGGCTTAGGAAAACCAGGAAACAGAGCAAAAGAAGGAAAATGTCCATTTTTTACAATAGTAACTTACAATTTTAGCTACTGACAGCAAAACCCAAAGATTGCAAAATAGTTAACTTTTTAATAAGTATTTATCTTAAAATCTTAAAATAGAAAACATGAAAGTAGTTACATAGCTAAGCAATGTCCTAGGCATGTGTATTAGAGTTGTCTGGAGGAACCGAGCCAATAGAATAAATGTATATTTATTACAAAGGGGATTTACCTGACCGACTTACATGTGACAAGCTGGGTCATCCAACAGTGGCTGTCAGCACACTGGAAAGGCTAAGAATCTGGTAGCTGCTTAGTCTGAGACTGGATGCCTCAGCAGTCTTGATGATGTACCACAGGTCTAGAGGATTCCTGGAGAGTCATGTCTGTAGTCACATTGGAAGGCTGAAGAAGCTGGGTTCCGATGTCAACAGAGGATGGCAGCAGCAGAGCCTGTAACAGAGTAGATGCACCTACCAGCAGGGAGTGAGCGCAGACAGGCAAAGGCTTCCCCCCTCTTTCCTCAAGCCTTTTTATATCTGTGCTGATGCTGAACGATGCTGCCCTCTCGGGGAGGATCTTCCATCTTCCTTTATTCCTTCCAAGAAATGGCCTCCCAGACCTACCTAGGGGTGTGTTTCTTAAGCGTGCTAGATTTAATCAAGCTGACAATCATGATTAACCATCACAGAATGCATGATGGATTAAATAATTAAGAAATATACAAAGGAAGTATTTCTTTCTAGATTGTTTGATACAATCTCATGTTGGTTCTTGATAAAATACTTGTAATATTAATGATAGCATTTATCTCAATCTCAAATCCCACATAGACCATATTTGATGCTAATAGGATTCCTATTGGAATAATGATGATTAAATAGATACCACTTTAAAAATTATTTTATTTGCCTCGAGGTGGTAGCACATGCCTTTAATCTCAGCACTCAGGACACAGGCAGGTGGATCTCTGTGAGTTCAAGGCCAGCCTGGTCTACAGAGTGAGTTCCAGGACAGCCAGGGCTACACAGAGAAACAGAGAAACAAACCTTGTCTTGAAAAAAAAAAAAAAAAAAAAAAAAAAAACAAACCAAAACAGAACAAAGAAGCTTTAAAATCCCTTCTTCAGCGAGCATGTGGCCACTTTTACCCACACTAGAATAGTGGCGATTGTACCCATTCTTATTTAGGAAGGTTGTGCCACACAGATGTGAGGCTTCACAGCTTACATGAGATGGTAAACAAAATGGCAAAGCAATTGTGAAGCAAGAGCAGCAACATTCCAGGAAGAGATATTCCATTGTGAGTGTTTAGTAATGGCAACAATGTGACACCACTGTATGCACAAACAGTCCAGGGTACAGAATGTAAAGTCCCAAAACGACACTGAGCACTGAGGAATGAGTAAAAGGAGTATGGGGGGTGGTACTTCCTGATTGTCAACATTTCATACAAACCAGGAACCCAACAGACTTGGCGGAAAGTGGGAAGTCCAAACTGTCCTTCACACCACTTATGAGTACAGACGCAAGGCTAACACTCAAATCAGTAAACTGAGGATGGCCGGCTTGTAATCTCTTCATCTGAGGTCATCTTCAGCTACACAACAAGTTTGACTCCAGCCTGGGCTACACCAGAACCTGTCTTAAAACATAATTAAATCTGTGGGCTGAAGAGATGGGTTAGTGGTTAAAGGCAAGGGCTGCTCTTGCAGAGGACTTGGGTTCAGTTCCCAGTATCCAACAAAGATAGCTCACAAGCCTATTACTCCAGTTCTAAGTGATCTGATGCCCTCTTCTGGACTTTGCAGGAACTGCATGCGCTTGGGGCACTTAGAAGCATGCAGGCAAACACTCATACACAAAATAAAAATAAATAAGAAAAAATTCAATCTAAAAATACTGTGACTTGTGTTTGTTAATTAAATTGTAAGCAGATTATAACATAGGACATGTCAATAACCTTCATTCTTTTTTTAAAAAAAATCTTTATGTGTGTTTGTGTTCATGTATATTAGTATAGGCCCACGTGAGCCATCTTGAACATGTGGCAGTCAGAGGTCAACTTTGTGTATCGGTATTTGTCTCCCACCGCTTTTGTGTGCCCCTGCATACACCAGGCTACCTGGTCCATGAGCTCTTGGGATCTTCTTGCGTCTGTCTGCTCCTGGCTCCCTGTAGGAGGACTGCGATTACAGATGTGTGCTTATCACGTCCAGCTCTTCTGGGGCCTGGGGATTTGAACAGAGGTTTTTCAGAATTGCACGTCAAGTGTTCTACCCACTGAGCCATCTTCTTAGCCCCGTTTCATTTATAACAGTTGCACAATACATCACTGGATAAAGTGTCATAACTGTTCACACCGCTGTTGATTGACATCTGGGAGACCCACAAACTCCAACTTTTATAGACAAGGCTTTATGGTGATCGTTTACTTAAAAATGGATGCTAGTTATTACATTAGTTTTCTACAGCTGCTGTAACAAGTTACCCCAAATTTGGTAGCTTACAATAACAAAGGTTTATTTTCTCAAGATAATGGAGATAGAAATTCAAAGCCAGTCTCACCGGACTGAGTTCACAGCAACAGGAGGGTCACATTCCCTTTGGAGAGTCTAGCTCAGTGGTTCTCAACCTATGGGTCATGAACTCTTTGGGGAGTGAATGGCCCTTTCACAGGGGTCACATATCAGATATCCTGCGTGTCAGATATTTACATTATGAGTCATAACAGTAGCAAAATTACAGTCATGAAGTAGCAATGAAAATAATTTTATGGTTGAAGGTTGCTACAACATGAGGAGCTGTATTAAAGGTCACAGCATTAGGAAGGTTGAGAACCACTGTTCTAGCCTGTCCTTTCTTCTTCTGGAGTTCCACGGTTGGTGGCTGCATCTTTCCAATCCCTTCCTCTGACCACATTGCCTCTTTCTCTGGACCAGCTTTCCTGGGCCTCCCTCCTTAGGATGCTCGCAGCTATATTTAGAGCCCAGCGGGGAGATCAGGACAAGCTCCTGACTCATGATCCTGAACTGACCCAGGATTCTTCATTGCTTATTTCTATCGGTATATATCTACATGTGAATGTGTGCATATGAGTATTTATTCATTTGCTGTATCTAAGAACACTTTTCCATTCCCAGGTTTCAAAGATAAGGCCTCAGGACTTATTCACAAAAGTGAATAAATGATCGTATAACTTGGTAGGTGCCCAACTTTTGGAGACATTTTTTTTTTTCAGGTTCTAGGTTCTTTGCAGAATTTTTTTTTTTTTTGAAGAGTCTAGGTTCTTCCCTGTTCCCTTATTTCTTTAGCAGCACCTCCATTGCCCCAAACCAATGCAGTTCCAGCCCACATAGAGTGGAAGCAGTTTTCTGAGGCCCTGGATGTCACCTTAGGTAACTTGAATGTGACATGCAGTTTGTGCTGTGTTTACCTTTTTCCTAGGGGGGCACAGCTGCCCTCAGCACGCTTGGTCTGCAGCTGTCTGGCTGACGATCTCAGCCTATGGGAGGGTCCAGGCTGTTCCTTCTCTTGTTTCTCTTGTCAAACGTGAGGATTAGCTCGTGTTATCTGCATGGACAGTAGCACCTTCCCTAACACTCACACACCAGGTCCTGGCAATTTTAACAGAAAGGAAAAGCAAAAATCTTTACAAGCCATGAATTTCCCACAAAATCCTCAAGTCTAAAGATTTGTTTTGTATGATAAATAGTTCTTACCTACTTATCAGCCATGCTGTGTGGGCCTGGGCGTGGAAGAAGGAATCACCCATTCGAATTCCACGTTGTAGGCTGGCTGCCTTCAGCTCTCTGCTTTCTTTGGTCTTTCAGAATTGCTAGCGGGAAGCTCAGTGGCAAACGCATTGAAGGACATTACCGGGTGCAGCCTCAGGGTAGGCTCAGGCTTTCTCCACAAATCCATCACCATCTCAGCAGCAACTTCCTGCATTTCTTCACTTCTCAACTCCATGAGGCTCAAGGTAAAGCTCCTGTGACTTGACCTTGTACCGGCAAGGACTCACCTCCTGGATCTCCCACCGACAGAGACAGAGTTACCAAACGAATCTGGTAAACTGTGACGGTGCACAATCAAGAATGCCTGTCGTTGTCGTGAGGACTCTGGGAGACGGTGGTTGTCATGGAGCGTATGGCTGGCACATGGGCACGGTTCACTTTCACTTCAGCTCTTCCTCTGGGTTCTCTCAAGCTCAGAGTCCTCCTCTTGGACTGTGCATATATGGGGCACTACGCATATGATCCATACTTCTGCTTATTAAACCAGATATTATAGATCAATATTTATGTTTAATCCATCTCAAAAGCTTTTTTGTTCCACAAAAAAACTTTTCATTTTTTTTTAAATTGAAAGTAGACTTTGTTTTCATATAAAATATTCTGGTTATGGTTTCCCTCATCCAACTCCTTCCAGATTCCCCTCCCCCAAGCCGCTTCAAATGCCTTTTTTTCCTTTAAGTTTTTTTTTTCTTTTCCTTTTTTTAGATTTATTTCATGTGTGTGAATGTCTTGCCTGTATTTATGTATGTGTACTACGTATGTGCCTGGTACCTGCATAGGTCAGAAGAGCGCATCTGATCCCCTGGAACCGGAGTTACAGATGGTTTTGAGCCACCACGTGGGTGCTGGGAATGGAGACCAGGTCCCCTGCAAGAGCAGCACTGTTCTTAACTACTGGGTCACCTCTCCAACTCCACTAATCCATCTTTTTAAAGACATAAAATGTAGAAGCAGATCTGTTTGTATTCTTGGTCAATCTTGCCCCTGTCTCTCAAACACAATTTTGAAAACGTTGGAAATTTTTTAAATAGCTTGCTACATATTTTTTTGCTGCAAAATTAATACATATACATATGTATTGTTTTTAAAATGTATAAGAACTGCTATTATGCTGTGCATGTCCTTTTCTGTTCTGATATTTGGAATAAATCAATAATCTATCTTAGAGATTTACAAATCTAGTTCACTTTTTTAATATGTAATAAAATACTTCATTGAATAAAAATTGATGCTTATTAATTTTTCTATTAATGAACAACTAAATTTAGTCTTACAATGACTCCGAAATGACTGTTTCTAAATTAATTAATTTTATTTTATGTTTATGGGTGTTTTGACTGAACATCTGTTTACTGTATGTGTACAGTGCCCATGGAGGCCAGAAGAGGGGGTTGGATCCCCCAGAGACAGAGTTACAGTTGTTAGCTGTCATGTGAGTGCTAGGAACCAAACCTGGATCTTCTGTAAGAGCAGCAAACGCTCTTAACTGATGAGCTGTCTCTCCGGGCTCTGAAAGGAGTATTCTTGTATGAGTTTTCTCATTGTTGTTATTATTTTAAACAAATACTTCAAGCAGCTGCTGAGATGGCCCAGCAGGGAAATGGGTTTGGTGCCAAGCCTGACGATCTGAGTTCGAGCTCTGGTGGAAGGAGAGAACACATTTCTAAGTTGTCTTCTGACCGCTACACATGTGCCCTGGCACATGCAGGCTACCTGCTCCAATAAATAAATAATTGTGAAAATTTTAAAAATACTTCACAGATGAACTATTTGGGCACATATGAAAGAATTATATCACCTACTATCAATTTGTCTGCGTACTTTTTATCAGTATGTGTTAGCCATACAAAGTGTAGGGTTTCAGGATAGCATTTCATCGCGTACATGTAACCCACTTTAATAATATTCTCTTTACTCTGCATTATCCCCTCCTTCCTTCCCAATCCCTTTCAACACCCCAGTGTTTCTCCTTTTCCTTTTTGTTTGAACTCCCATCCCCCACTGAAAATAAATAATATTCGTCTTTCTGAGCTGGCTCATTTCATTTAATATGGTCTTCTCTGTTTCTACCCATTTTCCTTTAGATGCTATGGTTCCAGTTTTCTTTATGGCTGAGCAAAGCTCTATTGTGTAATTGTTCTCTCTCCCGCTTCTCTGTCAGTGGACATCTGTGATGGTTTGAATGAGAACGTCCCCCATGGGCTCATGTGTTTGAACACTTGGTCCCCAGTGGGTGGTGCTGTGTTGGAAGGATACGGAACCTTCAGGAGATGGAGCCATATTGGAGGAAATACATCACTGGGGGTGGGCTTTGAGAGTTTATAACCTCACCCCACTTCTGTCTCACTCTCTCTGTTTCCTTCCTGTGAATAGAGATGTGATCTCTCAGCTTCCTGGTCCAGCCACCTGCTGCATGCCTCCCCCACCATGGACTCTCTCTGGAACCCTAAGCTAAAGCAAGCCTATTTCTCCTGTAAGTTTATTTTGGTCATGGTGTTTTATCACAGGAACAGAAAAAGAATGCTGCATCTACTTAGAGCTCCTGTTCAGTCAAAGAAGCAGTTGTTAGATAGCCATAGTCCGCTAAATATTCACCCAACAGGGAGTTATCTGGAATATATGTGAAGAGCTAAAAAATTTGAACCGTATAAGTACAGTAATCCAACAAGTGAGCAATGGATACAGACTTCAGCTTGAGAAATACAAATGCCTGATAACTGTATGAAAAAATGTTCAGCATTCTTAGCCACCTGGGAAGTACAAGTCCAAACTGCATGGAGAGTCCATCTCAGGAAGACAAAGAGCAACATGTGCAAGGTGCTACAGGGTGGGGGAGGAGCCCTTGAACACTGCTGTTGGGAGTGTAAATTAGTGCAGCTACAGTGCGAATCAGCAGAGGCTTCCTCAAAGTACTGTGAACAGAACTACCATGTGATCCAGCCACACCATGGGCTGTACCTGGAAGGAATCTGTTTGCTGCAGAGATGACTGACAGCATCATGCTCACTGAGGCACTGTTCATATTGCTCCCAATAGCCAAGCTATGATATCAATTTACGATAAAATTTTACTATATCTCCACTGTCATCGTTTCTGGGAATGTTTGGAGAATATGAATGATCCTTTTTTTCACATCATCACCAACCCTGAATAATCTGATTCATGCTTGTGTTTGCTGATCTGGTAGATTATATTCTTGGTCATGTGTCTGGCGAGTAGGGGACTGGCGTCTGTCTTTCCTTTTGTTTGTCAGTCATCTATTGGCTCTGCTCCTTGCTTATCTGTGCTTGGATTGTTATCTCTCATATATTTTGCAAATACATTGCCCAATGTACTATTATATTAATTTCTGTGACGGCTTTTACTCTGTAGAACTTTTAATTTCCTGTACATGCAAATGGTTAAATCTATCAAAATTTTAAACTGGAATTGTTAATTATTTTGTTGTTGAATTTTATTCAATTAAAATTCACTATTATGTGTGCTGTGTAAAAGAACATTAAGGGTTGTAAGTAACAGTCTATTATGGTCTCAGGGGAAACTTGAAATTTAGTTTTGGGACAAGATACATAAAATTATGGTCAATAATATAAGCTGTCCGCGACGAGTGTCAAATACTTGGCACAGAACTAGGTGATTTCATGTTGGCTGCCAGGAAACAGAGAGCAGAGCGCACCAGTGGACGCTCATCAGTGACGGGATCGGTGAGATGACTCACCGCCATGCAGGACGTCAGGGCTGGACCAGCCTGAAGAGCCATCGATCCTGTCTCTGCACGTGGAATAAACATTTTGGGTTTTACATGGACTGCACCCATGTCCTGCCCTCGCACCCAGCTGCTCTGTCACAGCCACCCAAGGTGACCCAAGTTGACCCAGAATACCTCATGCTATGTTCAGGTTCTTCCACTGTGTCCTCACCACTAAGAGAGCAGCTGTCACTCAACCTACCCTGGGTCCACCGAACCCGCTAATGGCAACACCAGAGCCCCATGGCTGTGGATGGGGCCCTGGGGTGCCAAGGGAATGAAGGGTGAGGGACCTGCCTGGGGTACCCCTCTGCTCCCACTCTTTCTCCCTGCTTGAGGCTAGGTCTTGTCTTAAGAGAATGAGTTTTCTATGTGGAGGTTTTTTCTTTGATTTGGAAACTCAGTGTTTGTTGGAGTTCTAATTTTCTTTCTTTACTTCATATAGCTGTAGAGCAACTGCTTCTTACTCGTACAGGTCCTTGTCACTGTCTGGTCATTTTCCCACTATAACCACTTCCAAAGCCCAGGACCTCAGGGTGCTCCTCCCTAAGAGCGAGGACAGGAAGTCAGGCACCTTCACCTCTAACCCCAGCACTCAAGAGGCTAAGGCAGGAGGATTGCTGGGTGTTTGAGGGCAGCCTAATTTATAGAGTGAGTCCAGTCTGGCCTGTGATGCAGAATGAGACCGTCTCAGACAAACACACAGAACCAAATAAAAACAGGAAGTAACAGAAGGGTCTGTGAAGTGGTGGGACAGCTCTGCAGTTCTAAGGACACCTTCTCCATCCCCCTTGCCTTCTTTTATTTTGAAGTAATCATAGAGTGCGGTAAAGTGTAACCATAGTGGAGAGAAAGCCTGTGGACCTACCGTCTAGCTTCCCCTTCCAGTGATCATTTACCTTGATGAAATGAGAGTTTTGATTGGCTTGAAACCGTCAAGCGCCTGTAGCTGCCATTCCTGTTCTGTAGCCTTCTCATGCCCTCTTTTGTACCTTCCTGTGTTTTATGTGGTGTAGAGTCACACGGCCACAGTGTCAAGCCCCCGAGAACTGCTCCAGCAGTCACATCTTTCTCCTCTGTCCTCCAGCAGCCATCCAGTTACCCGCCCTCCATCTCTGCCCATCGTCTATGGCAGTGGTTCTCAACCTGTGGGTCATGACCCCTCTGGGGTCCAGTGACCCTTTCATGGGGATCACCTAAGACAATTGGGAAACACAGACATTTGTATTATGATTCATAACAACAAAATTACAGTTATGAAGTAGCAACAAAATAATCTTGTGGTGGTGGTGGTGGGGGATTTACCACAACATGAGAAAGTGTATTAAAGAAGTTGAGAACCAGTGATCTATGAGATCAGAGTGAACTCTTTTAAGATCGGCTCATTTTATTCAGCATAATGCCCTTCATATATACCCAAGTTGTTTCACAAATCAGTCATTTGTTCCTTTTTGCAGCTAAGTAGCACTCAGTTTCATGGGTGGAGCACAGTGTCCATCATTCTCCCTCTAAAGGATATTTGGGCAATTTGCAGGTTTTACATATAACAAAGCTGCTCAAATTGTGCACGTGGACGGACAAGTTCAAAGCAGTAACAGTCATACAGATGCTGTAGACAGCATCTTTCCTCCCCACAGCAGACAGCATCTCTCCTCCCCACAGCAGACAGCATCTCTCCTCCCCACAGCAGACAGCATCTCTCCTCCCCACAGCAGACAGCATCTCTCCTCCCCACAGCAGACAGCATCTCTCCTCCCCACAGCAGACAGCCTCTCTCCTCCCCACAGCAGACAGCCTCTCTCTTCCCCACAGTGGAATCGTCACTGTCTCTGTTATCAGTGCTGTTCTGTCACCTGCTCCAGAGGTCACATTCACACAGTGCTCGTCTGAGATCCACCAATAACTCTCAGGCTTATATTTGGAAACCAAGTATGCTGGTCTTTTCTTTAGAAATCACCTTGCTGAAAATTCTAGTGCAATGATTTACCATTTGCCAAATTCTTTCTCACCTGAGGCCATTGGGCATCTCCATCCACTTTTATTCCTTCTTTTCTTTTATTTGAGACAGGGTCTTCTAGATAGCCTTGGCTGTCAGACAGGAGCAGGAACTCGCCATGTAGACCAGGCTGGCCTCAAAACTCACAGAAATCTGTCCACCTTTACCTCCTGAGAGCTGAAATGAAAGACGTGCATCACCGTGCCCCATTACTTAAAAAAAAAGCCTTACTATTATTACCTTTTGACATCCTTATTGTTAGATTATTCATTTGCTTCAGCCCCAAGAGAGCGCTGTAAGAAAAGTTGCTTTGCTATGCTCTCTGCTGTTCCCTAGTTTTTAGTTTTAGAGCTGGGTTCTCCCCAAAGCAAATGTTGACATAATATAAATAAAGTCGAGCTGATAAGGAGAGGTGGAAGGAAGCCCTTTCTGACTCTGGATTATGCTTTGCTAATGTCTTCTATTAACAACAACACTTCTCTCAGGGACAGTTGGAGGCTCAGGTGACTCTGTCTGTGTGAACACACTTCTCAAGGCAGTACCATGATGCCTGTGTCCAAAGGGGTTTCCTCATGGTCACATTTTTCTTCTCTCTTCTCTCTCTCCTCTCCCTCCTTTATGGGTAACTCATCATGACCCCCGTGGAGATCATCTCCACCCTTGGAAGGTGGAAGGCATCCAGGCAATTGCCAAGGGCGAAATCATGGCATTCTTGTGGCATTCCACCCAGTAGAGGGCGACAGCTCCTACCTGCTGAGTCCAATGTCTTTACTGCGAGTGGAGATACACATGGCAACATGCCCCCGGCAGTCACTTAGCAGTCTCCCGGTGTTCTTCTTTGATACATTGTGTTGTTGCAGCTCAAGCCACTTTTGGAAGTCTAGCTGTTAAAAAATGTATTTACTTTGTTTAGTAGGATTTGGGTTCTTAACTTTCCTGGTTAGCTGAGCAAGCTGCAGACCTCAAGACTGATGACCTGCTCCCGAGGCAACACCCACATTGTAGCTAGACCTTGTGCCTTCATAGAGGACTGGTGGGAACAGTTCTTGAAAGTGGCTGACCTGCTGGGCGAGCCTGGGACAGCTGAGGAGCATCCTTTCACTAGGGCAGGGATGCCAGCCAGTTCAGACACCTATTCTAGAGTGAGGCACTCCTGCTTCCCCTGAAAATAAGGAAGGGGGGAACTGACTATTTCTATTAGTGATAACTGTTAGGGATTAGGGAAGCATTAGCAAGCTTCTGACTAACCACCAGCCTTGCCAGCATTTCCTGGATTTGTCAGTACTGATCGGGACAGAATGGGATATGGTGGGTTAAGACGAGAGAGCGAGATCTTCAGTATTGAAAGTCACCCCGTCTTCCCTCTTATTTGAGAAAGAAGATCAGAGAAACAAAAGACCTTGTCTGGCTTGCTTTGTTGGTGACCACACACACACACACCCTCGACTTTCTGATAATCTGCCATGCTTGCTTTGAACTACCCAGAAAAGCACTCGTGGAGGAGAGGCCACTGCAGGTAGGATGGAGGAAGAGGTCCTGCACCAGGAGAACCCCACCGTACCCCAGGAGAATCCCACCCCTACCCCAGGAGAACCCCACCTCTACCCCAGGAGAATCCCACCCCTACCCCAGGAGAACCCCACCTCTACCCCAGGAGAACCCCACCCCTACCCCAGGAGAACTCCACCCCTACCCCAGGAGAACCCCACCCCTACCCCAGGAGAACCCCACCCCTACCTCAGGAGAACCCCACCTCTACCCCTCTGCCTGGTGCTCTTACCACTGGCCCGTGTGGAAATTCATCTCACTTTCTCTGGAACCATTTCATTCTCTGTATTAGATTGGTTTGGTTTCTTTGCTAAGTGTTACCTTCTCAATGATGTAGTCTCAAGACACCCTTAGTTTATCTGGATGGGGAGGAGGCTTGACCTTCAGTCGCTCTGTGGCGACTTCGAACCCTGGTCTTCGGAGCAGTAGGTATTGAGTCTCTGCTCCCCGGTGAATCAAGACCGAGCTGACACATGGGCAGTGACCAAAAGCAAACATGGGCCGAGACTCCTGAGGCTGGCCAGAGCCCAGAGGGACACTGAACCCTGTGCTTGCTCTGTCTGCAGCCCCAGAGAGCCAGAGTATGTCCCCAGTGCGTAAAAATCTAAATTTAGCCCCACAGAAACTGCTTTCCCATTTTGCTGGAGAAGAGTTCTCAGTGGAGTGGGCCCTGGCTTTGATTAGGTGGGAGGACCCATGTCTGGGAATACATGCACTTTATTGTCCTTAGATGACAGTGTGCTCTCCTTACCTACTGGTTTTCTGCCTCTTTTCCATATGATCCTTCTGGGCTTGTGACTATGTCAGCCAAAATGAGCCGTCTTGCTGTGGTCTGGCTCCCGAGGAGGTCGTACCTATACTGGAGGCAACACCTGGGAGTGTTGCCTTGTCCCTCTTCACCTCTTGAGCCATTTCTGGGAAGGTTGAGTGTGGCAGAGAACAGCACTCTGGGTCTGAGTGAGTGGTACCCTGGAAACAGGGCGTAGGTTTGTACCCCTTAGGACCAGATCCTAACACCCAGAAGGGTGAAATGCCCAGGGGTTCCCTGAGGTTCTGGGATCTCAGGTCCAGGTGGACTATTTGGACGGTCATCAGTCTCAAGGGGATTGCTGGGCAGGGCCAGCTTCCAGCGCCCCTCCTGGCGAGGCTTCTTAGAGGCATCTCCTCTAGAGGGCCTCTGCCGTTCACATCGTGTGTGAGTAGGTGGGAAGTTTTTAGTGAACCCTCCTCTAAAACTCAGCTGCCCAAGTCGTGTTTAGTCTTTTGACAAATGTCCCCTTTGATGTTCAATGACACAAGCTCTGACTAACTCATCTATTTATGAAGTTCGGAAATGTAGGGCAAAGAGCATTCACTTGGACTCGGATGAGCTAGGTTGCTGGGTGGTCTGTTTTTACTACTTATTAGCTGGATGACACTGGGCAAGGTACCTTCTCCAAGCGTCTGGTTCCTCGCCTGGAAAACAGCAATAATGAGACGGAACTCGGTTCTGTTAGCCACAAGTCAGACCTTATATACTTGCAAGTGCTCTTTACAAACCTAGCTTGCACTCCCTATAAAGGAATCCTGACTGGTAGCAAATGTTTGATTAGGTTTGATGTGCTGTCTCTGCCTCCTGGGATCAACCCCCCCACCCCCAAATAGCACCAGCTCTTCACTGACTCAGGAGCTGGACGTCTTTGGACCCTCCATCTCCACTTCTCTTTACTGTCTTGAATCTCGTTTTCTTTTCCTGAAAACGACAGTAAGAATGTCTAGAAACAGAGTGTTGGTCAAACAGCTCTCTGCTAACGACTAGCAAGCAGCACATCTCCTATCTTTACTAACCTTGCTTTGCTAACTCAGAGGATGAAAACAAGGATCCCCGTAGGCAGAGCTTGCCCAGTGACCCAGGGAGGGCACAGGAAGTTGGAGGGAGCCACTTTACCTCTGTGGTCATCATCCAGGTCGGGCATGCTTTCCAATTGCAATCTAGACTTGGCTCGTTTTTCCATGCTCTTTTGCCTGACATTTAATATTAAGGCTGAAACAAGTGTTCCCATTTAACAGTGAATCATACAGCAGAGAGAAATTAGACTAAGTCTAAAAAGAAATTAGGCTCTGGGTGAAGGAGAACTGGGCAGACACTTCCTTACTGTAACTTTCCAGAATGCTCTGGACAGCCCCCAGGAGTCATCAGGATGGACAGAGCTCTGGAACATTTTACAAGCTAGTAAAACATTGTTTGAGGGGCAATAGAGTCTTTGGAATTTATCTGCATGGCTGACGTCACCCTCTCAGCCCAGGGAGCCAAACTGTCTCCATGTCTCTGGCCCTTTTCTGGAATTACTTCCCAGTAGTTAAGTCCAAGTGGACCTTCAAGTCACTTCCCTGTCAGACATTGTTGTAACAAGGAGTGACCCTTTCCGGGCCAAGGAAGCGTCTCCTTCACGTTGAAATGGAAGGGAAATTGATGGCTTCTCTCAGCCCCAGTGGCCTTCTCTCCAGACCGCTGTCTGGAGCATCCAAGCCTCGTAGCTTGAAGCGTTGCCTCTACAGTCTGCGGTGACTGCCGTCCTCGTCAGCTGTACCCCTCCACATGCCACTGCAGGATCTTCCATTACCCACTTGAGGACTGGGGCATGCCCTCCCTCACAGGCATAGGCTGAGCAGCAGATTGACACCTCTGGGATCGAGTCTAGTTCCTGTTTTGCTGTGGTTGACAAAGAGAAGCATCCGCTTTCCCTTCCCTTTGAACGTGAGCATTTGGAAGGCATGGCAGTGGATCGGGGATAACATGCACTTTAAAGCGAGCTCTCAAAACAGCTCTCTCAGGTAGAACACTGCACATCTCATTAAGATCCGGAACTAAGGGATGGAGAGATAAAGACATAATAAAGAGGTCTGTGATGAGATGTGCTGAATGGTTGCGGCCCTGCAGAAATTCTCTCATTATCCTAACACCCAAAGTGATGGGTAAGGATTAGGGCAGTGATTAGGCTATGAAGTCAAGGCCCTTAGGAATGGAATTAGTGTCCCTATAAAAGAGGCCCCGAGAGCTCACTCCTCCCAACATGTGAGGCTATATCACAAAAGTTCCTTCCAGGAACCAGAATTCAGACCCTCACCAGGCACAGAATCTGCTCTAACCCTGGATTTCCTAGCTTGCAGAACCATGGGAAGTGAGCCTCTGTTGGTTATAAACTACATGGCCTATGGTATTTTGTTATAGCAGCTGGCCCAAACTAAGTCGTATGTTTTTTGTCTGGATTCAATTGGAGGCTGCCATCTCAGTAGAAGAGGTAATCCAGGAAATATCAGGACAATAGCCTCAATGTCACAAGAAGAGGGACCCACTGAGGCCTTTTTTCATAGATTGAGATCCACCAAACCTGGAGGTCAATCCAAGACAACTCAATGGCACTCTAAAATGTTGTAGGTTTTAGACAAACTTTTCTTTCTAAAGGACAAGGTGACCCTTCAGAAATCTCAGGCCTCTGGGAAGCCTCTATGGTTTCTACAGTTGGACACCAGCAAAGTTCTCGGATCTCTGTACTGCTTAGAAAACCCTTGAGAAAGAGAATTGTGGTCCAGCTGGCCAGTCCCCGGGTGAGTCATCTGGCCCTGGAGCCTGAGGATCAGCACACATTCCTGCCCCTGCAGCCTTGTGTGACCCTGACTGACAAATGAATGGCCGAGGCTGGTTCCTAACCTGGCTGCTGCTGGGTACCTGCTCTGAGAGGGAAGATGGCCGTAAGGATGAACTCAGCCTGCCAATTCACTCTTCTGTGAGACCTCAGTCCACCTGCTTGAAGCTCAGCTCATGACCAAAGGTATGAGAGAGGGTCCTTTGTCCCAGAAACCTACAGCTGAGCTCAGGAGTCTGCAGGCCCCCTTCATCTGGTGACAGACAGCAGAGAAAAGTGTCCCTGGGTGTGAGGTGGTAAGCTTGTGTAGTACCTGTCATAGGCCTCCAGGAAAGGGCTGACACTTTCCAAGCCTGTGCTGACCTTAAGGTGAGTGATGGCCACTCCTCTGCCATTTACTTCTGCAGATGGAGCATGGGATAAACAAAGCCACGGCACTTTTTGGAGTACTGAAGGGAAGCCCCGACAAACTCCAGACAACATCAAAGTACAGCACAACATTCAATACATCACAGCCTGTCACCAGGGTCCCACCCCGATCATCACATTACGTGAGCCAATTGGCACAGCCCAGTGGACACTACTAGAACTCACAGCCTTTTCCTGGAGTTATACAGACATGGCAATGGTCATGCTTCAAAGTCATGTGCCCGAGAAATGGGAGCATGCTGCTGAGTAACACCAGATAACCAAGAATCCATAGCCTGGTGGAACTGAACCTAGGGAGCCTCACGCATGTTGACTGCTGACCCTCAGCCCCAGAGCTGGATTCTAATCCCAGCTCTGCTGCTTAGCTGTGTGATGCCTTTCTTTAGCAAGTTGGTTAACATTTCTGGTTCTTAATGTTTTCAGTGTTAAAGAAAGACAACACCTCTGTGAGCCTTCCTTTGGTTAGTAGGGCCCAGCATTGCTTCTTGCCTGCTAATAATCTGCAATGTTTGCTAGGTGTAAAGTTTTGTATCTGTTTCTTGGTGTGTTTATGGTGTGTTCCTTTGTGTATAATAGAAAGATAAAACCTTTTCTGCTCAAGGTTTGTTGGGAAGTGTTGTGGGTGGAGTGGGGCTTTCAGGGCTTGAGTTTCAGATTATAGAGGAAATATTTGCTGGGTTGGTATTTCCCAGTGTAGACTGGGGGTCAGGGAAGGGAGTAATTTCAGAAAGCTTGTGCTGATCCTTAAAACTCTTTCTTCTAAAATCTGGAGTATCCAAGGAAATCAGAACTATCTTAAGGAATGTTCTGGAAAGATAGCACACAGGTAAGCTCTACAGCACATGGTAGGGCATAAGAAACTCATGTACCTTTCGTTACTTTCAGTTTGTTGTTATAGCCAATCTGCTGTGCTGAAATTCAGCCTTAGACCTCCCTGGAATGATGCCTCCCAGCTCCTGGGACATTCATTCAAAATGTGCCCTGGGAGGGTCCTCTAATCATACAGGGGACCCTGAGGTGCTGTACTTATTCTTTGCAAAGCTTTGCCCCAGCTCTGATTTCGGGCTTGGGCCTTGCTACCTCTCCGAGGGCTACCAAGAAGGTAGGACTTCCACGTTTGGGGTCACAGGTCTCCTCCCCTTCTGGTCCTATAGGAAGCCCTAGAATCTCTAATAGGCTCTCTTCTCTTGCACCCCCATCTCTTTCTCCATCTTTCAGAAAAGACGATATGTGATCTGTCCTTGAGACAAAATGGCCTCTTCCCCAGGGTGGAGAAAAGACTAGTTCTCTAAGTCATCCAATGTCTCAGAGAGGGCTGATGAGATGTGGTGGGAGAATTTGTTTGAGTACTCAATATGAAGCCACCGTGGAGAGATTAAGTCACATGTGAAACTGGAGGGGATTCTGATCTCTCTAACACATCATTGTTTCCCTTTCTCCCATTTTCAGCTTGGCTAAACCTCTAAACCTGCAGAAGCTCTGCATGCCGGTCGCAGGATGTTCATCTCAATGTGAGTGGACATGGTGGTTGTTGAGGGACAGTCTGATTTGACTGTCACGGCGCCCCTGCAAGGTTAATGGAACAGCCCACAACCCCATTTTCCAGATTTCTTACAAGACACACCCAGCATTACAAAGCCGTTCAGTGTCAGGGCAGCAAGACATGCCATTGAGATAACTTGATTTTTTTTTTTTTCCTTTAAGATCTTGACGCTTCACTGGATGTTTAGATTAGGCTGTTGTGACATGCATCAGTGACCTGTGATGTCTGCTTTTTGCCTAAGAAGAGGCTGGATTAACCTTGCTGTGAGTCCTGGATACTTGTTGACAGACTTTTATCTATCCTGTGTTCCTATATCGCACTTGGCTGTGTCCGGGAGGCGGAGCTGGAGTTGGGACATGCTCCTTTTGAGACTTGAATCCACATCCAGTGTGTCTCTAAAGCCTGCGCTTGAGCAAGTTTGAGACTTGTTGCTAACTCTACATGGAGATTCTTGAGGCAGTCATTTTATGCAGTTATTAATTCAAGTCTCAAAGAATAATGACAGGAAATGTATTACTGACTACTCAGAAGTGACTCATTACGGGACTATTTGAAACTTTTTTTTTTTTTATCAGAAAGTACAACTGCCTATAGTCAATGTTATCTCTTCAAATCCAAGTGATCCTAAAATCCAGCTACCTACTTCCCTTCAAAACAACAGACAGCAAAGCAGAGGAAGAGAAAATCCACTCTGCTTTGCAAGGCTGATAGCTTCTCTAGCTCCCATTGCACACTCATCGTGACACCCTCCTCTCCAAAACAAGATAGATAAGATGGAAATTTCCATTCTATCCCCAATGGTTGCCACTCCTTGTAAGGTACCAGAGTCAGCAGAGGGTCTATAATCAGAAGACCCTGGTACAGTTTCATTGTTTATAGTAGGAAGACTGGGGAGAGCTGCAGTAAGCCTTTTTCGGAGGCTTTGTGAGGAGAAAAGCCTTCAAATATTTCATCCTTAACAAAGAATGGCTAAGGGCCCCACGGTCATTCCCCAGGTGAGTGTCCGCCAATACAAAGTATCAAGCTCAGGATCCACTTTTCATTAGCTGACATTTAGCCTCCTCTAGGTGAGGCAAGAAAACCGAACTCTCCTGGACCAGCCAGATGCTCTCACAGGTATTCAGGACACGGCTGCTAGGTCCCCAAACAGTCATACATCTTAGAGTCTAGTGAGTGTTCTTCTGTCCTGGAGCAGGAGGCTTGCAGACAGCAGTGGTCCCGATGCAGGCAGTTCTCGGGGGCTTGCTGCATTGGAGGGAAGTGGTCTGTATCTGTCTTTTTTTCCTTCAAACACTGCCCGGCTTTAACATTTCCTGAGATAGCAGTTTGCTCCGAGAACTGGAACTCAGCTCTTCCTGTCAGGAAGACAATGTTTTTATGGGAAGCTGGGACTTTTCTGGAGTAGGATTCCAGTGGCAAAGAAAGCTGCATGCTTTGTAGACTGGGGGGGGGGGGGGCGGCATGGACGCTCATGGGGGATGATAAAGGGCTAAAGTGTCCCGGTCAGCAGGCTGATGGTGGATGTCTGTCTGAAGCCTACACAGGTGGGCTTGGAAACGTCTGCTGGGGAAGCAGCCGCAGGTTTTCAACATCAGTCTTAGAAATGTGAGGCATGTGTAGTGGGCTTTGCCGTTTGTGACTGATCCTTAAACCGACAGCATCATTGTTCCTCAGAGCCTGTTAGCGAGGCAGAAATCCTGGCCACAAACCATTGATTTACAGTCTGTACGGGGATTCTAGACTAAGAGCAGGAGAGGAGGATTTTGGTTCCGGGGGACATGAGATGGAAGAAACCTTTGAAACCTGCTCCTGTGTGAAAGCCCGCAGGAGTGTGAGCCTGAGCAGGAAGGGCGAAGTGGGAGAGGGTGAGCTGTATTGGTCTCCATGGGAAAGAAGTTAGGCCCTTGCCCTGTCTCCACCTCTGGAGTCTTGGTGATTGGCCCAGACCGAGAGTTCCGGAAGTGGACATCCCCAGGATTTGTGTTTTGAAGCCAGATCTCACTGCTGTGGTTTATGTGCCCGACCCCCTGAAGTCCTCGCTCCCGTTGTGGCAGGGAGCCTGGACCGTCCTGGGCTCTGAGGCCGGTGCCCTGCAGCCACACAAACACTCCTGGAGCCCCGGCTTCTGGGAAAGACATTTCAGAAGTTTCCTGTGGCTGCAACAAATTGCTCAGGTCTGCGCCACAGCGAGGCTGTGACCTGCCTTTCTCCACCTTGGCGCAGCCAGCTTCTGAAACTGGCAAAGGTCCCACGTCCCTGCAGGCTCTGCTTCGTGGAGGTCAAAGGAGAGGATCGATCAAGTGTCCCTGTCTGTGGAGACATGGCAACGATGGAGAATGAGGAGGACAGAGATCAAGTCTGGGACCCGAGGCTGGGGACAGGCAAAGAACAGCTTCATGTGGCAGATTTTATCAACCGAAAGGTCACTCAATTCCTGCCTTTTCTAACCACTGCTGTGTGGCTATAGCAAGGTGGTGATGTGCCCTGACCGCCGTTCTTGACCCTGAAGCACGACGATAGTAGTTTCTGGAGGACCCGGAGACCCCGAGCCCACTCCCCGGCGCAGAGAGGCCGTCGGGCATGGGTTTCCCTGCCTTCCCATGTCTGGAGTTCTCCCCTTCCCTGTCTGGGTTTCTACAAATACATTTCTGAATTTAATAGTTCCTTCCTGGTAGTTGGAAGGAAGACAAACCTTGACTATCTGGCATCTTGAGTCTGAAGGCTCCGTTTTATAATGTCTAACTACTCGCCTAAACCAAACTGTTTCCACGAATGAAGTCTTTGGGGGACTCGCTTCAACCAACAGGCCAGAGTATAATTAGCACATTAGTTATTTGATAGCAAATTGATTCTCTTAGGACATAAATATAATTAAAAGCAGTTTGTTCTAGTGTCTGCTGTTTAACGGCTGCCCACTGCATTCTGGGGTTTCCCCTTAGCTTGCCAAGTAAACCTAGACTTCTTGAGTTCACAAGCTGACCTCTGGCCAGTCCCACTTACTCTAAATATATTCTCCTAAACTAGGTTCAGCAACTCAAGGCATTTTTTTTGTTTTGTTTTGTTTTGTTTTGTTTTTTCCTTCAGGTGATCAAGAACTTTTATCACCGTCATGGACAGCCACCTGTGAACTTCCTCTAGCATGGACTTTGGCACACAGGGGCCTTTTTGAATGTCACACTCACCTTGTTCCAGGACCATAAAGAGATACGTTTTTGTTTCCCATCCCAAACACTGTGTAACTCACTCATTTTTCCGTAGAGATTATGGTAATGTGAGGGGAGCGCTGTCCATCTCTGGGTCTCTGGGATAAAGCACCTTGTAAAACAACCGTGGGGGACTCCAAATCTGACTTAATCAACCTCTCTCCAGATCCGTAGACCAATAAAATTGCACACTTTGTTACCACAGCTCAGCCGGCTGATTTATTTCTCTCCCTCTGCTAAAGCTGTCACTGCTCAAAGGAGTTCATTTGTCAGGTCTGGAGAATTACAATTCACCGGACCTCTTGCAAGTACTATCTCAGTTTATAAATTTCACGAATTACAATTAAAGCACCGCACCCTGCAGAGTCTCATATTAATAAATGGTGGCTCATCTGCAGAAGCATGTGTACATGGTCCCTGGGACCATGGCACTGAGGGGCTGTAGGCTGCGTGTGGCTAGCAGACAGGCATGGCTGTTTTATACAGAATGCAGTCTCCTGTCCAGCTTGTGGCCTCCCTTAGGTTTTTCCCTTTCCTGCAATGACTTTTGGCATGCCCTGAGTTTTGTTTTTACAGGAACATAACATAAAGGAGGCCAGAAACCATGTGTGTATGTTTCTGTTGTCCTGTGGAGGGTTAGGCTGTGGGAAGAACTTAACTCTTTTCAAAATGTGCAGACATTCAATTTAGGGGCTTCATCACCTCTTGAACACTTACAGACTTGCATTAATGATGAAAATCCTCCCTCTCTCTATATCTATCTATCTATCTATCTGTCTGTCTGTCTGTCTGTCTGTCTATCTATCTAGAGATAGAGATAGTGATATATATATATATACCTATACATATATATCACTGTACCCCCAACTACATATGCATTATAGCAGGGTATTGCTGTGTAGCCCAGAAAGACCTTCTCCTGTGATCCTCTCGTCTCAGCCTTCCAAGTAGCTGAGATTCAATACCCAGCATAAAAACCTTTCTTTTTTTTCTTTCTTTTTTCTTTTTTTTTTTTGACATTTTTTGTTGTGGAAATTCATTCCTCCAATAGCTTTGGGGTAGAATCATTGGGGCATGGCTTCTTGTCTGCCTATGTGACCACTTGAGAGAGAGAGGGGGTGGCACTCTCTCTTGGGGTGAGACCGGGTCAGGCGGCAGAAAGCGGCTTGCAGTTGGTCCCCGTCGGCGTTGAGAAGAACGGAAGCTGGATCAGCGGATCTGCAGCACGTCTACCTTGCTTTGTATTAGTGGGTCTGTTTCCCCATTGCACCCCTTAATACAGACCTCTGTGGGATCTCGCCTCACATGGCACATCAGTTTTCTTTCCCAGCCATCAAAGCCTCAGCTTGAGCCTTCTGGAAGATTCCGAGGTTTCTCACATGCACTCAGAAGCTGGTCTTATTCTCTCCCCATTAAACTCCTATAAGACATCTTCCTTTCCTCACCCTGCACCTGGCGTCTCCCCTGGTGACGGACTTTGGCTCCCACCCAGCACCTTGCAATCTTGACCCAGTGCCCCTCCCTCCTGCCATCTTTTTTTTATGGAGCTGCTGCTTTCATCCCCACTGGACATGTCTTGGTTTTGACCATTTCTCAGTCTTCCACTGCTGCCTAAGTCCGGGAATTGTCTGGGCTGTGTCTCCTGGAATTCTTAAGTCCATTCCTAAATCTTTATGTCTTAGAACATGACAGTATTTGGACACATGGTCATAATTAGTCAAGATGATTTCATTAGTGTGGGCTCCGATCTAACACAGGTAGTGTTCCCACAGGAAAAGAAAGTCGGATATAGATGTACACAGAGGCCACGTGAAGGCACAGATGGAAGATGCCCATCCTGTTCTGGGAAGAGAACAAGGGTAAGGAATGGGGTCTGGGGACAAAGAGAGCTCGTAGAGAATGATGCTCCTACAGCTATGCCAGGTGCCGTGGCCACAGCAACCAGTTCTTATAAGCGGGGGATCCTGATACAGTGGCAATGTACCCCTCATAGTCTGGATGGCAATATCAAGGCATTGGTGGAGCCACACCCCTTTGCAAGCTCTTTCGGGTTCTGCTGGCTTCTCCACTGTACCGTGGCCTTTTCCTGTTCTGTGTGTGACATTTGTCATTGGATTTGATACTCACTTGGGTTATTCAATATGGTCTCATCTTAAGGTACTTAACCTGATGACACCTGAAAAGACCCTTTCCTCAGATAAGGCCACACTACCGGTTCCAGGGATAAGGTGTGACATATTGTTTGGGAGACCACTGATCTACCCACCACAACCTCCTTAGTTTTGTTCAAAGTATTCCTTCAAACCCTAACCCCTCTCTACCTAGAGCAATTCTACAAGTCTCTCCTCCAATGGTCACCTTCATTACGAACCCTTTCATGAACTCTACTGTCGCACACAAGGCGAATCCTGGGCCCTGGAGGCCTTTGCTGTTCTACGTGACATTTATCGCCTTAATAGTTTGTTCCCACGTGGCCATGCATGAGATCCTCAAGGGCAGAGCAGGGCCTTGTCCTCAGCTCCTAGGACCAATGCCAGCTCCTCTCACTCATGAGGATCAAGGCTTGGGTCTAAGCTCCAGTGGTGTCTTCTGTTTAGGGTCACAGGGCATGCCCCCACATCCCAAAGCCTTGCCCGGCTCTCACACACACTCACTAAGCATCACAAATATCTGCAATGTGTTCCTGCTTTGTTTTGCCTGCTTCCCGCCGGGTCTGCACCATACATTGTTTTCCAGAAGAGTCCTCATTCTAGAAGGTGCTCCCTTAGAGATGAGTATGGCCAGGAGTAAAAGCATGCAGAAGGACACAGTGTTGTCATAGCACTTCTGGTGTGTGAACTTGATCTAGAGTTTGGGATAAAGAATGAGTCTCATCTTTAAAAATTCATTTCAGGCCAACAGGCGGGTGATCTCATCCTGAGTGGCCAGTGTGCTTTGGTCTAAGAAGCACGTGGAAAGCCTCTGAGTCCTGCAGAGGGAACCTGCAGTTACCCAGAGCTCAGCTGTTTGGAGTTTGCAGTTAAAAATTCCCTTTGAGGTCAGTGAGATGGTTCAGCAGGGCACCAGCTGAGAAGTCCTGTGACATGAGTTCAGTCCTGGGAGCCCATGTGGTGGAAGGAGAGAACTGACTCGTGTAAGTTGTCCTCTGACCTCCACATGCATGACAACATGTGCTCGGCCACACCTAAGCATGCCAACACACACACACACACACACACACACACACACACACATGCGGGGGGGGGGGGCAGAGAGACAGAGACAGAGAGGGAAGGAAGGAGAGAGAGAGAGAGAGAGAGAGAGAGAGAGAGAGAGAGAGAGAGAGAGTATAAATAAAATGTAATACCATGAAAAAGAAAACCCTTGTTTGTGGACCTCCGATGTAGATTTTCCTCAGTAACACCTCTCTCCTGTCCCAGTAGGAAGGCAGTGCTGTGCAGGGTGAGCTCCCTGTCCCCACAGGAGCCACAACAGACACAGGTTTGGGAAGGGACCTGAGCCCTTCTGTCCATTTGTGGTTGGAGTCCCCAACCCTCTCTGAAAGTAAGAGTACAGAAAACAGTCCATTAAAAGAAAGCTTCACTTCTGAACTGCTAATTAGTTTTGGTTTTCCTTCTAGAGTGCTAAGATTATTTTCGCAGTAGCAATTAACCACATCTGTACAGGAATAATACAATAAATAACTCCATAGATAAAGTTCGGGCTGCTGGTTTGTGTTTCCTCTTGAATACTCCCAGTGCTGGGAGAGGCTGTGTGGGTTACTGTGTGGAGGGCAGGCGAGTTTGCCCAAGATGAAGAGATACTAATGAGGAAGCATCAGAATAACCCCCACCTCCCACCTCTCCACCTCCTCATCCCCCACCTCTCCAACCCCCCCAATCCCTTCACCACCACCAACCCCAGGCCCCACCCTTACCCCCCCACCCCACCCCCACCCTGTGCTTACCCACATTTCCTCATCTAAAAACTGAGAGCAGTTCTTATCTCAACCCGCCTTAGGGGATCATTATGGGGATGTCAAGAAATGTTTTGAAGATGCTGTGTAAATACAACACGGCACAGCCTTCCTAAAGGCATCACTGATCCTGGGAAAAGTGCTCAGAGTCGTAATACAGGCCTGCCATTGGTCCTTAGCCTCCTTGCCGTTTTATTTCCCAACAACTCTGTTTTTCTCACCTCTGGCTTGGGCTTCCAGTCACATCATCATCATCACCAGGCCATAGGAGGACCCCGCCTCCAGCCAGTCCTGCCCATACTTTCCTTTCTTCAACCAGCCCTGAATGCTCAGCCTGCTCCTTGGTAGAAAGTTGTTTGTTATGTATGGTCCAGGAAGAAGCTAAAATCTGCTCCTTTACCCAACATAAAATCTGCCTCTCTGGTGTCAAAAGAGAAGACGGAGGAGAGGAGGGGAAAAAGGATTAGACGCCAGGGAGACACTAAATACAGTGTTCCTTTGACTGCTGGAGGAGATAAGTGCCTTAAAAAAGACAGGAATTGTTTGCTTATAAGTTGAGTGCAGCGGGTTTATCACCTAGTGCCGTAGATTATGTTGAGCGCTGTAATCAGGAGGAAGAGCGGGAGGCTACAATAACATTGCGATATGGACCACTCCGACTCCACAGTCAACCCCCACCTTGACTCGCTCGCCCTGGGTGCAAAGCGTTTATGTTACAAAACAATGCCAGGTCCTGCCCCGAGAGTCTAAAGTGTCTCACTGGCGGCCAGGAGCTCCATTGCTAGGGAGATTGGGATGCTCCTTGGCTGGGGCTGATGTCACCTGAGAAGCTGGATGAGATGGTGGGGACACTCTGGGATTTCCTCCCCCAGAGTGTGGTGGGGGCCCAGAGCCAGAATCCAGAGGCAACTGAGAAGGCAGTAAACGCCTGGTGCAGAATAATATTTAGGCAGGATGTTCCTTGAACCATGGGAGCCGTGAAGTTTCCTGGGCCTAGAAACGGCAGGTGATTAATTTCTTCAGTCCCAGTGGCGCCCAGTGTCTCCAAGAACACCCGGGTGGCCCCTAGATGAGGTCACTGTTCAGAATTTAAGTCTTGTTGGTGCCGCTGAGGGAACTTGCAACAACTTCCACCGACCCAAACCCTTTCTGGTTGGTTGGTGCCCTTCATTCCGTGGGGTGGTCTGAAAGGTGAGGCTCCTCATTTAGAGAGTCTGGTCGGGTGCAGGGAAAACTGTGAGCAGCCCAGGAGCTGTGCTAGCGTTCTGCTGGGTGTGTAAATCAACTCCAGGAGCCGCCTCTCCCGTATGCTGGCCGGGTGTTCGCATTCTGATAAATCACCCTCACGACCAAATGGAATTGCCCCAGATTAAATGTCTCCTGATTACGCAGTTTATTCATGTTGTGTCTCACTGTGACTCCAATGCTTTCTCCAAGGGCCAGACTCAGTGTCCAATAAAGTGGATAGTCTGCGTTCCTTGTGGAGCTGGCTGCTTGAGAAAACTCAGGACTGTAGGAGGAGGCTTGAGGTTCAAAGAGACACCCTGACGTCACCTGATGGTGAGCTCAGAGCATGAAACATCTCCCATGCTCTTGAAAGCCTTCCAGTCCAACCAAGCCTAGCCTTTCTGTGTCCTTACACTGCAGCCTCAGCTTACCTTTCCAGCTTCCCCTCTTGCCAAACCTTGACTAGGTACCCTTTCTGCCTGCAAGACTCAGAGTCTTTCATTTTCCCAAGGAGCCTATGGCTCTATGCCATCATGCTGATCTCCTGTAGCTCCATTGCCTTTCTTTCTGGGGAGCTCCTACTCATCTTTGAAAACCCAGTTCAAGGGTTTGCCCTTCCTAAAACCCTGGGAGCATCCCTCTCTTTATTGCCACTGGGAAACCTATTGAGTACTTACTATCTGTCCTTGGAGGGGAGACTGTGCACGTCCCAGGGAAATGCTCTCTGTTAAGAGAACCACTTGCTCAAATACTGTCTCTCCACTAGTCTAAACTTCTCTAGCACTCAGACTCTGGCTTCTTGATCTGGACAGACTCAATAACCAGCACACAACAGACCTTCAATTTTTTTTTTTTTTGTTTCTGAATGAGAAAAGCGCACTTATGACTTGTGACAAAACCAAGGGCTTCCCATTCACAGAACAGTCAAGTGGCCATTCACAGAGTCATAAGCACGGCTTTCACTCACACCTCAAGGCATATTGCCAGAGGAGATGCAGACGAGCTGGAAATTGGCAGCAGGGAGATGAGGAATGCCCAACTGTTGGTGAAATAATCTTCACGTCTCATCTTGTCTCTGCATTTTATTTTCACTGAGGTTTCTTAACTTTTATTTTTGTCACCCAGAACAAGCAACCATGCGCTTTCTTGGCTGTGTACCATGTCTGAATGGAGCAACGCTGGGCTGACAGTTAGGATGCCCAGCTTCAAACCCTAGCTCTGCTTAAGTCATTTGTCATCTTTCAGAGTCCTCGCTGGTACAGGGGGTTACTCTGCCGACCATTGTCTTGTGTACTGAGGGAACAGTTTTCCGAGGAGAGTCAGGTCCAGCAGGTGTTTGTCTGGCATCTTCGAGGAGGTTATTTCTAAGGCTTACCATGGCTCTGAGGCTCAGAGGGGTGGAGCACTTCCTAAGGACAGAGTGCAATCCAGGCTGAACTCTATTCCCAGCCAGGCAGGCATGTCTCACCCATTGCCTGCTGCTGGTGTTTTAGAAACAAGGATATAGCAGACTCATTTTCTGCTTTTGAAACTTATGTGAAGCAGCTAAATGCTATGTGACTGCCCAGTCTTGCATGTGTAAATGTGTAAGCCGAGTCCTCTTCTAAATGATGTAGGAGGTCCACCTAGTTTCTGTTCCTTACCACTGCTCATGTGATCTTTTACAAATGTACCAGCCCATGAACATCCCTTCCGAGAGCTGCAATGGTTCCTCATCATTTGTGAGACAAAACCCAAGATTTCTACAAAGTACTCGAAGGCCTCTGTGGTCCAGCTCTTGAAAATTCTCCACTTTCTTTCAACCATTTTTCTCCCAGAGTATTGTCCCCTCTGTTGCCTGTGTGGCCAATAGTAGGTGACGGTAAGATGGAGACATTGGTGCCCTGGCAGATCACACCCTCCTCCCTGCCTGTTGGACATCGAGCTGTGGTTACACATAACCCCTTGCTGGTCCACTGGAACTTGCTCACATGCCTTCCTGTTGCCTGGCAAACATCTGTCCGTGTGTACTTCATTAAGGGATTATTTCCTCTGCAAAAGTGTGTACTCTCCCTCTGATGGGAAGTGGAACCCACTTTCCTTGCTATGGGTGTAGTGGGTTGCCCAGTCTGTATTCTTTTCGGTTCCTCCTTCTCACTTTCTGTATCTGTTTTCCATTGTTGTATGTAACAGGTTATCTCCAAACGTAATGAAAGTACCCATGATCATTTATGAGCTCATACTGTTTCTGAGGGGGGAGGGATTGCTGTGGTCTGAATGTCTGGGTGCCCCTAAAGTTCCAATGGTAAAATTCTAGCCTTCAGGATGACCGACCGTTTGAGGAGTGAAGACTTCGGGAAATGAGGAGGCCCAGGAGCATAGAGCCTCATGATTCGGGTTAGTGTCCCTAAAAGAGACTTTGCAGAGTTCTCTTCTGCCAGGTGAGGAGGCGGCAGGACAGCCACTTTGACCAGGAGCAGACCTTCACTATATCCTGATGCCACCGTGGTCTTGAACCTTCTAGACTCTAGAGCACTGAGAAATAATTTTCCGTTCTGTTTAAGTCACCCGATGTAAGTAAACCTTTCTGTCCCTCTTTCTCTCTCTCTTTCTTTGTTTTCCCCTTCTGTCCTTCACACCTCTCACCTCTTTTTGAGGAAGAGTATGTAACCAAGACTAGCCTCAGACATTCCATCTTCCTGCCTCAGCTGCTTTTTTGCCCCCTCCTTTGTTGGGGATCCAACACAGGCCTCAAGAATGCTAGGCAAGTACTCTACCACTGAGCCGCATCCCTGGCCTGAGTCTGAGACACTGTTATAGCTGGTTGAACAGACAAAGGCAAATCTAGGAGGTGTTAGCTGGGAGCACATAGCTCAGCTGGGCTGCAGCTGTCCGGGTGCTGAGCTAGACTGTACATCTGCAAGGGTGCACTCCACGGCTAGCCTGCCAGTGCTAGGAGTTGGCAATGCCCCAGTGACCAGCCACGTGGAACTTTACACAGAGCTGATGGAAGTGTGGTGGCCGACTTGTTCCAATCTTCACTTCCTACGGCTCTCAAATTTTGCTCAGCACATCAATGTGGTCACGTCACAAAGGCTCACTTGCACCCCAGCTAGCCTGACGACACCATTCTCTCCAATGAGACATGAGCAGAAATCAATAGGATGAAACTTGCAGGCAAATTTGTTTTCTTTTTTTAAGGAGGGACAGTCTCACTGGGCACATGCCTCTCAGCCTTCACTTTGACCCATTTCCATGGGCGGAGCTCATGGCTGGTGTCTTGAAAGGGAAGATCATGAACAGGAGGGTTGGGGACAGCTAGCAGAGTGGGAGAAGCAGCTTGGGGCCAGAGGGTTTCATGGCCCACTGTCATTGTGACGGGCTGCAGAGCTTGGCACCACACAACTGGCTCATCAGTTACTTCCCTGGACTTCTCCACACCTCCCCAGTGAGCTACTGGAGGGCAGACCTCTTAGCCCTCCAGTAGCCCTGTGAATTTTTAATTAAAAGGATGATTTTATATTTTAAAAGAAACTTGTAATGAGTTCTTTGAACTTTGACCTCCAACAATAAGCTCCATCACTCTGTGGGTGATCAGCAAATCTGGTCTGATCCTGACCATCTTCCCCAAGACCCAGGTCAGGAGGAAAGACATCAAAGGCAGCAGGGGGTGGGGTGGGGAGGGGAAGACCTGTTTGATGTGAAAGAAGAGAGAAAGGACTTTCTCAGATTGACTACAAAGAAGGGCTTCTTCTGTGCGCATGGCTGCCGGCGCACCAGGTCATTATTTTTACCATTCACCTTGTATGGGTCAGAGGACTTGAAGATAGATTTCTGCAGCCAGAGAGTCTAAGCCCTCACAGACTTGCCTCCAACCTGTCTCGCCTTTCTCCTCCCTTTCATGGCCTCTGCCTCAAAGGATAAGGAGAAGAGTCAAAGTTAATTCCAGGGAGAGAATAGAGCAGGTAGAGAAAATGTCCATGGCCAGAACTTTGGACTGTCTAATCCTGGGTAAGAAAAGAAACAAGCAGGATTTCAGGGTCAAGATACTGTTCTGTGTGATGGTGGGAACAAGCCATTTCTCAAAATCAACAGAGTGACATGTAGACGATGGCCATGGCCATCACACTGCCATCAAGTATTGGCTAACAGATCCCCCACAGGGAGCAGGGCGTTGATAATGGGGGTGCCAGGGAGGGGAGGTTGTGTAGCAGGCTTCTCCAAGTGCCATCAGAGAAGACCTTGTTCCTGCTATAGTCTTTGAGTGTTCGACTTAGTGGGTTTTGATTTTCAATGGACTCGAATTTTAAAACACTTGTTTAGAAAGAAAAATACTCAATACATTTTGTTCAATTTTTTCTGTAAAACCAAACACTACTCAAAAAATTAAAAAAAAAAACAAACCTCTATTACTCTTTACAAATCTACTACGATGCAGAGAAAGGAAATGAGTAGGAGAGCGATGAGGTCAGCGTCTGGGGTGCCAAAGGAGAAGATACGGTGCTACAGGGAGCAGGACCAGTCTGGGCTAGCAGGGCCTGTCCTGCCAGGATCTAGAAGACCACTTGCCAAACCACACCTGCTGCATGTGATGTTGGGAAAGCCACTTGGTAATGGCCGCGGTGTTCTGTCCTCATCTACACAGTGAGCAAATCAATTGGAGAGTCTTTCCCTAGAATTCGTGATGGTGACACAGACATGTGGCAGCAAAGACAGTGACATGTGGATTCCCATGATAACAAGTCACCGAGTGTGAAAGGGGTCTGCTTTCTAGCTTCAGCTGGAGTTCAGTCAAGCAGAAAGCCTCGGTCTGGCATAAAAGGACGTTAATACTTCTATGTTTAACTGTTGATCTTTGGTATTTGTGGATATTTACATGAATACACACACACACACACACACACACACACACACATATAAGAGATATTTATCTATCATCTACCTATCTCCATCCCTATCATCAATCTATCTATCTATCTATCTATCTATCTATCTATCTATCTATCTATCTATCTATCTATCTATCTATCTATCTATATCATCTATCTATCTATCTATCTATCTATCTATCTGTCTGTCTGTCTGTCTGTCTGTCTGTCTGTCTATCTATCTATCTACCTACCTATGATATATAGATATATATCTACTAGCATTTTGGTCATTTTAAAGTACACAGTCCTGAACATCAAGTACATTCATACATGCAACCATTATTACCACCCATTTAGACTTATAAATCTGTATTCTAGCAAATAATACTTTCTCATTGTCATCTACACAGAGCCAGCAGCATTTCACTTTCTCTTTCTACACATTTGGCTCCTCTAGGTATTTTGTATAAATAGAATCATACAATGCTTATTCTTTTGTGTCTGGCCACATTCATTTCCCATAATCAGGGTTCATCCAAGTTGTGGTGTTGGCTGGGGATGTAGTTCAGTGGCAGAGCACTTACCTAACCAAGTTGTGATGTTTATGTCAGAATTTTATTTAGTTTTACAGTGGAATGGTATTCATTTGCATTAACATATAGCATTTGCTCATCCTTCCGCCCATGAGCATTTGAACAGCTTCTTTGCTTGGCTACGGTGAACAAGGCTGTGCAAGCTTTACTTTGAGACTCTGATTTCAGTTCTTTTGTATCTGTGCCTGGAAGTGGAATTGCTAGATCAAATGGTAATTCTATGCTTTGTTGTTTTAAAGACCTTTCATGTTTCCCATAGTGAATATAATGATATGTCCCTGCCAGTGATGCACAGAATTTCAATCCCTCCACACCAACACCAACACCAGTGATTTTCTGTTGGGCCAGAATAGGAATATTATAGATACCCTGAGTCATTCTAGGGAGTGAAAAGCTTTAAATGAAGTGTGGCTGGACTGTGGAAGCTAAGCTTTGTCACGTGATAGTTTCCATCTGGAATTTTAGAAGAAATGCTCACAACGTGGAAAGCTGTGGCCAGTGGCCCATTGCTTTACTCCTTACCCGTTCTACAACAGAAGCAGAAGAAATCCCTGAGCCCCTGGGAATGAGTGAACTCCAGAGTGATGTAGAGTTTCTTCCCTGGAAACTAGACAATGGTAGGACAGCGATGTCTAGGAGCAGGTCCTGAGAAAGGCCCAGACTCTAGAGAGCAGAAAGGTTGATTCTGGTCTTCTATGAATGGACCTGGCCTCCCAGACTAGCCAGAAGGAATCTCAGTGGGTGGGCTGAGCCTCCCCAGTCTCAGATTGGAGCAGTGGGGACCAGAGAGTATGCTTTAGCTGGGAACCAGGAGCTCACCTTGAGCTGTAGTTCAGAGCGACATTTAGTAATGTGTTGTTTTCAGTGAATCTCTTTATACTGTGACTTTTTTGAAGACCACTGATATCAATTTTCCATTGATAAAGATTGTGTAAGTGCTTCTTGCAAAACAGATTTGTTAAAATGTTTGAGTCAGTTTAAGAAAAACAGCAAGTAAGTAATAATTCAAGGGACTCTGAAGTTCAAATTCAGATGCCAGGAAATGAGGAAGGTGGTGGAGGGCAGAAAGTTGAAGAAAGTGCAGGAGACTATGGGCAGATAAGACATAACTTACTCACTCCAGGCAAAGGCCAGCATGGCCTGTGCCAGCTGGGCAGACATCAGCAGGCACCCAGGTACACAAGGACACTGGGCTGTACAGAGGTGGGCATAGACACATACCCAGACTGGCACACAGACCACATGGAGGTAGACATTCAGGCCTACAGATAGACACACACAGGTAGGCTGGCAAGGGCAAGGGTACCTGCTTATGACTTCAAGGTCGTATTTATACAAACATACAAAAGTGACACTTCACCAAAATTAACAGATTAAATCACTGTTTACTTAAAAAAACTAACTTCATTATTTAAAAAACCCTTTCAAATAAATAAAATGCCAAATCTAACTGTATAGAAGTTCATTGAGTTGTATAGATTTTGGGTCTGGTTGATTTGGGGGTGTGAGGTTTTTGTTTGTTTACATTACTGTTTACTTTTAGGCTCCCTAGACATCCAGGGTCAGCCACTGTTAGCTGACTCATGGTGCCCAAGAGGTCCAATGTCAGTCATGTTGACTCATGCTGGATGTCCATGCCAGTACCACGTTGTCTAAACATAAACTGGTCCTTATAGCCTTGTGTTCTCCGCAGGGACATGGTAGAGACTGGAACGGTGGATTAAGAATCTAGACTGACCTGGGGATCTCTGAGATATTACACACTCTGAGATATTTCCCACAGTGTTATGAAGTTCAAATGTGAAAGTATTTTGGCACTCCAAGGCCCCTTGGGATGTACAGCTTCTCACCTTCAGGACAGGGGCTTCTGAGGTGACTGAGCAGGGTTTTGTGGGCAGAGGTCTGATTGCTCGGTGCTGGAGAGGAAGCAGGAGGTGAGAAATGAAGAGGGCGGGTAGAGGCTGTAGCTGTAGTGGGTTTGGAGGTGGAGGAGAGGGAAATCGGATTGCTCTACAGAATGGGCGCATGGAGTGGGATAGGGAGAGTCTTGTTAACACCTGGGAGTTACCATTGCTGTGACTGCGAGGCAGCTGTGTCCTGGAGAAGGCATTGGGTTTGCTGCTCTCTGTGGACAGCACAGAGCTGAGCGCAAAGGAAATCTTCAGCCTCCTCAGGGAATGTGGAGCTGAGTAGGTGAGAGCACGTGTGTGTGGTTAACCCTTGATGGGAAGGTGACTCCCATTAAGTTGGGAGCTGGAGCCGGAGCCGGAGCCGGAACAGCGCTTCAGACTCTAAGTGCAGAAGAATCTTGGGGCAAAGGTTTCAGAACACAAATTCCTCGGCACCTCACTCTACCTCTTCAGAATGTCTAATGACAGGCCCTGAAACTGTATTTCTTACAAGTTCTGAGAGCCAGTGATTGTGACAAGAAATTGGAAGACACGGTAAGGAAGCTTGAGGGGACTGTGGACAGCATGACAGGCACTAAGGATCATTGGTGCATGACTCCATGTATTTCCTCCAGTTTTCCCTTCTTTCACAGGCGTGTGTAGCTCTGGTGTGCCCAGGACCCCTAGAAACAGGAGAAAAGAGAGCATGTGGTCATTCCTGTCCACACAGGCAGGCCCAGCACTGGTGCTGGGTGACTGGGGTGCTTGAGAAGGCTTTGATCTGGAGGAGTGAGAACACCTGGGAACCAGAGGCATCAGATCTGTGGGTTAAGCCTGGGTCTTTAGTTACTGATTAGTTCTTTCTGCCGTGTGTCTAGTTTGATAACACAAGCACTTAAGGAGAGGTCCAGGCCCTGGTATAGACGACTGCTATAAAGCCAGTTAGTATTTTTCACTCTGTTAATGTTAAGGGTTGTCAGTGAGCACCCTGAGGCTGGGGCTTGCTCTCCTTCCTTTCTTAGGATGACATTCGTCCCTCTACTCTGAGCTGACAGAGACCTCTCCTGGTGTTGGCTCTGGGAATCTTCCAAATGAGATTAAAACCTAAAATGCTCACTTAGGATTGGACTTAGGGCCTCAAGCCTCAACACTGCTAAACAATGCTCTCCCATTGAGCTACAACTCCGGCCAACCTTAAAATGCATCTCTGTGTTCTGAGACCTGTGCTCAGCAGTGGTCTTAGTGATGGGAACCTGGCTCCTAGGCAGGGGTGAGGTGAAGTGCGAGTCGGGGTTGAGACATGAAGACGGTGGCATCCCTGCACTCAGTGGTTGTGTTTCAGAGCAAGCTCAGACAGCCTTGCCTTCGAAGTCTGTGTAACCCTGAGCTGCACTTGCCAGGAGCCTACAGGCAATTGGCTGCTACTGTACACGTGCATGGTGTCTGGATAATAGTGCCTCTTGACTTCGGTGAACTCCCATTCACTGTCCAGACTGAAAGCATAGCCATGATGTCCCTGATGTCCGAGCCCAGGTATTCTTGGCCCCTTAGGTCCGAGGCCCTATCAGTCAGCTCCAGTCAGGATCTGGTCTATGAAGAAGCAGGCCTGGAACATTACCGGGCCCTACCTGTCTATGCCTCCCCTCCCACAGTCCCATTAGGCCGTGGTGGGCCTTCTTCAGGCTCTCTCTTCATGCTCAGCATGGCTGTCTCTCATCATCTTCTTCTGCAAACAGACAAGATCAATCAGAATCTCTGATTTGGCCCCAGCGGATGGAATTGTCTTCCTGGAAAGAGGCCATCCAGGTCCCAGGGAGCAGGAGCTCGGAAGTGGGAGCCTCTTGCTTCCACCGGTGGGGGGAACATTGCCAAAGCCTGGGTGGTTTTTAATGCAGTGCTGAAGCAGGTTGTGGGACAGCCAGCCCCAGCTGCTGCTGGGCCTAGGAAAACACTTTAGAAACAGTAACTCAGGATTAGGGCAGTGTCCCAGTGGGGCAGGACTTCTGACCTAAGGGTGCTCAGGGATTAAAATTTTTTCAGCTGAGACCAGCCAACTTTTGTTCTGTTAGATCTCCTCTCCCATCTTTTTGGTCTAGGACAAATGTGTATAACAGAGCTGCCTTGCAGAGGGTGATAATGTACAACTGTGCATTTGATAACACGTCTCCCAGCAGATGCCTGCAGCTGCAGCGAGTTCTGCAAGCACTATGCACGACTCAGTTATCGGCCAATATGACTGCTGAGAGAAGTGACTGGCTGATGGGCGGCATGCGCAGCACAGTGCAGTGGACATGATAGGGGTTCCCACCCCGAGCGGGACAACCCAGGGACAAACCGCATCATCTACTCACAGCTCTGTGCAACTTTAAATACGTGAGTTATTTGTTTCTGGATTTTCTATGTCATACTTTATCTACTTAGCGTGTATGTGTGTATGAGAGTGTGGGTGGGGCGCACATGTGGAGGTCAGAAGACAACCTGTGGGAGTGAGCTTTCCTTTCCACCATATGGGGATCAAGTTCAGATCTGACGGGCATGGCAGAAAGTGCCTTTACCCCCTGAGCCGTCTTGCCATTTGCCAGCCCCTTAGCTTAGTTCTTAAGAGTGATCCTTTTTATGTCAAGTATTTTTGAGGTTCACTAGATAATAGATAATATTTTTTCCTACTTGGTTTGAACTGGAGTAAAACGTAACGTAGTTTCAAACATAACACATTTTACACAAGCCATGAGTCATAAACTAATGTTTTAAATTCCTGGACTCCTAATGATTAATTGTTTTTCAGGAGAAGAGCTTTGAAAACAAAATAATATTTGTTCTATAGTGAATATCCAAACCACTTTCAAACACACACACACACACACACACACACACACACACACACACACACACGTGTATCCCCAGCCTAAGGAGTATGTTTTCAGACTAGCCAAGTTCATTGTCATCCAGCAAAATTCAGGGGCATACTTCATACTTGCTCCTGACATTGAGTAAAATACATTTTGTGCAAAACTGCATATCAGAGCTGTGGAAAGATATGGCTCCTAATTGTAAATGAAAAGGTTGACTTTGTGGTTTATAGCTTAGTCCACTGCAGTTATTATGGAAGAGACATTATATCTTTGAAAATGGCTGTAATAATATCTATCATTCTTTCTAAATGTGACCTTGTTAAGTAAATTTGTTGCATCTTTCTCCTGCTATTTTGCCTTTTCTTATGGGGTCCTAGCAGTGAGTGAAGAAAGATGTTACCCTCTCTCCCCTACAGTTAAAAGCAAGACAGTTGTGGGGTTGGAGAGATGGCTCATTGGTTGGGAGCATTTGTTGCTTTCCCAGGAGACCTGAGTTCCGGTTCCAGCACCATGTTGGATAATTCACAACCACCTGTACCTCCAGTGGACCTGGCGCCCTCTTCTGGTCTCTGCAAGCACCTGCACACACATGCACAAATACATGGGCGCACAATACACACACAGAAAGAAAGAAACAAACAAAAACCTTGGGGGAAAAAGACACCAATATTTTTCAGAAATAATAGCTACTTATATAAAGGTATTCATGCAATGGTATTTACAACTTGGGACTATTGATTTAAGATATAAGACTTGATGTGGTGATTCGTGCCCATAATCCCATCGTTTAGGAGGCTGATATAGAAGGATTGTGAGTTTGAGAGCAGCCTGGGATGAACAATGAGAGATGCTGGGGAGGGCAGATAGTTCAGTTGATAAGGTGCTTGCCACATAAACTTAGGAGTTTGATCCCCAGGACCCATGTAAAAAGCTGGGTATGGTGATGTGCACCTGTAGTGCTGTGGAGGCAGAGACATATAGATCCCTGGGGCTTACTGGCCAGCCAGCCCAGCCTAACTGCAGCCATAGGTGCTAGTGAGAGACCTTGTCTCAGAAAACAAGGTGGATGGTGCTTGAGGAAGTACGGCGAGGGTGTACATGGACGTGCACATGTGCCTGCTGTGTGTGTAGGTGCTCATGCCCATGCGTGACCGTGCAGGTCAGAGGTCTTCCTCCATTCCTTTCTGTTTTTAGGAGACAGGATCTCTCATTGATCGTGAAGCTCACCCATTGCCCAGGCTGGTGACCGGCAAGCTTCCACAGCCATGTCTTTCCACCCCAGACACCACTATTGGGGTTACAGTGTGTGCTGCCTGCTCCCAGCTTTTACATGGGTGCTGGGATCTAAAGTCAGGTCACTTTCCTGATGGTGCCATCTCTCCCTCCCAGTGTCTGTCATTTCTACATGAACATAACACAGATTAGTCACTCATTTTAAAGGGTGTGAAGGGCGGTAGACAATAGGGGTGGATGTGATTTGTTCTGTTTTTCTGTTAAGGTCTCTAGACTGGCGTGGAGATCACTGTGTAGCCAAGGATGACCTTGAACTCCTGATCCTCCTGCTTCCACCTTCCAAGTGCTAAGATTATAGGCTTTACCCCCATGGTGGCCCTGGAGTTTTAAAAGTGCTCACACATTGGCTAATTTGACGCTCATTCCAGGGTGGGAAGAGGTCTGCTCTGCTTGGGTTAGAGGAGACACACTCATACCACTCCAGTGTCAGGAGTTCAGACGTGGAGAGGAACCGCAGGGTCAGGGCTTTGTGGTAGAGAGTTGGCTGACTTAATAACATCTCACAAGCACGCTCACCGCTCACTTGCTCCTCTGTGAGTTGAAAGTTCAGTGAGGTTTTATATGGAGATAGGACAATCATGATTTTGCCTACATAAAGTTTGTATTATAAAAAATATATTCAACTGGTTGTGGCAGCACATGTTAATAATCCTAGCACACAATCACAGCTCTTTGGTGGCTGAGGCTGAGGGTTGTAAGTTTAAGGTTAGCCTGGGTTACATAAAGAGTTTATAGGCAGCCTGGATGCACAGAAAGATCCTATCTCAAAACAGCAACAAACGGGTGAACCCAAAATGACCCAGATATTAATACTTCAGTTATCAGTCCATGAAGAGGTAGTCTAGAAAGTCTTCCCAGAGGAAAGGGTCACATTAACAGAGGAGTACAGGGTACATAGGAACGATTGGTACAGAGACTGAGGGAAATTGTCTCAAGGGGAGGAATGCTACTTTGAAAAGCACATGAGAAATAAGAAGAGCCAGTGTGGGCCCGGAGCCCGAGGAACAAGGGTCTTAAGATGGAGGGTAGAGGGATGAGGTGGTCCAGCTGACCTAGTAAAGGTGAGGACGGAGGGTAGAGGGATGAGGTGGTTCAGGGTCTGGCTGACCTAGTAAAGATAAAGATGGAGGGTAGAGGGATGAGGTGGTTCAGGGTCTGGCTGACCTAGTAAAGATAAAGATGGAGGGTAGAGGGATGAGGTGGTCCAGGGTCCGGCTGACCTAGTAAAGGTGAAGATGGAGGGTAGAGGGATGAGGAGGTCCAGGGTCTGGCTGACCTAGTAAAGGTGAAGATGGAGGGTAGAGGGATGAGGAGGTCCAGGGTCTGGCTGACCTAGTAAAGGTGAAGATGGAGGGTAGAGGGATGAGGAGGTCCAGGGTCCAGCTGACCTAGTAAAGGTGAGGATGGAGGGTAGAGGGATGAGGTGGTCCAGGGTCCGGCTGACCTAGTAAAGATAAAGATGGAGGGTAGAGGGATGAGGAGGTCCAGGGTCTGACTGACCTAGTAAAGGTGAGGATGGAGGGTAGAGGGATGAGGAGGTCCAGGGTCCAGCTGACCTAGCAAAGATCTGCAACTCAAAGGTAAGCAAACTGAGGAGGAAACGAAGTTCAACAGAGGAGAGTCATGACAGGGTCTGGGTTTTCACAGCGCTCTCTGCTAACTGTGTGCTAGCATACTGTATGGATGCTACAGGTTCTGTAGCCACTGGTGTGCTAAATCCACCTACACGACAATTAATTCCACCAATATTTACTGGGACTGCTAAATACCACAGTCATGTTTTTCAGACTGTGGGTTGAGAGTCGCTTGAGGACTGTGAAACAGAATTAAAGAATTTCCAGAAATGCTTTTTACATTACATTTATTTATCTATTGAGGGAAGGTGAGCCATGATGAGTGGAGCTCAGAAGACAACTTGTGGGAGCTAGTGTCCTCCCTCTGCCACATATCCCATGTGGGACCGAGCTAAAGCCATCAGGCTTAGTGACAAGCGCTTCCCCTGGGCCATCTGGCTGGCCCCTATTTTATTTTTTAAAGATTTATTTATTTTCATTTACGTGTTTGATTGTTTTACCTGCATGCACACGCACACACACACACACACACACACACACACACACACACACACACACACACACATATATATATATCCCATATGTGCAGTATCTGGAAGAGGGGATTGGAACTCCAGGAGCTGAAGTTGAGGATGATTGTGAACCACCTTGTGGGTGCTGGGATTAGAACCCAGGTCCTCTGCAAGGGTAGCAAGTGCTGTTAACTACTGAGCATCTCTCCAACCACCCCATCTCAGAAATATTTTAAAAATGAAATCAAAGCTGGAGGTGTAGCTCAGTGGACATGAGTTTCAGTCCCCACCACTTCAAAACTGCACACACACGCATACACACACATATGAGCACACACACATGCACACATACACACATGTGCACACACACACACATTCCAATTGTAAACGCATAAAAAGTTGGATATGTGTCATGTACCTAGGGAGCAAGGTATTTGGGAGACTGAGGCAGAGAATTACTTAAATCCAGAAGTTTGTGTCCATTCTGGCTCAAGAAAAGAGGAGAGAGAGAGAGAGAGAGAGAGAGAGAGAGAGAGAGAGAGAGAGAGAGAGAGGTAATTACACATTAGCCTAGGTATTATTTCTTTCTAACATTTTTTTTCTGTGAGTTAAGGCAAAAACATGGTTGATATGTACATTTTAAAATATCAAATGGTGGGATCTGTCTAACACAGTGCTTCACACACAGTGCCTGCCTTAACAAATAAGGGACCTTCGTGAGGATTGATGTTGTCGAGAGGATGTGGAGTTACTCCGGAGATGAACTTGTGCGTGTGTCTGTAATAAGGCTTTTAGATTGTGTAGACAAGGTGGGGGACTTACTCTAAGTGCAGGTGGTAGCGTCCCGTGGGCTGGGGCCCTGGATGGAATAAAAGGGGAAAGCAGAGGGTAAGACTGTCTTTCTCTGAGTGTCTCAAATGTGCTTGTGATGTGACCAAAGTACCTCAGATTCCTGTCACCACAGTTTCTCTGTCACAGTGACGTGAGCCAGAGCCAACCGTTGTGTCCCATGTCACTTTTGTCACAGCCAAGACCATCTTAACGACCGAACAAATACGGCCTCTGTCTGCAATGTGCGGTTTTTAAAAGCAGTACGGATGGGTAGTTCGCTCTGCTCAGGAAGGCTTGAGAGTCCCTGCGGTGAGCTGACAGCTCTGTTGCTGGCTGCTCTAGGACCAGCTCGCTCACACGTCTTGGGGTGATTACCTGGTACTGTTGCTGCCTTTCAGTAGGCCTCTCTAGGAGCAGGCACAGAAAGTGGCTATAGGACACCTGATGGAGAAAGCCCAGGACAAAGCCCTTTCGGAGTTTTTTGTTTTGTTTTGTTTTGTTTTGTTTTGTTTTGTTTTTGTTTTTGTTTTTCGAGACAGGGTTTCTCTGTGTAGCTTTGCGCCTCTCCTGGAACTCACTCTGTAGCCCAGGCTGGCCTCGAACTCACAGAGATTCGCCTGGCTCTGCCTCCCGAGTGCTGGGATTAAAGGCGTGCGCCACCACCTATCATCCTTACTCATGCCGCATTAGACCAGGCAAGTTCTAAGGACAAATACAGACAAATTCAAACCCAATCATCAAAGCTGCAAAGTCATGGGCAAAGACAAATAGGAAAACATGGCTGACGTTTTTGTTAACTATTATATATATATATATATATATATATATATATATATATATATATATATATTTTTTTTTTTTTTTTTTTTTTTTGAGGCAGGCTCTCACTGTATAGTCCTGCCTGGCCTAAGTAAATGAGGCTGGCCTTGAATTCACAGAGATCTGCTTGCCTTGGCTTCCTGGATGAAGGGGCTTAAAGGTGTATACCATCCTACCCAGCATGCCTTAGATTTAAAATGCTTTGTTTTTAAGATTTATTTTTATATATTTCATTAATCAATTAATTATATGCTCTGTCTGTGTGACTGTCTATATACCGTGTGTGTGTCTGATACCCAGGAAGCCCAAAAGAGAACACTGGCTCCTCTGGGACTGGAGTTACAGATGGCTGTAAGCTGCATGTGGGTGTGGGAATTGAACACACATCCTCAGCAAGAGTGATATGGGCTCTTCAGACCAAGATTTATTGATTTTTATAATCTGTATGTAGATGTTTTCCTGCATGTATGTATGTGTGCCTCACGGGTGTGTGGAGGTCAGAGGGCATCAGATCTCCTGGAACTCGGGTTACAGGTGGTTGTGAGGAGCCATGTGGGGGCTGGGACCCAAACCTGAGCCTTTTGTAAGGGCAATCAGTGCTGTTAACCAGTGAGACATCTCTCCAGTTCTGACTTTATTCAGGGTTTACATTTCTCACTGATCTCCAGGACTTGCTCTTGTAGATTAAAATTACACCAATGCTCCATTTTCCTCTGATTTTTTTCCTTTGCCCTTTTCCAGGTCTATATGCCAAGGCTACCTGTGCTCTCTCCTCCTACATAGCTCAGGGTTTTAATTAAAAAAAAAAAAAAAGAAAGAAAACAGGGTCACTGCTCACATTTAATCTCCCAGCTGCACACATGCCACATGAACTTGTGCCCTGATGGGGGATGGGCTCATTTTATCGTGGACCTGAGCTCACCAGAAGCAAACAGTGATTGTGGTGCTCTGTTGACATTCTGGGCTGCTGACCTCATCAAGAGGAAGATGGCCATATGACGTCACCACTATGTTGGTCAATACAGCCCATAATATGAACCAAAAATGGTGGCATCCATAAAATTCCCAAATACTCCTTAGGATTTATATAGGCATTCAGTCACATGTCTCATTTACCCTCTTTTAATAATATTCTTCCTTTCTGTTTTTGTCTTCCTGAATGATCAAAGGCATTATGGAAACTGGAGACACAGAGAAGACTCCAATATGGGCTTTATTGCCAAGTGATAGGTCAATGCAGTTTTTTTTAACCTTGATTTTTAAAAAAATAATTAAAATTTTTGAGATTACAATTGCATAATTTACCTCTTTGCACCCCCTAAATCATCCCATATACCCTTTCTTGCTCTCTTTCAGATCATGACCTTTTTTCATTAATGATATGTGTGTGTGTATATGTGCATGTTGGCATACACACACACACACACACACACACACACACACAAACATGCACACTTACAACCTGCTCGAGCTGTATGTTACTTACATGTATATTTTCAATGTTGACTAAGGAAGAGCGTTCCTCTTGCTCTCAGCATCCCTTAGTTGTCTGTAGTCCTTTGTGTGGGACTGAGGCCTCCTGTGCCTTGTCCCATCCACGCTAGCATGTCTTTTGGTGCTGTCCTTGTTCATCCATGTTTAGTCAGTCATGTTGATGAGATTTTATGGGTGTAATTTGTGACATTTATAGATACAATCTCCCAGCAAACTTCCTGTTCCTCTGGCTTTTACAGTGTTTCTGCCCCGTTTTCCATAATGATCTCTGAGCCTTAGGTGCAGGAATTGCGCTGTAGATGTGTCACATGGGGTTGGGCTCCACAATTATGTATATTGATTGGTTATGGTATTCTTTAATGGTTTCCATCTATTGCAAAAAGAAGTTTTCTGGATGAGGGGTGAGGACTGCATTTATTTGTGGGCGTGAGGATAAATATTTAGGATGTAGTTGGGGCTTATGCTGATTTAGTCAAGTGGTAGTTGCAGGTCCTCCAAGGTCCATGACTTCTGTGTAGTTGGTTAGGTTTCCAGTACCAGGCATGGTTTCTCTCTTCATGAAACGGTCTTAAGTCCAATTAGAGAGCCATTGGTTACTGCCAAGGTACTCATGCCACTACTGTACCCTTAGTGTTATCATGCCATGCTGGTCCTGTTTTGGTTCATTGGCATCATAGCTGGGTAGGACAGAGGTGGCTTCCCAGTGTTGGAGGATTGCATGGCATCTTCTGGCACTGTGGAAACTAGTCCTCTGGGAGGAGGTACTCAGGTCAGTTCCAACCCAGTGACCTCTGGGCCCTGGGCCCAAAGTGCATGGTATCTTCAGTAATAGAGACCTAACTTCACCTCTGGGGGGCAACCAAGGTCAAGAGTAGGAGGCATTAACATCTTGGGAGTTTCTTAGACTATCTTCAAGAGAGAGAGGGCTTCTTATACCAGGTGTTGAGCGTTTTGTTAGATGGTCTTTGGCTCTTGGGAGGAGCCTTGTTATCCCAGATGGAAAAATTTCATTTAAACTATATGTTTATATACTAACTTACACGCATTATGTAAGTTGTATTTTTAGTAGTGTTAATAACAAGGTCCCTTATGACTTTTCAGATGTTCTTACTATTATTTCACTCTCCCCTCTCCTTCTGTATTTGTCTCCGCTATTCCTAATTAGAATCCCATTTCCCCATTTCCTACTTCAGATCACCCGTACTCTGCTATTCCCCTTTACTGCTTTTTAAAGATTTATTTTTATCCCCCCCCCCCCCCGTGTATGTCTGTGCACCTGAGTGCAGTTGCTGCTGGTGTCCAGAGGCATCAGATGCTGTGAAGCTAGAGTAGCTGTGAGTAGGCTTATGCAGGTGATAGGAACCAAACCTTGGTCTGCAAGACCTGGAAGTGTTCTCAATGACTGAGCCTTTCTCTAGCTCCAATATTTGAGTGGTTTTTTTTTTTTTTAAGTTGGAGATTTTCAGTTTTATAAGTACAATTTCATTGGGCTGTTTCTTTACGTCTTCTTTAAACTTCGTGAATTCTTCGATGAAGTTTATGATTGTTCATTTAAATTCTGTGTCCTCGGGTTCATCTAGGTATTTCTCATTGGCAAACTTTTTCTGCAGGACTGGCAGATTTGGGAGGGAGGTACTGGTGTGATCTTTCTCATATTGGTGGTATTTTTGCCATGGGGTCTTGGCATGTGGCCGTCTTTTGTTAGTTCCACCTCTATGTGAACAGAGCAGGGTGGGGCAGAAGAGAGGATGGGAAGGGAGGCTGGTCCTGAACCTGGGAATGGCTCGGGTGGAATGAAGTCAGGTGGACAAAGTGGACTGGGCTGATGCACATGGTGTGCTTCCTGATCCACGCCTCGAGTGTGGAAGATCTGGCTGGATGGAGTGGTTGGATGTGGCATGGAAGGGGCTTGTGGGCTGGGTGACAGGCAGGGTGGGCGTTATCAGATGCCTAGAGGTTGGTTCCAGCACAGGCCGGGGTCACCAGACTAGGCTGGAGCACTGCAAGTTTGGGGAGGGTGCATAGTGGGTAGCTCAGGCAGACTCATGGGGAAGACTCTGGAGAAAGGTTTGCAGGATCTGACTGGGTGGAAAAGTTCTTTAAGCTTTCAACTTTAAGCCTTGGTTCCACTGTAACTCATTCTTAAGTTCTATCCCATCACGGGACTAGTAAGCGGAACTTGTTGCTGATTCTGAAGGCTCACCTGTCCCTGTGGCCACTCACAGTGGAGGAAATGTGTGTTCGCACCCTTCTACTACCTGCCTACCTCCACCTCTCTTCATTTTAGTTACTTCCTCAGCCTATCCCCTCTCAGGACTCAAATGTACCCCTCCAGACTTTGAGACAACCACCACAAGAGCTCGCGAGTTCAGTAAACAAACAATACCCAAATCTGCAGAGGGCTCAGCACAACAGCCACTCATCCTGAGCTAGACGGGCTCGGGACAAGTCTTGCTGATGACAGGCTCCCCCGGAGCCGTCCTCAACAGCAGCTTAGCAGCATGTGTCCTCCGCTTCAGGCAGCCACTATTGCAGGTTTGCATGGTGGAACAGCTCACCACTGCTTTGGCCAGCCATGCCCCAGGCTAACTCTTCCTTTCCAGAGTGGGGCTTCCTGAGGAGCTGGCACATCAGGGCTGGCTGGAGTGTGCTGTTGGAAAGGTGACGTTGCCTTCTGTTTATTAGAGAAAGGCTAGATGTCACGGACCAGGTTAGAGTTACAGTTAGGTTGTAAAACACATCTTAGGTAGGAAGCCGCCCTTGAAGAGTGAGGCAAAGAAAACCCACAAAGACACCAAAGCAAGAAATGTGGACAAAGACATGTCAGTGTTGAGACCAGGCAATGTTTCCAATGGTCAGCCATCACCACCCACACCAGAATCTCCTGGGGCCCCTGGCAAACTACCAAGGCTCCTGGCCTTCATCCCCCTAGAAGTAGAACCTCTGGGTGTGTCTGAGAAATCTGCCCTCCAAACAGGTGCCTGGATTACTCTAATTTGTCCCCAACAGCCTAGAACTCAGGAACTGGGCTCCATTTTTCTCAGAATAGCATTCTGCTCTGGTAAGCCAGTAAGAAGCAGGGCACTCAGCTTCACTCGCTTTACTCTGGACCTGGAAGGCTGGGGAACACAGCCTGGAGATGCGTGGACCACTTCCCTCTAATTCCATCTTCCGTGAGCATCTGTATACAGGCTGGGACAATGTCCCAAACCTTGTATTAGGGGCAGAGCAGTACCAAGCAACTGACTTTCTTTTTCTTCTTCTTTCTTTCCCTCATCAGATTCCAAACATGCAGGTCTGAAAGATGCGACCCCAGAAGGAAACCTCACTATGCAACTTTTGTGTGTTCTCTGCACAAAGTTGCAGCCTGTGAAGGGGGAGCTCACTGTTCGCTGCAGGTAAGTCTTTACTCCTCGGCGTGTTCCTTGAGGAGTTACAGTCTTTTCTCTCTCCCTTAGTGTATTTTGAAGAAGTTGACCAGGGTGGGAGTGGGACTTGGGTTGGCTTCGAGGGTAGCTTCAAGGACAGCGGGAGCAAAGAGGGGCTGGGGGGGGGGTGGACAAAGGAGAGAGAATGTTTGGTCTGTTTGCAGCCTCTGCCTGTGGGGTGCCTCTCACCATGGTCCTTTCTCTGTCACCATTTGTCTTCCTAGACATTAATGAAAACAAACCAAAACAGGGCCAAAGAGAAGAAAAGCAAGGGAGGGGAAGGAGAGGGGGAGGAGGGGAGAGAAATTGAGAGAAAAGGAAAGGAAAATAATGCTGAGATACTGCCAGAGAGAACGTAAGAACAACTGTCACAAGGGAATACATTATCAAATAAAACTAACTGTCAAGTCCTTGTAAGATGGAGCATGTGAGATAAAGGGTGGTGTGTACGATTAGTTTACAAGCACGAAGAAGAGAGAGAGGATGAAGCCAAAAGGCTCAGGTAATGAAGAGAGAAAAAAGGGAAAGAAAAGAGTGAAAAGTGATGGAATTAGCGATTAAGTCCAAGAATTCACAACCGAAGCAGGCTAAAAGTATTAAACCTCTGACCCCAGAAGTCTTCTGGAGTGGAGTCTTTTGGGGCAGTAATAGGATATATTCTGTTTCACTCTGTGAAGACTGAACCCAGGACTTCCCAGATGGCTAGCAGTTGAAGCTGTAGTGCATAGCTTCCTGTCCGCAGGTGGCCTTCTTACTTATGACCCAGACTCCAGGTTTAGTTTGCCTGGAGAACGTAAGAGGTCCCTGCATGTTCTGAACCCAGCTCGAAGCCTTGAGAGCACAGTAGGATGGTTGCAGGCAGCCCAACTCTTTTGCCCATGTGCCTGGGAGAACTGCACAGGGCCGACTGTCCAGGGTATACCACAGCCTCAGCCTTGGCACTCTGTGAGCCCTTCTTTTGCCTGATTAGGTTTTATCTGTGCTGGAAACTTAACTCAAGTATTATTTCCCTTAGAAAGCCTTGGTTGACTCTCGGTGAGATTGTATTCTTCCACCCCGGGGTTGGTTCAGTTCGGTTTTCAACCCCACCACAGAACAGAGTAATTGCTGATTTGCTTGCCATCTCCATGAATCTGAAAACCAGTGACATTAGTGGAGAACAATAGCAATAAGACCCCTCTCACTTATTTTCCACCATGCCCTTAACTACCCTGCAAGGTCGTCTTGTCTTAGCCACATCGTGCCAACTGAGAAGCCAATGCTTAGTCTTTGAAAATCTCCATTGACCTTTGTCTTAGTCTGTTCTGTGAAGAAATTTCTTCCAGAAAGAAATTTCTTGTTTTTTAAGGAATTCTGGAACTGGGAAGTCCAAGGGCCTGGTGTCACATCTGTCGAGGACCAGTGTGTTGATCTCATGGTAGAAGGCAGAAGGGAAAGGGAGTGGGAGAGAGAGTAAAGAGGTGCCAGACTTGCTTTACAACATGCCCCTCTTGTAATGACTCCGTCTACTGGTAACGCCAGAGGTCACCTCTATCGAAAGGCACTATGGGGATGTTCATGCCACGCAAACGTGGAAGGCCACATCCAAATCACAGCAGACACCAGTGAGGCTACAACTTGACACAGAGAGTCAAATAGCTCTCCTAAGCTTGCCCACCCTTTTAGGAAGTCGGGGGCCAGTTTCCTGCCGAGGCCTAGCAGATGATACGTGTGTGCTCTCGTCCCTGTCCTCTGTCTCCTTGGCACGTAGGAGCAATGGCCAAGCCAACTTTAGTACAGGCCTTGGAGCAGCTCCTGCTTCTCCTTCTTCTGCTAACCCCTGCTATGACAGTGCTACTTGGAGATGCTGTGTTTACATCTCCCAGTCTTTCCTGCCTCCTCCTAAATAGCTTAGTGTGTGTTAGAAAGATCCCCAAAATAAACAGTGCCTGCAATAAAACTTCCCTGGGAATCTTTCTTTGAGGGCAATGGACTGTAGGGGTTTCAAATTGTTGCAATGTCTAGGGTTCATTTTTCTGCTCTGGGAGTGGAATGTATGGCTTACACAAACACAATTAAATGCAAATTACCCGTGGAAAGGCAGCCACTGGCCATCTTTTAGTGTGGAGAAACATACAGTTTTGTGGGGCTAAAACATATCTGGGAAAAAAAAAGGCTCAGGCCTTATCCTTTGTAAATGTTCGTTTAAAACACTAAATTCCCAAGGAAGTTGATGTTTTATTTGTTTATTTTTTTGATTTGTGAGTGTCACAGAGCGTGAAATCTTATTTTAAAGGCTCTAGTCTTTCTTGAGAAATCTGCCTATGATTCGCATTCTCCGATTCCACATTTGGAAACTCGATGCAGCTTCTACCTCTTTGGGACATTTTTGAGTTCTCTAAAATATGCTGTTTAAGAATTTTCTTTCCTGCTAAAGATTGTTCAGGGACAGAGTGCAGGCAATTTGTTGTGACTCCTAATGAGTTGTTTTATTCGGTGATTGTTGAAAGCGGCCTCCGCATTTTAAGCATAGCATACTTCTGTACTTAATACACATGCCACACTGTCATCTCCATGTAACTGGTGCCGGTCATTTGAATAGAACACCAGATGGAAATCACTTCTCCCACTATTCATTTCCCATCACCTAAATGTGAGCAGCAAAATGGGAAGCCATTTCCCATGGCTTCCCAAACAATAATAATGATAACAACAGGCTGAGACTATCCTGCCAGTTACCTTCGGATGACATGGCATCATAATGGCCGTAACTGCTATAATAGGCCTGTTTTACAGATGGCAGCCGAGCCAGATCAAACCCTTCATTAGTCCTTCTAAAAACTGTCATATACTTTCTCCTCTTTATGGTTCAAAGCACAAAAGGCTCTTTGTGCCTTTAGAGACTGCTGCAATTTCAAATAAAAGGAGCAGCACATTAGCTGCTATTATGCATGAGCCGTATCATCAGCATAAAAATGAATTTGTAATATTTTGCCACATGTGATGTATTATTGCTGGGCTATGTAAACAATCCTGGGTCTGAAATTGAGCCTCAGGGACTCCCTTTACAACTGACAAATTGAGAAACAAGGCCATCAACTCTCACACATTGCATCCGCTGAGTTAAATAACTCGGCCAAGATCCATTTCCAGCCCAGTCTGAGATAATCTCTGTCCTGTAATAATAAATCATAGTCAAGGGCGTCGGGTGCCCCAGGCAGATCTATAAACCTGTAAACACTGCTATGCTACACAATTCTGATCTTTCACAAAAGCTCAAGCCAAGCCATTCATGGGTTTAATCTCGGCATTGGTCAGAATTACATTCATGGCTCCTGGCTGCCTAGCCCAAACAGCCGTGTTGCTCTTTGGAAGGAGATCAAGGTTGCAGCCTCTCTTTTTGTTGATTCTTCAATTTTCTAAGCTGGAGGATTCAGTGAGAGCTGGTATCTGACTGGGATCAGGCCACTGATGGGGAGGGTGGGGTGGGGGATGTGTGGGCAGCGTTATTTGTTCCCGAGGAAGGAAGCAGAGCAAGCTTGCATGGTAAGCTGGGTTGCTGAGCAAATGACCCCATTGTCACTGGACCACAAGTGAAGGTTTGGTGGGGGAAAAAAGGCCCCGGGAATGGTGAAGCTGCGTGGGTCTGGGTTTCTGCATTTTGCTTTGGTAGCATGTGTATCCACTGTCTGGGGTTTAATCATTTGCTAGGTGGTTGTGTTGGGCACAGTAGGATTAACATCCACCCTTATAAGGTCGATACTTACACCAATTCCACTTGACTTACCAGGGGATTGCATCCTGGTGAATCAGTCATGAACTGAGAATACTGTAAGTGGAGAAGGCATTTAATCCACCTAACCTGTGGGTCATTTGTATGTGACCGAGAACTGTCTGCTCAAGTTGACTAGTAGGCACTTCTCAGTCTGTATGTAATTCCTCGACCTACCCAAATGTTCACAGCAGTTCAACTCTTCTTGCAGTTTTGCTTAGCTGAGGACTTCACTACACACGTGCTGAAGGGCCAGGAACCGGGGAGGTTGACTGGTAGAAGAGACCAAGGAGGGAATTTGGAGTTTGGTATGAGATATACAACTCCTTATATGATTAATCCCGGACAAAGAAAGAATTAGCATTTGTTAAACACATACTAAATTCCAGTCATCACACTGTCTGTCTGGGACACGTTATTTTATTTATTCTCCACAGTAATCCTATTGGATGTTACAACCCTTCTTAAACAGGGAGCAAACCAACAGAGAGAGAGGCTGAGCAACTTGTCCAAACTCACACAGCCAGTTGACCATCAGAGCCGAGATACGAAGTCCTGTGACTGGGGGCCCACGCGTTTTCTCCTGTGCCCCACTGCTTCCAAAAGTGCTGTCTTAAATGAATAGGTCACCTTTGTCTTACGGCTGCATAGACAAACAGGATTTGTGCCAAATTTAGATGATTAGTAGTATGCCTGGAATGCTATGTTGAGAAAGATTCTTATTGGGCAAGATTTCTGGCTGATTAATGATGTCTGCCATGTGTGCTGCTGCGGAGGATGATAGAACACTGGCTGGGCATTCTTATTGGTCAAGATTCTCTGGTTGATTAATGATGTCTGCCAGAGGCTGGGGAGGAGGGCAGGACAGGGCTGTTCATTTGCGGGCTCCTCTTCAGGTCACTAGGAGACAGAGGCCCTCTCCAAGCAGAATTGTGTCTGTGTGAACCTTGTGCTGAGCAGCAGTGTGGACTTGCCTCTGACCTCATTGTTATGAGCTGGTAGTAGTGTTTTATACACATTCTACTGGGAAGAGCTCCATCAAAAGAATGTCTCCCAGTTGCCACATTAGAAACTAGGAAGTGACCAGTCAGCATGTTCAGTAATCACATTCTCAGCTAGCAAGCACATTGCAAGGCACTTTTCTCTCAAACATGCTGCTTAGAGAAGTTATTTTATATTTTCCTTTGTTGGTGGAATGAAGCACCAAAGAAGCCTAAGTGTTATAGCTGGTGTCCCCACGCTGATAGCATGGTGGGCTGCTGGCTGCTGAGATGTCCCTTTCAAACACTAACTTGTACCCAAACAATGCCAGGACTTTAGCACTCACTGGGAAAAACAGACTGTTCTTGTTCCAATGAAAGCATCAGAGGTCTCGAATGATTATTTCCAATAGCAGAAGAGATTAGAACTCATGACATTAATCAATTTTAACAATTAGAATACACTTCCTCCCAGATACAAATTTTAAGGTATCTATTAAAAACAAGCATGCTTTTAGAATACAAGACTTAGTTTTTGTTTCATTTCCAGTTGTCCTGAAACCAGCAGTGCAGATGTGTTTGCAAGAGTTCAGCTGGGGAGACCAAATGTTGTGGAAAGCCTTGGAGACAAATTCAGTTCCAGTATGAGCTGGGGTTCACCACACTGCGGATGAGGATTAGTATAGGCTGTGATCCCTGAGTCTCCTACATGCTTCCACTGTAGACCGAGCACTCAATTCAAGCGCCAATAGCCCCCAACACCTTAGAAATCAAAACTTCAGGGTTCAGTTACAAAGCATGCTGTTTTGGTTTTGTTTTATTATTTTATTTTTGCTTGCTTTCACTGACACAAGGAAGACTTTTCCCCCTCTTGTTACAATAAGTTTAGAAGTGAAAGCTTTATGGCAAAAAAAAAAAAATAAAAAATATAATAAAATCCCCAATCATTATTTGCATATAAACTAACCCCAGAAGTCACTTAATCACATCTACTCCCAATTTTACCCTTGTCCAAATTGCTTTCTAAGGAGGTGTCTTAAACCATTTATAGGTGTTAGAATACCCCCAGAGAAGGGAATGTTGTAATTATACCTGAAGAATCTCCAAGAAGCCCAGAGGTAGACGGTGCAGTCAGTGCAGATGTACTGGTTTTGGAGATTTTGTGTTAAACTCTGATTAACTGGCATTCAGAAAATGAAAAGGGTGGAAACTAGTGAAATTTGGTAAAAGGGAGAGAGGGCTGAATCCAACTCCCTAGAAGGTGCTGGATGAGGCTGAGATGTAGCTCGATGTCTGCCAACTGCCAATCAAGTGCAATGCAGGATGGGAGTTCCATTTCCAGACAGAAAGTAGGGACGTTGTTGAGCCCTGCAACTTCCTTTATTGGGCCTCATCTGGCTTGGATCTAGAGATCTTGGAGGAGATGATAAATCCAGCCCGTGACCTTGGCTGTAGTACAGTACGTCTCACCTTTTTGAATCAAGTCTCAGAGCAACTCAGAGCTTAGTGCAAAGGAAGGCAATTCTTTTGACAGTGGAAAATGGAGAAGGTGACACAGTTGACATGGATTGATTGTAAAGCCTCTCTAAGAACTGAATTAGGTTAGCTTTCTGCCTAAAATGGGAGATATGCAATGAGCCTGCTTGCTCCAGTTTCTACACATGTAAAATGGGAATTATGGTAGAACCCACCTCAAATGTGGCCTTGCATATAAAGTGGGTCATGTAGATTACAGACTGAACCACAGGATTTTAAATGGTCAGTGAATGGTAGTATAGATAGAGGTCTTCTGTCTTATCCCAGAGATGAGATAGTTTAGCCATTTGCCACGGAGTTCAAGAACGCTCTCCATGTTACAACTGCACACCCCTGGGGATGATAAGCTGTGTATTCCACCATTTGTTTAGGGATGGATGGTAGCTGGACTCTTTGTTTGGATGGCTCTTCAATTTTTAATGCTTTAAAGGAATGAACGATAGTGAACTGCCAAACCCATTGGCATAGTGAAATGCACTGTTCTGTGACATTGTCATGCTTCGGTTTTGTCATGCATGCTATCCTAAGCTTAACTGAACGCCACAGTATAAAATGCACAGAGCAACAATATTATGACAACTTTCAATACGTGATACCACTTAACTTTCTACTAAGATGAGCTACAGAGAGGTAATGACTATTTGTCTTTTTTTTTTTTTTTTCCAGGCAGGGTTTCTCTGTGTAGTCCTGGTTGTCCTGGAACTCACTCTGTAGACCAGGCTGATCTTGAACTCACAGAGATCTGCCTGTGTCTGCCTCCTGGGTGCTGGAATTAAAGGTGCGTGCCACTACTGCCTGGCCCACATGTCTTTCTGTTTAACCAGTAAGGAAATGGAGGCAGAGAGAGCACTTGAGGGCCATGGCCAAGCCCACAGAGCCAATGTGTGCAGAACTAGAGTGTGAACTGAGTGTGAGGACCCTGAGCTCTCAGCTGCTCTCCCCCTTCACCGCTTTCCAGTCTGCCATACTGAACTATAAGGCATAATGACTGGCCTCGAACTTCAGGGTAGGAACCTGGAGAGGTAGGTGGTCATATGACCTGTTGAAACAGTTGCCCTGTGCTGTCTCCTTCCAGAGAGGGAGATTCTGTATGACTCAACCTTTCTCTGAGATCTTGGCTTGCTTTTTAATTTTTTGATTCTAGCTGTCCCCTTACCTTTAAGAGAAATCATTAAAGCTCAACTCATCTTTCTTTGCTTATCCACCCAATCAGGAGAAGGAAAAGATAAGATCATCACTGTGCAGTGCAACTTTATTGAGTACTTTATGTAACTCTTCAACCTCGCTCCAGCCCTGTGAAGTAGATGTTACATACTTACCATTTTGTAGATGAGGACATTGCAGCTCAGTGAGGCCCACTAGAAATGTCTGGGTCTGACACCTGGTTGATGGACAGACCGGGAGAAGGATACTAGGTCTAGTGAAGAGAATGCTGTTGGGTTTTACTTATCCTGCATTCCAGAACTATTGCAGCCAGTAGCAATTTGGTTCTTTGGGGCCAGTTTTGGTTGTCACATTTGGGAAAAGTTCCAGGTAAATAGCAAGAAGTTGCTGCTAGACCTGGTGGAATGGACAGGCCAGTTTCTCTACATGTGGTCTCAAGTGGAGTTGAGCCGAGGTGAGATCTTGAGTCCCAGAGGGATTGTCTGTAGGCCATCCACTGACTCTTTGGGGACTCACCACATTTCACACATGGGGAAACTGAGGCTTGGAAGAGGTAGATGACTGCCAAAGATCATTGTCTACCTCCGTTCTAAGTTGACACTGAGGGTTCCTGTGCCGAACCAGAGGCTTTCTGCTTCATTATAACTATGCTTCGCTGGGTCTTGGCTTTCCCCATTAAACCTAGACTTTTGTCCAGTGAACATTGTTTGGCTAAGTCAGTGGTTCTTCTTAAATCACCACAAGCATCAGATTCACATGAGGAGTTATGAAAAGAACACTCTGGACTCTGTCATGTAGCTCTGATTCAGTGGGGCCCAGGTGGGCCTGGTGTGGGGTGGTGCTCGGGGTGATACTGCTGCTGGCCTTGGAGGGGACGCTGAGCTTAGGAGTGGCACATTTTCCTTTCTTGTCTTTGGAGTCTTCTGCCTTTTCTCACTTCTCCCTCCTCTAGTGGTCTGGGAACAAGGCAGGAATCTCCCGTTTGCAGCCTGGCTCCCACAGGCAGCCCAAGGCAGACAGGTCAGTGAAATATTAGTGGAAGATGTGAGCCTATGTCCCGGTGAGGGCTCGGTGTAGAGCTCAGACAGATTAGGGTGTTACTGGCCCAAATGCTTCTTAGGGCCTCTGGGAGTGAGCTGACGTCATCTGTGGGTGACTAGGTGGGTGGAAGAGATGGCTGAACTACTAGAGGATTAACTAAACTGGTCAGAGAGCCCGGAATGGTCTGTTATCTGATACCAAGTCCTCTCCCTGAAGTCCCCTGGGGGACCTTTGTGCTATAGGCAGGAGGGCAGAGGTACACTGGAAGCCTGTCCCCTGTCTCTGTATCTGGCAGCTGCTCAGCTCACAGAGTGACTGCATCAGGCGGCTGTAGGTGGTCTGCTCAAGGGGCTTGGATTTATTTATTACCCCCAAACACTTGGAACATGTGAGGTGCTGGTGCTCCAGTCACCTGTGACGAATGTACAACCAGGAGGAGAAGGCTGCCCAGAAGGCACAGAAGAAGGTACTTACTGACCCTGGTATGTGCCAGGCACCCTGCGTGGCACTTAACAGCCGTCTCATTCAACCACATGGCAGCCTGGCGAGGTAGACATGCTTGTTCACAAGAAGGAACTGGGCCTGCAAGAGACCAGCCGCCTTATCCAGGCTCCCAGGCCTGTTAACACAAGGGTCAGGGCAATCCAGAGGGACCTGACAACAGCTGTTGCCTCTCCTTTTAACAAAGCAGGGAAAAGAAGGTATACATGATAAGATAAAGCAGTTCCTAGAATACCAGGTGATATTCATCCGTTCTCTCTTTTTTTATTTTTTAAATGGTTTTTAAATTATCATTTTTTTTATATTCCAACTGCAGTTTCCCTTCCCTCCTCTCCTTCCAGTCCCTCCCCACCACCTCCTCTCTAACCTGCCCCCTCTCCCCATCCACTCCTCCTCGGCTTCTATTCAGAAAAGGGCAGGCCTCCCATGGATATAAACTAAACAGGGCATGTCAAGTTGCAGTAAGACTAAGCACCACCCCTCATATTAAGTCTGGACAAAGCAACACACTATGAGGAATAGGCTCCCAAAAGCCAGCAAAGGAGTCAGAGACAGACCCTGCTCCCACTGTTAGAAGTTCCACAAGAAGACCAAGCTACCCAACTATAACATATATGCAGAGGGCCTAGAATTATGGATATCTCTTTTCTCTTGCCACTGACATTTATTGCCTATGTGGGCTTGAATACATCACTTGTTCTTTTTATCCTTTAGGTAACGATAATATCTATCTTTCCTATCTCATTTGATCGTATCATATATAACTATAATGAAAGCAATCTATACATGGAGACAACACTGTCAGATAAAGATCACTGGAATTTTAGTTAAAAAACAAGCGAAAACAAAGCGGGGAGGTTCGACAGCTCTGGAGTGAGTGGGGTGGAGACACCTGTATGCCAGTGATTGACGGAGCAGTTTGTAAGTCAGTTTTAGCTTTTGTCGGGGAAGTTTGAAAAAGCACCTTTTTCTTTTGCTTCTTTTGGTTGGTCCAGATACTTCAGGAAGGATGCACTGTGAGGAGGTGCCCCATGGTTAGGACAGTGAAAAGCAGAGTGAGTATCTGTAGGAAGCATCATAAATATTAATTGAAGAAGAAGAAGCAGCAGAGCATGCGGTCCTAGTCTTTTTGGCTTGGTCAGGGTAGAGGCTGATCTGTTTGCCCAAACAAAAGTCTCTCAGCTCTCCTCGTAGGTTAGACAGAGCTCCATGGTTCCATTTTCCTTTCTGTCAGTAGGAAATTTAAGTTATCTTCTTACTATAGTTTCTCCAACTTTTGAAAATAAAATCAAAATAAAACATAAAACTTATAATTTCATCCCAGCCCAGAAGATGATAGAAGAAATCTCAATTTCAGGGAACTGTCAGCCTGCTGCTCCTGTGGTCTCCAGGTGTCATTCTGGCTCTTGATTGTAAATAGGAAAATAGGAGGGCAAGCTTCTTCTTCTTCTTCTTCTTCTTCTTCTTCTTCTTCTTCTTCTTCTTCTTCTTCTTCTTCTTCTTCTTCCTCTTCCTCTTCCTCTTCCTCTTCCTCTTCCTCTTCCTCCTCTTCCTCCTCTTCCTCCTCTTCCTCCTCTTCCTCCTCTTCCTCCTCTTCCTCCTCTTCCTCTTCCTCTTCCTCTTCCTCTTCCTCTTCTTCTTCTTCTTCTTCTTCTTCTTCTTCTTCTTCTTCTTCTTCTTCTTCTTCTTCTTCTTCTTTTTAACATTCACTCATCTTGAGCAAATTGTTGGCAGCCAAGGGCAAAGAACCAAGCTTTAAAATGCTTTGGTGACTGGCCTTGAGCCTCCTAATCCCATAATATGCTTAGTGGTATCTTCATTGAGCAGACTATCTAGCATCCGCCATTGGAAATCAGACCCAAGCCACATCAAGAGTAATACCTTTCATTGCCTAGTGTCTGCAAAGCATTTTTCTGTCACATTATCACATAGTGTTCTCACAATGCCCCTCTGAGGGAGATATATTCATCTTCAGTGTATAGAGAAGAAATAAACCTTGAAATTTTGCATTTTGTGGTAATGGCCAGTCTCAGCTTATATTCAAGCTTTTACACCCTAAATATATCTTCACTGAATTCCTCTTTCCCTTTGTTATGTAAATTTGACTTGTGTTTTTCAATGTAGTGATTGGATTTTGTTGACAGTAGCTCATCCCTTACTGTAAACTATGCAAAAATCAGTAAATAACATCAGAAGGACTCTGCTGCCCAGTTAACCTTTAACACCCTGCCTGTGTATTAAGTCAGTGTCTGTCCACTTTGACTCCATTCAAGTTTCATATATAACTGTTCAGTTTTGTCCTCCCATAAATACCTAATGCTGTATCTAGATTGACCTTTAAGTTGCTCTGAGGAGGTCTGTTATATGGATTGGAGTAGAGTCATCAACATAGGCATTCATAGGCAAGCATGGGGTATAAAATAATTAGAAGAAATTGTTCTCACCCTTGAAAAGTTTGCCATATAAATATGACAAGGTTAGACTTTAATGTCTAAAGCAAGTTTTTTTTTTGGAACCACTAAGCAAAGCACAAGCAAATACCTAAGCCTGTAGTTATGATGTAGAATGAGTATCTATCATGAGTACTCAGGAAGGATTGAGCAGTGTTAACGAGGACTAGTCACAGGCTAGTTTCTTGGAACACAACCTTTATTGACTTATTTTTTTGTTAATGTACAACCAAAAATACTTTATTGAGCCATGAATGTACACCTCAAGCATTCTATATGGATAAATCAAATCTTAATAAAAATAGTGAAAACCAATGGATGATGAAGCATTACAAAAATACTTCTGCTTCTGCAAAATAGAAAGAAAATAAACTAATAATTGGCTAGACTTAACACATTACAGATTTAAAATACTAAAAAAGACCAACTCTCTCACGACGAGATTCTAAGGAACTGTGTGTGAGTGGTGGCCTGAATTCCATCAATATCCAAAAACGTAGACAAGGTTGCAGTCCAGTTTGCTATTGTGGTACAAAGTCTGGATTTCAGGCTGTTTAACACCCACTTGGCATGAGTAACCCTGTCTGAAAGAGTGGGAAGGTGTCTGTACCATACCCAACCTCCATTTGCTGATTTCCTTCCAAGAGTCAGTCATTTTTCAGATAATCCCCATGGCACCTGCAGGTGGAAAAGTGGACGACATCAGGGACTTTTTTTGCACAGTCCAAGACCCCACTGAATCTTCCACGAGATTCTGCAGAGTCAGATCATCTGTCATTGACACAGACTCAAGGCTCTGGGGTGGAGTCCCTCGAGAGAGGGAGACTGTTTGGTGCTCAGGTGGGCTCAAGACATACTGGTCTCTCTGCTCCGCTCAGGTCCAGGATGCTTCTTTCCATCCAGAGAGGTATTCGGAGACACAGGACAGGGTGTCCTGGTCCCTTGGCCCCTTGGCCTGGGTCTTGGGAAGGGAGAGGAGAGGAGAGGAGGTGGGCAGTGGCCTAGGGCCGTGGAGGAGTCACATGGAGCTAGGTGTATCTGGGCAGCCAGAGCCGCGCAGCCAAGATGGAACTGACTGTGTAAAGTAACCAGTGTAGAGCTGCCCTGGCATGCGCCAGCTGCCATGTGAGCCAGGCATGCTGCAAGAAGGTGGGCTCCGTGCTGTTCAAGGGCACACGCAGGAATGCCCCTCCGGGGGCCTGCAGGTCTCCCAGGGCCACTTCCAAGGCACCCACGTGGATGATGACTCTGGATAGCGGTGAGAGCGCCCTGGATGAGGCAGCTTCTGGAGAACATTGTCTGCGCCTCTTGGGAGTGTTGTGTGGTGCAGCGCCGGTGTCTACAGAGCAGCTAGGATTGAGAACTCACAGGAGATCTTAGGTGGGGCCTCTGTCCTTGACACGCGGTTTTGTGTGCCGAGAATGTCTTGCCCAGTGTTGTTTTGCTGGGGTACACTCAGGCTTGTCCCTTCCTCTCTCTCTGGCGGGAGGTGGGCTCGCCTTCCTCTTCTCTTGAAGGTGGTCCCTTCCTTGGTGGCCTCTGCAGGAGCAGCCACCCGAGCTATGCTAATATCCCTTCTGCCTGGAGCCCTTGGCCTCCCAACTCGCCCGCTGCTCTCTTGTCTCAGGGGAGAGGCCTCGGAGCTCTTGCCAGTGTTTTCCCCACTTTCGAAGGCTCTCCTTCCCTTTTCCGTTCCGGTCTACTGGCTGCTTTCTCTTGGAAGGAGAAGGGCTGAGCGCCTCTGAATTCACAGATGCAGCCTTCCTGTCTTCTGTTTCACCCATGTCTGTCTGCTCCCAGAGCCTCACCTCTGCCTCAGTCTTCCTGTGAGGTCACTGGGAAATGATCCTGATGGCAGTTTTCCCGGGGGCGGCGGGGGGGGGGGGGGGGGGGGGGGGGGGGGGCACACTTTGGCCACGCCCACTGACAGGCCACACCCCCAGGAGGGTGCTAAATTCATTAAACTGGATTATGGATTGGATGTTCTTTCAAGAACATCTTTTCTCTACTAAATTGGGAGAGTTTGAAGTTGAAGACTACATTTAAATTTGTTCACGACTGTGTTCTTATTTTTTTTTATTTTTATTTTTTTTGGTTTTTCGAGACAGGGTTTCTCTGTGTAGCTTTTGCGCCTTTCCTGGAGCTCACTTGGTAGCCCAGGCTAGCCTCGAACTCACAGAGATCCGCCTGGCTCTGCCTCCCGAGTGCTGGGATTAAAGGCACGTGCCACCACTGCCCGGCCTGTGTTCTTATTTTTTAATTAAATTTTTAAAAATTTATTTTACATGCCAACCACAGTTTCCCCCTCCCTCCTCTCTTCCTGTTCCCTCCCCCAACCTCCTCCTTTCTACCCTCCCCCCCATCCACACCTCAGAAAGGGTAAGGCCTTTCTTTCAATGGCTGCTCCTGTGGTCCCCAGGTGTCATTCTGGCTCTTGATTGTAAATAGGAGGGCAAGCTTTTTTTTTTTTTTTTTTTTTTTTTTTTTTTTTTTTTTTTAACATTCACTCATCTTGAGCAAATTGTTGGCAGCCAAGGGTAAAGAACCAAGCTTTAAAATGCTTTGGTGACTAATTGTATATCAAGTTGAGGCAGGACTAAGCTCCTCCCCCCTGCATCAAGGCTGAGCGAGGCATCCCATAATATGGAATAGGTTCCAAAAAGCTAGCTCATGTGCCAGGGACAAATTCTGGTCCTACTGCTAGGGGCCCCAAGCAGACTGAGCTACACAACTGTCATCCACATGCAGAGGGCCTAGGTGGGTCCCGTGTAGGCTCCCTAGCTGACGGTCTAGACTCTGAGAGCTCCAAAGAGCTCAGGTCAGCTGTCTCTGTGGGTTTCCCCATAATGATCTTGACCCCCCCTTGCTCTCAGAATCCCTCCTCGCTCTCTTCAACTGGACTTCTGGAGCTCTGCCCAGTGCTTGGCTGTGGATCTCTGCATCTGCTTCTATCAGTTACTGGATGAAGGTTCTATGATGACAATTAGAATAGTCACCAATCTGATTACTGGAGAAGACCAGTTCAGGCACCCTCTGCACTATTGCTAGGAGTCTTAGCTGAGGTCAGCCTTATAGATTCCGGGGAGTTTTCCTGGTACCAGGTTTCTCCCTAACCCCATAATGGCCCCCCTCTATCGAGATATCTCTTTTGTTGCTCTCCCTCTTTCTTCATCCCTCCCCCTACTTGACCATCCCAATCCCTCATGTTCTCATCCTCCTTCCTGTCTCCTTTACCCCCCACCCCCAGTTTACCCAGGAGATCTCATCTTTTTCCGCTTCCCAAGGCAATCCATGTGTTCCTCTTAGGGTCCTCCTTGTTACCTAGTTTCTCTAGGGCTGTGGATTGTAGCCTGGTTATCCTTTGCTTTATATCTACTATCTACTTATGAGTGAGTACATACCATGTTTGTCTTTCTGGGTCTGGATTACCTCACTCAGGATGATTTTTTTTTTTTTTAGTTCCATCTATTTGCCTGCAAATGATGTCATTTTTTTAACCACTGAGTAATACTCTTTTGTGTAAATGTACCACATTTTCTTAACTTATATTCTTTGTTGAGGGGCATCTAAGATGTTTTCAGGTTCTGACTATTATGAATAATGCTGCTATGAACATAGTTGAGCAAGTGTCCTTGTGGTATTACTGAGCCTCCTTGGGTATATGCCCAAGAGTGGTATTGCTGGGTCTTGAGGTAGATTGACTCCCAATTTTCTGAGGAACTGCCATACTGATTTCCAAAGTGGCTGTTTGCATTCCCACCAACAGTGGAGGAGTGTTCCCTTTACTTTATATCCTCTCCAACATAAGCTGTCATCAATGTTTTTGATCTTAGCCATTCTGACAGGTGTAAGATGGTATCTCAGAGTCATTTTGATTTGCATTTCCCTGATGACAAAGGATGTTGAGCAATTTCTTAAACGTCTTTCTGCCATTTGAGATTCTTGTGTTGAGAATTCTCTGTTTAGATCTGTACCCCATTTTTTAATTGGATTATTTGATATTTTGATGTCCAGTTTCTTAAGTTCTTTATATATTTTGGAGATCAGTCCTCTGTCAGATGTGGGGTTGATGAAGATCTTTTCTCATTCTGTAGGATATCATTTTGTCTTATTGACAGTGTCCTTTGCCTTACAGAAGCTTTTCAGTTTCAGAAGGTCCTATTTATTAGTGTTAACCTCAGTGTCTATGCTACTGGTATTACACTTAGGAAGTGGTCTCCTGTGCCAATGTGATCAAGGCTACTTCCTGCTTTCTCTTCTATCAGGTTTAGTGTAATTGGATTTATGTTGAGGTCTTTGATTCATTTGGATTTGAGTTTTGTACATGGCAATAGATATGGATCTATTTGCATTCTTCTACATGTTGACATCCAGTTATGCCAGCACCATTTGTTGAAGATGCTTTCTTTTTTCCATTGTACAATTTTGGCTCCTTTGTCAAAAATCAGGTGTTTATAGGTGAATGGATTTATGTCAGGGTCTTCCCTTTGATCCCACTGATCCATGTGTCTGTTTTTATGCCAGTACCAAGCTGTTTTTATTATTATATCTCTACAGTGGACCTTGAAGTCAGGGATAGTGATGCCTCCAGAAGTTTGTTTATTGTACAGGATTGTTTTAGCTATCCTGTGTTTTTTATTTTTCCATATGAAGTTGAGTATTGTTCTTTCAAGGTCTGTGAAGAATTGTGTTGGGATTTTGATGGAGATTACATTGAATCTCTAGATTGCTTTTGATAAGATTGCCATTTTTACTATGTTAATCCTACCTGTCCAAGAGCATGGGAGATCTTTCCATTTTCTGATATGTTCTTCAAAGACTTAAAGATCGTGTCATGTAGGTCTTTCTCTTGTTTGGTTAGAGTTACCAATTTAATATTATTTGTGGTTATTGTAAAGGATGTTGTTTCTCTGATTTCTTTCTCAGCTCATTTATCATTTGTATATATGAGGGCTACTGATTTTTTTTTTTTTTAGTTAATCTTGTATCCTGCCACATTACTGGAGGTATTTATCAAGTATAGGAGTTCCTGGGTAGAATTTTTGGGGTAACTTATATATACTATCATATCATCTGTAAATAGCAAAAGCTTGACTTCTTCCTTTCTAATTTGTGTCCCCTTGTTATCCTTTTGTTGCTCTAGCTAGAACTTTGAATACTGTATTGATTAGATACAGAGAAAGTGGACAGACTTGTCTTGTATTTGATTTTAGTGGAATCGCTTTGAGTTTCTCTCCATTTAATTTGATGTAGGCTGTTGGCTTGTTGTAAATTGCCTTTATTATATTTAGGTATGTTCCTTGTATCCCTGATCTCTCCAACACCTTTATCATGAAGGGCTGTTGGATTTTGTCAAAGACTTTTTCAGCACCTAATGAGATGATCATGTGGTTGTTTTCTTTCAGTTTGTTTATATGGTGTATTACACTGACAGATTTTTATGTGCTGAACTATCCCTGCATCTCTGAGATGAAGATCATGGTGGATGATTTTTTTTTTGATGAGTTCTTGGATTCGGTTTGCCAGTATTTTATTGAATATTTTTGCATCAATGTTTATGAGGTAGATTGGTCTGTAATTGTCTTTCTTTGCTACATCTTTGTGTGGTTTTGGTATCAGGGTAACTGTAATCTCATAAAAAGAGTTTGGCAGTGTTCCTTCTGTTTCTATGGTGTGGAACAATTTGAGGAGTGCTGGTATTAGCTCTTTGCTGTGGGATGGTCTGTATGTCAAATGTGTTGCTGATTGGTCAATAAATAAATCACTAATTGGCCCATGGCCAGGCAGGAAGTATAGGTGGGACAAGGAGGAGAATAAAGCTGGGAAGTAGAAGGCTGAGAGAGAGACATTGCCAACCGCCACGATGACAAACAGCATGTGAAGATGCTGGTAAGCCACGAGCCACGTGGCAAGGTACAGATTTATGGAAATGGATTAATTTAAGCTATAAGAACAGTTAGCAAGAAGCCTGCCACGGCCATACAGTTTGTAACCAATATAAGTCTCTGTGTTTACTTGGTTGGGTCTGAGCGGCTGTGGGACTGGCAGTTGAGAGAGATTTGTCCTGACTGTGGGCCAGGCATGAAAACTCTAGCTACAGCTCTTCTTTGAAATTCTGCTAGAATTCTGTGCTGAAACCATCTGCCCTGGGCTTTTTTGACTTTTAATGACTGTTCTATTTCCTTAGGGGTTATAGATCTATTTAAATTGTTTATCTGTTCTTGATTTAATTTTGGTTAGGGGTTATAGATCTATTTAAATTGTTTATCTGTTCTTGATTTAATTTTGGTATGTGGTACCTATCCAGAAAATTGTTCATTTCTTTTAGATTTTTCCAATTTTGTGGAGTACAGGTTTTTGAAGTATGACCTAATGATTCTATGGATTTTCTCAGTGTCTGTTGTTATGTCTCCCTTTTCATTTCTGATTTTGTTAATTTGGATATTATGTCTCTGCTTTTTGGTTAATTTGGATAAGGGTTTGTCTATCTTGTTGATTTTTCTCAAAGAACTAACTCTTTGATTCATTGATTCTTTATATTGTTCTCTTTGTTTTTATTTTATTGATTTCAATCCTCAATTTAATTATTTTCTGGCATCTACTCCTCCTGGGTGAGTTTGCTTTCTTTTGTTCTAGAACTTTCAGGTGTGCTGTTAAGTCGCTAGTGTGAGATTTCTCCAAATTCTTTATGTAGGCATTTAGTGCTGTGAACTTTCCTCTTAGCACTGCTTTCATAGTGTCCCATAAGTTAGGGTATGTTGTGCATTCATTTTCATTAAATTCTAGGAAGTCTTTAATTTCTTTCTTTATTTCTTCCTTGACCCAGTAGTGATTCAGTTGAGCATTGTTCAGTTTCCATGAGTTTGTAGACTTTCTGTAATTTGTGTTGTTGTTGAATTTTAACTTTATGTCCTGGTGATCCAAAAAGATTCAGGAGGTTATTCCAATTTTTTTGTATCTGTTGAGATTTGCTTTGTGCGTGAGTATGTGCTCAGTTTTAGAGAAGGTTCCATGAGGTGCTGAGAAGAAGGTATATTCTTTTTTGGTTAGGGTGTGCCTGTTCTTCAAACTGGTGTGAGTGGTGCTTGTGCCTAGAGGGTCTGCTGATGTTGCTGGAGAGGGCTGTTCATAGGGAGGCTGCTCTTCTTCCAATTGGTGCAGGTAGTGCTTGTGCCTCTAGGGGCTGCCAACTTTGTAGGGGACGGTTGGCCACGGGGAGGATGTTATGCTTGGTAGGTTTGGGCAGCAGTGTGGGTCTTGTAGCTTATGGGGTTCAACGGATGGCAGAGGTAGTGGAGCGGCCTGCCCACAGGATGCTTACCTGCTGGCTGACTGCTGGGGCCCCTTTATTGACTTTTTAAAGGAAATGATTTTTGTGGTTGGCAGACAGGTATATTGATGTCTCTGGTCTTTTTCAAAATGATAAACCACCAAGGAATAGCTATTTCTATATTGCATGAAAAACTGAGATTGCTTCTGCTCAACAATTTCCCTTTTTTGCTTACGTCTCTGGGGTGACAGAATCCTAGTGGATTCAAGAACCTTGTTCTCATAATCTATTTATTAAAAATATAAATGTGTTCTCTCGTGTTTCTGAAGAGCAATACTTTCTAATCACTTGGGGAAATACAAAAGGAAATGAAAAAGACCACTTTACTGTTTAAGCCTTGGGAAAAAGAAACGCTGTGAACTAAATAATTTACAGATTAAATATCCGAGTGTTAAGGAAGAGGTCACCTTTGCTGCTTTTAGGTGAAAAATTTATGGATTTACTTAGCTCTTGAAGTCCTGCGGTGACACTTGGGAACAAGCTTTCCCATTGATAAGTAATACTGTAGTGTGCGATAGAGGCAGGAACAATAGTGTGAGTTTGGCCAAGTAACTTACTGTTTGGCCAGTGTTTATTTAACAGATAAAGAAGTCGAGTGACATTTTCCATCAGGGTGTTGCGCAAGGCCACAAGAATAACAGCTCCAAGATCTAGCACAGAAAATGAGAAATTCTCAAGGAAGCTGTGCTGTCAATTAGAAAAGGCTGCCCAACACAGCTGAATCCCTTTGTTACCTTTGCCTATAGTTTTCATGACCTAGTGAAAAGTGACCTTGGAGTCAGATCTGTGCCCAAATCTCTATTCTGCTCCCTCCTGGGTACGGGGCTTTAGAGGTGGTACTTAACCTTTACAAACTTAGGTCCTTACCTTGTCAATGGAGTTAATAATAGGGATAGCTTGGAGGCAGATGAGAGAAAGATTTTAAGGGAATAACTAAACTGTGAGAAAGAGGCAGCCATGAGGAGAGTTGGGGGCTGAAGGACTGCAAGCAGAAGAAATGCCATGCACGGCATGGGCAACATCCCTGAGGCAGGAAACAGTCAGGGGGTGGATGCAGTCAGTTTGTCTCAGGGGTGAACAGTGAGAGACAAACCAGCAAGGCAAAAAGGCCAGCGGCTGGAGATGGGGTGGAAGTCAGCAAGGACCCTCCGATGAGCTTGGGCTTTGTTCTCAGTACAGCTCCATCCAACAACTGCCAGCTGTCTGTCCTCCCCATCACAAGTTTTCCCAGTGCTTTAACAGTGAGAATCTGTCATCTATTACAGCCACTCCAGCGACCGTATGCTCCAAGGACCGGGGGACAAGTGCCAAGGAGGGTGAACGGGAGCTTGAGGGACCTGCAGGGGTGGACAAGTTCGGCCTGTGCCCACAGGCACCTCCTTTACTAGATAAAAATGCAAAGAAGATCGGCCTAAACTTGGTGTCACGCTGACTGGGCGAGAGGTTTAAGAGCTGATGTGCTGAAAGCTATGTTTCCGAGGAAGGGCCCTGGATATTTCTGGTGTAACCACTCAACTCTTTACAGTTACGTGTAATATAATAATTTTATCCAGGTTTTGCTCATGAGAAAACCTAAATAAGTTTGTCACTAAGAAAGTGACACATGAGTTACTATTCTGGAAAGTAATTTAGTTTTATTCTGTTAAGTTGAACTTTTACATGCTCTTGTAAAGGTCACGAACACAAATGTTTAATAGTATTGTGCCCACCAGTAGTGAGGAATTAGAAATAGCCCCCATGCCCATTCTCAGGAAAGCAAGGGGCTTATGGTACAAGCACACACACAAGAGAACATCACACAATGAACTGCAGCAATCTCCAGTTACCCCAGGATATGGTGTCCTACCGATCATTAAATGAAAAGAAGTCCAATAACATCTTAGAAACAAGGGAATAACCCTTTAGCACATGATTTAGCACATAGGCTCAAACTCTCTAAAGCAAAGAGACGATGGTTTAGATTCTGGGTCCTGGTTGCTTCCATGTGGGAGACAGGAGAAAGGGTAGCAGAGGGTGCTATCCTGCAAACACAAATAGGTTCTGCTCCCACACTGAGCCAAAAAGTGGGTTCAAAGTCTTCATGTCCTTATAACTGAGTGGATGAATAGGTCAACAAGCGGATGAAAGAATGAAAGTCTTTCACACTTGGACCGACAGTGACAGTATAGTATGAATTAAAGATAGTGAATAACTTAGCCCTGAAAGTGAACTGCAATGAGAGAGAAGAAGGAGAGAAAGCGGCCTTTACAGCCTTAGTTCTATGGAGGAGGCCTGGGGAGTGGAAGGGAAGACTGTCACTTGGGGGCAGCTTCACTCATTCACAAAGAACTTCACGTTGTGACCGTGGCCACGATACGTGCACATTGTGGATTTTAGATGATTATCCCATGCGGTTATATTCTTGAAGCTTTTGATACACACACTCAATCAACCGCCATGGCCCATCCATGCCTAATTTATTGATAAACTATGCACCTATTATTGTCAACATGTCTATATATTTTCTGCATTTTAAATTAAAGTGGAAAATAAAGAAAAGTTACAGCAATCTCTCGTCACGGCCCTGTTGAGGTTTGACTTTTGCTCCTGACTGGAGACGCCTGTGGACCACTAAGCTCAGCATACAAATGCTTTACTTTTGAGCTTCAGTGTCCGCCTGCTAATGTTTGTTTCTCTATCTGATGGTCATGGTGAAAAGCCTTGGCTCTCCAACCACAGGCCAAGAGAGTGTCAGAGAGGCCAGTAAAAGTGGTCTTGTCCGGCCCTTCCTCATGGCTCTTTCCTCTTAGTTTTAGAGCATTTAGCTAAATGTTATATGGGTTTTTTTAGCAGACCAACCTGTCTGTAAGTTCAGCTCTGTGTCCTCCAGTGAATTGCTCAGCCTCTTTTTTCATCTGTAAAATGGAGATAATATTGGCTTCATGTCACGATTGTAAGAAGTTTCAATTGAGATCAAATTAATCAAAAGCCAACAGAGACCCAGGCGGTCAGTAAATGCTGGATCTCCTCCCTTTCTTTCTCCAACTTCCTTTTTCATTCTATTGTCACTAGAGATTTAGCAATTTTTGGAAGCCAGGGAGAGGAAGCAGTAATTGTAAACAGCACCTGAAATGTGACTTGAGGTATTGAATTTTAAATGCAGGAAGTCCCATAAACAGCACTAAACTTGACAGGCAGGCATGTTGGTACACACCTGTGAGCACATCAGTTGGATGCTTGAGGCAGGAAGGTCACAGAATTCCAGGTCAGCCTGAGCTACATGGCGAGACCCTGAATCAAACAACGAAAAAACAACGACATAAACAAAAGCCCTCATGGGGTTAAGTTTGCCTCTCAATCTCTCTCACATTTACACAGGAAATTGGCCTTGAAGGAGGGAGCATCATCACAATCAAATTAAATCTCTGTGTGTTCCACACAAACCTGGTGTCTGATATTAAGTATGACAGCATGACCGAGTATTTCATGGGTGTATTCATTGTTCAGCTAAGCTCACCTCTAGAGGAATGGAAAAGTTTTTCCCAATCTAAGCCAGCATGTCAGGATTGAGGAGGATGGGCTAACCGGGGCACTAGAGAATCGTCAAATTCACATGTGGGCCTCGTCTGTGAATCCAGTTCCCATAAACACGGCTATAGTAAGACACTTTTGCAAAGCTGACCTACTGAACACCTGCACATATTTCTCATTTCTATGGAATTGTTCTCTCAATAGATCCCATTTTCTCTTAAAAACCACACATGTGCAAACACAGAACTTGATTTAAAGGAAACAGACACCTTAAGAATCTTAACTAGGAGAGTTGACCTTTGAATGTAATTTTACAAATTTGTATTATGCTCCCCAAGTGTCTCCAGGAGTCCTCAGACAGACGAATGAATGACAACCTCCTTCATGCACATCAGTGAACACAGATATTAGATGCAGAGAAGGACAAACTTTATGAGACCTATGGGTGAGAGTGACTTGGCCCAAATCAAACTCCGCTTTTTCTCCTGTGGTGCCAGGCTGCAGCCAAATCTCTTCTTACCTCTGCCACTAGTATTATTTTCGTTTCTTTCCATTCGAGAGTAGCAGGCCTTGTAGTGTAGAGACTCTGGAAATCTACTACCCCTGTGTAATCAGAACATACGTATGTTTAGTAACACACATGCAGGGATATACGTAGACATATGTAGCCAGCTGCCTGAAGAGCTCAAGTTCACTGCAGAGCAGCATTGGAGCTCAAGAGAACCAAACACGCTGTCCAGGGGGTGGTTTTACACTTGGCTCAAGATAAGCTGGTGTTTTGAAGTGACTTGGGTCATCGTTTGACCATGATTTGTAAGATTTTGGCCAAAGACAAAAGTGTTCCTTAAAGGGCTTTGTCTAGCACGGCAGACGTGGGGAGACAGAAGCAGATTGATGGTGTGCTCCAGCTGAGGCAGGAGGGAGCCTATGGGGGACATTCTTATTCAAACAACCACAAACCATTTAAAAGAAATCATGTCATTTGCAGGAAAATGAACAGAAGCACAGATCATATTGCTATGTAAAGAAACCCAGACTGGGGCTGGAGAGATGGCTCAGAGGTTAAGAGCACTGACTGTTCTTCCAGAGGTCCTGAGTTCAATCCCCAGCAACCACATGGTGGCTCACAGCCATCTGTAATTAGATCTGGTGCCCTCTTCTGGTCTGCAGTCATACATGCTGTATACATAATAAATAAATAAAAAAAGGAAGAAAGAAAGAAAGAAAGAAAGAAAGAAAGAAAGAAAGAAAGAAAGAAAGAAAGAAACCCAGACTTAGCAGATAAATATTGCATATTTTCTCTCATATGTGGAATCTAGGTTTATCTTCATACTCTTAAATAGTAACCCAGGAGATTTTCTAACTCACCAAGTATCCCAAACTACCCTCAAACTCATGGTGTTCCTCCTTCCTCAACCTTCCAAGTGCTGGGATTGTAAGTGTGAGCCACCATGCCCAGCTAGATCTACAATGTTGACATAAAGGCAAAAAGTGGACCATTTTGGGATATGGTAGTGGGTGAATGAACATGAGCAAGATGTAATGATATATGTGTTTGGAGGTGCCGTAATGAAGCACATTATTTCGCATGCAGCATCTGTCCTGTAATCCTTGCCCCTGCTTACCTGCCCCAGTGTGGCTCAGTTTTGCCCCTGAGGTGATATTCTGGAGACTCATCTGGATTTCTTCCTAAATTGCTTAGGTTAGAGGATTTAAAGCAGATCTTCCTCTTCTCTCTGCTGGAACCAGCTGACGCTCAGGAGGTCCTCAGCCTGTGCCAGGCAGTGTTTGTTACCCACACCCGTGGCAGTCCCAGCAGGCTTACCCGGCTTGTGCAGTGCTGAGGCCTGGGATTCTCTTTTTCTGATGTCTTTGGCCAAAGTCTACCCCCACATTTTGATTTAACGTGTATTTCTCCTTCATGAGTAAGCCCTGTCAGTTCTGAGCTCAGGTCAAGAGGAAACCAGTTTATTCCACGAGTACACCTGCTTGTTTTATGTGTGCATGGGATGAGAGAGGGCTCACACTATGGCGTACATGTGGAGATGAGAGGTCAGTCTTTGAGACCTCTTGTACTGTGGGTGTCTCGGGGATCGAACTTGAGTCATTAGATTTGGTAGCATGTGTCTTTACACTTCGACCCACTCACCAGCCCTGTGTTTTGATTGGGGAAACTAGAAAGTTGGGTCCAAGTAACTCATTTTTGTTTATTTTTTCTTTTAAATGAGCTCTTATGAAACATTACTGTACAGAAGGATGAGAGTGATCTTTCTGGCATTAATCCCTTGAAAAATACCAATAACGAATGCTATGACTTTCTGTATTGGAAAGTCTGAATCACTCTGGGGCCAGGCTCCTTGATGAAAATGTGAAATTAATTTTGTGCTAAATAAAACTTGAAAATGGTTTCAATTACAAGGAAGAAAAAAATAAAATACAGACAGTAATTCCACTGTGTTATATTCTTTTTTTCATTATTCTGTGTTTTTTTAAGGAACCATAGACTCTAGCTACGGCTCCATCACTGTCACTGAGATGTCGAACAATGGGCAGGCAGGGGGTGGTCCTCCGTGCAAATCTGTCACCATGTAAAGAAAGTCTGTGGCGTCTTGGGGTTGCAGAGAGGGGAGAAAGAAGAAGCATCAGTGGGATATCCACTGTACATTCCAGATCTGCTCTTCATTGAATGCACACCGCTGTCTGAGAGCAGTAAGGCCACCACTGCTGTCCATGGAGACTGGAGATTCAAAGCAATCTCATGTGATACTCAAGGAAACACAGCTTGTAACTGAAAGAGCAGGAATTCAGGGTCAGGCCTCCTTCCACTCCAAGGCCCATTTTCCCTCACAAACACACATCCTCTCACTAAAGACATCCAGATACCTTCATCTGCCACAGTGAAGCCTTTTCTCTGGAGGTCCCTTCCCTTCAGGCTGGACCCACACCCCGAACTTCACATCAGTATCCTTACTGTGCCCACACTGAGCATAACCTTCCTGTGCAGCATGTAAGGTGTGAGGAAGTATGGTTTTGAAATAATAGTGAACCCAGAATCTCCATGTTCTGAGGACTACGGTGGTGGCTGTTGGCCTCAGGGTCTTTGCCTTAAAATGACAACAGTGATTAATGACCTTCAGGGCTGTTGCATGAGTTCACATAGGGTCCAGTGTCTACCACTGGGTTTGGTTTAAAATGGGGACCCAAAATATGTTATCTTTCTGTGGTCACATTCTATATTTGCCAAAAAAAAAAAAAAAAATGGATGAAGAAGTACCCAAGAGACATTGAAGTGTAAGATGAAAATGAAAGGCATATTTTTTGAGATATTTATTTGGGATCTTACTTTGACCACACAACACAAGTCTTAGTGATCTCACGTGTGCATGCGCGCGCACGCGCATACTTGTATACACATAGGCATCTGTATAAACAGGTAAAAGTATATATGTACACATGAATGCATATGTACTTGAAGTTGTGCAATGAACTGAGTACAATGTAACTTCTTATTATCAGCTTTGAGGACAACTTTGTGGTGGAATGTCATGGTGGTCCTGGTAAGCCTTAAGAAGAAATGGCTTCACTGCTGTTCTTTAAATGTGATGCCACCTGGGGTCCTCACTTCTCCTACTCTACCATAAAATGAATCCAAGTCACAATAGGAAATAGGAAAGATTTTCTTCACCCTAACATTTAATTCTGTTGCTGATCCAAAGAAATCATTTTTAAGGAAGCCAGTTATTCCAAAATAAATTGGAAGCTTCTGTCACTGAGTCAGAACAAAGATTCTTCACTGAATATGTGAAAGGTTCCTTCTTGTAGGCTTGAAAATTGATAAAAGATGAAAAAAAGTCATAAAAAAACCCAAAACAACAACAACAAAACCCAAAAAATCAAAAGCCAACAGCAGACTAAAAGAAAGGAATTACAGAAAGTAGACAAGAGTTAGGACAAAGAGCTCAGACGGCCCCATACTGTCACAGCATGGACCGTCCTAAGTGTCTTGGAGCAGGCAAGGTTAATTAAGCACCTGATTTCCAGTTATCTAAGTTACTCAACTCACTCTCATCTATGTTCTCTGTGGAAGGACGAGGGGAAACAACATCTTCATCATCTTCAGCAGTTTCTGTGGTGTTGGGCACGATGATGGTTACTTTTTATTGTCAATGTGACAGAACCTAGAGATACCTAGGGACCTCAACTGTGGAATTTCCTTCTTCAGGTTGGCCTGTTAGCATGTCTCTAGGGCGTCATCTCGGGCGTTGGTTGATATGGTGGCACCTATCCCACTGTGGATGGTACCATACCTGGGTGTGTAGTTCTGGGCTGTACAGATAAAGCTAGCTAGGCTAGTGAGCAGCTAGTAAGTCAGTGAACTGTTTCTCCATGATGTCTGTTCCAGGCTCATGCCTTGGATTCCTGCCCTGACTTCCCTCAGTGATATGCTGTGGCCTGGAAATGTAGGCTGAAATAAACCCGTTCCTACCCAATCGTTTCTTTGTCAGAGTGTTTCATTAGAACAACAGAATGAAAGTCAAATAGGCACTATGTCAAGCATTTTCATGTGACCTAATTTGACTTGGTCTTCAAGGAGACAAATACATAGTATTCTTTCATTCTTCTGGTAATAAAATTGATTTTCTGCTGGAGCTGGGGTTTTTCTTTTCTTTGAGGTGTGTCTGCTTATGAATATTGATAGTGTTCTGAGAAGTACTGGCATACTAATCAGGGCTCCCAGAGGAAAAGAAGTAATAGGATGCGTGTATTTATGTGCTATATGGAGAGTTATATTGGGGGTTTATTAGACTGACTTATACATGTAGAAGCTGGAGAGTCCAACAATGGGTGTCTGCTCATTGTGAGCCAACGAACCTGACAGCTGCTGTCAGTGCAAGGGACTGGAAGCTTCAGAGCGAGACTGACCAATGATGGAAGTTCAGTCCAAAGCTAAGGGCAAAGAAGCTCCCTGCAGAGTTGCAAGAATGACTGAGGAACAGGTGATGGAAGCAGCAATGGATACGTTGATTCAGGAAGAATGAAGCTTGCTTTCTCAGTCTGCCTAACTCTTTCCCTCTTTTTATCCTTGTGGACCCCCAGCAGCCACATCCAGGATGTCAGTTGTCTATGGAAATGACCCCATAAGCTCATCCAGAAGTGTACGTTATTAATCTCCTAATCCTATCTCAATCTAATCAAGATGACAACCAACAGAAGTCATCAGAATCAGACATTAAGAGATTAGAGGAGGTCTGTGTCCATATGTAGATGCTAGAGAAAATCAAAGCAAAACATTACATCACATGAAGAAATGTAATTTAGCATTTGCTGGGCAGGAGGATCCTAGACTGTGTAAGACAGGGGATGGGAGCTGAGCACTGACATGTATGCACTCATGGCTCTCTTCTGACTTCTGATACAACGTGGCGAGCTGCTTTGAGCTCCTGCTGCTGGACTCCACAACGTGATGGACTGTACCTTGAGCCCTGAGCTACAGCGTTGAACCCTTTCTCCTTTAAGTTGCTTGGGTCAGAGTGTTTTATCACAACATCAGGAAAAGACATGAAGACAGTCAACAATATTTGTTTTGCTCAGCAAGCTCATTGCTTTGAAACATAGAAAATGCTTGGCATGAATATTATGGGGGTAATGTTCCTGGTTGAATTTAAGGCCCATTCTGCAGGAGGAAACACATTCCCAATACTGATAGTGCAAATCTAGCCTAGCACCCATGGTTGGAGAGCTCACAGGGGTCAGGGGTGAACCTGTTACTGCCCTTTTGCAAGGGATACATAATATCAAACTGACCTCCAAATTCACAACTTTCTACCTGTAGATAAGTGTGGCTCTCAGACCTCATCGTGTGTGTGTGTGTGTGTGTGTGTGTGTGTGTGTGTGTGTGTGTGGCATAATGCAGCTAACTCAGAGACTTACAACTGGTCAAAGTGCAGAGAATAAGTGTCAGTGAATGCTGAGCCACTAATGGGACATGAAATCACATGCCTGCCCCCAAGACTCTGGAGCCATCATGGAAGTGAAGGAAGAAAGACTGTAAGAGCCAGAGGTCAGAGGTCAGAGGGTACCGGAACAAAATAGTGTCTTCAGACATGACAGAACTGCTATGCTCATGGCCTCTCAGCAGCTTTGGCTGTTTGCTCTTGACCAACACAAGAGTAAGCTGGTCAACACTCTGGCATGGAGTAAGAAGTTTGTGGGTCGCTACTCCTGCCTGAGGAGCTGTGGTCAGAAGGTTTCTGGGGAAAGGAGAGTCAGTTTTCTTTAAGTGTGTGACTCCTGGGAGGTCAACCACACTGCTGTGCTTGGCCCCACCCCCAGAAGTTTGTGAGCAGCACAAACTGGAGGTGATGGATTATTTACAAAAAAAGGACATGAAGTTGTGAGGCGGGTGGGAGTAGATCTGGGAAGAGTTAAGGGGAAGAAATGGGGTGAGTGTGATCAAAGTATAAAATCTCAAATAATTAATAAAAATATTTTTAAAAGGAAATGTTAGAGAGCCATGGTAATGACATAAATCTGTTTGGATTGGGCAAAGCTATAAGCTTTCAAAGACCTTTAAGATGAACGTAAACAATAATGATAACAAGTATTGTAAAGCTGGAGAGGAAAGGGAATCCTTTTACACTGTCGTAATCTAAATTGGCGGCAACCTCTGTGGAAAACAGAATGGAGGACAAAATGGAACTAATGGGGTTGAGGAGATGGCTCAGAGTGGGAAGTGTTTGCTGTGCAGTCACAACACCAGAGTTCTGGTCCCCAGGACCCACATAAACCCCGGGGCAGCTGCATGCACTTGCAAAGACAGGCAAATCCCGGCGACTCACTGACCTGTCAGTCTAGCAAAAGGCCATCTCCAAGGTTCTCAAAAAGCAAAGTGCAGAGTGACCGAGAAGGACAAAGTGGATGTCTGTCCCTCACACGAATGAGTACGAGTGAGCACACAAATGAATAACACACACACACACACACACACACACACACACACACACACACACACACACACGCAGCTCCACTATATGTCCTAGCAACCCTGATTCTAGCTCTATTTCTAAAGTAACTGAAAGCAGTAACTCAACGATAATAAGCACAAACAAAATACAAGGAATTTGAAAATGATAAGAATTATTTGCTAGTGAACTATAGCGTATGGATACTTTATAACATCTTAATGCTTAGGGTTCATTCTTACAATTTCATCTGTTAATTAAAACATTAAAAAAACTAATTTGGAGATGCTCTGGATGTTTTCATGGACAGACCCCAGCCCGGGGCGGCAGGTCGTCTCTACCTTGCTTACTTGAAAGGTGGAGGGTTCTCTTGCTATTGTAAGCTGACTGGCAGAGCGGTTTTCCAAATGTGTTCCTTGGAATCTCTGAGCTCCTTACCTGGTTCTTGGTGGGCATCCCCTAGAGAGAAGGGTGGGGCTAATCTCAAGCATTCACTCTCTCCTAACTCCCGGCACTTTAACCGGAACAAGCTGGTTTTTATTGATTTTATTCCTCATTTGGTTTAGTCGGGAGCTGTTATATTGCAATGTACAGTTTTAAATCTCGGCTTTGGGAACCCAGTTCCAAAAGCTCCCCTCTCCGTGGAGAGCTTCCGCAAGGCTAAGGGTTTGGAGTCTCACCCGAGGAGGTAAGGACTAGAATTTGGGGAAGTATATTTAACTTTCCAAGATTATGCCGGCTTTTGTGACTGGAGCAGAACAGGACCCACTGTGAGCACGGAGCACACCGGCACAGAGAACAAAGCCGAAGAGAGGCAGAACAAAGCGAGACTCCGCCGCCGCACATCCCGACTGCACTTTCTGAGGGCAGACAGCGGTGGCAGGCTGCCAAGAAATTCTGGACATCAAATTGCTTTTGCTAAGCCAGCCCAGCGGTGCAGCAAAGAGCTAAGGAGCCCCAGGAGAGGGCTAGGAAAGGATCGCCTCTGTTTCTCTACCCCTGATGTGGCCCTCTTCGATTAGGAAGTGGCGTGTAAAGGAAGTTGTCCGGGGTGAAATCAACTCAGTGAGAAACTTTTTCAGAGCCAAACCCAAGAAAAACTATCGAAACCAGTTGGGCTGCTTCATGCTTATCATATCATATGTGGTGCTTGGGGGTCACCTCGCCTTCCAGCAAAGAAAGATACCCCCAGACAAAGGAAAACCTCACTTCTGCAAAAGGAGCCCTCAATGTTTGGGCCCCAAAGGCTGGCCTCATTCTTCTACAGGGCAATTGCTCCATGAATCTAGTTCAAATTGACACACTGGTAAATTAATGCCTCAAATGAAATGATGCCTATCATTTGGATTAAGGATCGTACTCAGCTGGAAGAACAAGAGCCTCCTAAAGCTGAACCCCAAAGGGATCCCTAATGCTGTTTCTTTAGGCCAGGGGCAGTCTGGAGGCACAGCCCAGGTCCTGGAGACCCCACGCCTCTGCTCCCGTCTTGGTTTTCTTCGCCATGACCAATGGTGGTTCCCTCTTGTTCTCTGAAGGAAGACTGTTGAAGGTGGCTGGTGAAGGGCGACTCAGGGAAGACAGCTGAGGATGTGGCCCTCCTTGCCCTCTACTCCCTTCTCACATTTTGAGACTGTCCATGCCACTGCATCCTGCATAATTTAACAAGGACAGTGTCACAGCCATCCTACCAGCAAGGAGATCTGGGGATAGTCTTTAGCCCAGTGTGCTGCCCCCACCCAAACTGAAGCTCACTTCTAAGGGGCATAGGGAGAGAAGGTGTGCTATTCTGACCAATTGCAAAAACGTCCTTCCTCCTGCCTGTTGAGGATGCATCTGTAACATGCCCTGATCTGTTCTAGGCTGCTCAATAAAGTGCAGTCTGCTCTCCACATCCCCAAGTCTGCATCTGAGGATTCAACTTGGACCAAATTAGTTAAAAGAAGTCCATCTCTGGAGAACACTTAAAAATATAATCTAGCAACAGTTTCCATAGAATGTGCGTTATGTAAGATATAAGCGATCTAGAATGGTTTGAAGCACATGGAAAGATGTGTGTAGTCACATGGTCCCGAAGCTTGGCAGATCTTAGAATCCACAGGTCTAGTATCCATGGGACTAGCACTCAGCAGTTTCTAAGTGGAAACTACACTTAGTCTCATTGTGATTTCCTTTGTCTTTTTCATAATGGACTCTGCTTTTCTTTGTGACCTCAAGAGCATCACTGGTGTGTCACACCACAAGAGATTATCACAAGAAGCATGTGTCTTCTGTGGCTAATGAAGCTGTAAGTGCCACTCAGGCTGTGGAGGTGGAATGGCAGTTTAGTTCTTTGCAAATGAAGTTGGTTTCTGGCACAACTTGGGGGACTGGTTTTGTCTTTCTTTAATGTTGCTGGCTTATGGTTGGAGTATCTGAAGGCCAGGGTCACAATTTGTGCCCTGTAGCCATTGCTACACTGGCCACCTGAGAAATGATCCAGCTCTAGCTTGGTCGCTCTAGAAACTACCCTTATTAGTTCTTAGGAATTCATTAGATTAATTCCTAAGTGGCAATGTTCACAACCGAATGAGGACACCAGTCAATGTCTAGATGATGTAGCCATGTCAGATTGTCAGGAACTTCTAAATGTTTCTTCTCAGCTTCATCTGCTTGCTTACCTAACACAGTCTGGTAGGTGACAGTTTGCAGACCTGCCTGGGCCAACGACATACCTTTAGATAGCATTGTGCGCCATCTACAGCACTACAGGTTTCAGTGTGTAATTTTAAACTAAACCAAAGAGATGGAAAATAAAAGGCAAATCTGGGTTGGCATCTTCAAGTCACTGTGGTCTGAGGAGGAAGGACTTAGATGAGCATCTTCTCATTTAATCTGTAGATGTAGACACTGACTCTCAGGAGCTGTGGAGGTTTGGACCCACATGGGAACATGGTGATGAGCTGCTGCCTAGATCAGGTCCTCTTCTCTAACTATGCCTTTTCACACCATCTGCTCCTAACAAGAATCACTCTAGTCTTCAAGAGGAGACCAAAGAAATCCAGTGAAGGTGGGTGGGTGGACACTCAGATCTGCACTGACACTACATTTTTCTGACTTTCTTTTCTGTGTTTGTGTTTGTTGTTTGCTTTTCGAGACAGGGTTTCTCTGTGTAGCCCTGGCTGTCCTGGAACTCTCTCTCTGTAGACCAAGCTGGCCTCAAACTCACAGAGATCCGCCTGCCTTTGCCTCCCAAGTGCTGGGATTAAATGCGTGCGCCGCCACCACCACGTCCGACATTTCTCTAACTTTCTAAACCTCGACTGCACCTCTAAAATGTAAGCAATGGTGAAAACTCTAAGGAGAGGCCATGGTGCTTCCCTCCGTGGATAGCGTTGGCATCCCGGCAACTGGAGTAATTCAGACTTCCAAGATACACGAGTCTGTCTTCATTCAGCACAACCTCACCTATCCTGTCCCAGGAAGAAAGAGGGAAAGTTATGGCTGAGGGTACAAAATAAATTAGTAGGGCGGTGTCCACCTCCCAACTTCCCTGTGTGTGTCTACTTGTGGGAAAAGGGAAGGTAACAGCTAGAGAAACCAGAGATTAGCTGCGGGGAAGAGGCTTACTCACTGGACTGCTTTTCAAAATGGAAATGTATTTAGTGTTAAATTAGATGTGACACTGAGTTGACTCTCGGTGGAAAAGTATTTTCTTACGATGCCTGAAGGAACAGGACGCTGAAAGTCCTTGTCGGAACAGCCTGTCAAACATTCCCACACTGGCCAGGCTGTAGTGAGAGCATGCCACACTCAGCGGGACCTTCAGCGGGATGGTGGAGGGGGTTGTCTGGCCCAGGGTCTCCCCTGCTTTATGACCTCCCGTGGCTGAAGCCTTTGCCTAATGGGTGAGGGTCCCCAGGGTACCCCTTTGCTTGTATCCCAAACTATCCATGCCTCTTTCTTCCCTCCCAGTCTGCCCACACTCTGTCTTCTTCCCGGTAAGTCCTCCCATCATGGGCTGTCATCAAAATCCCATTCATTCTTTTCTGGTTTTCTTTTCATGTGTTATATGGTGTGTGCATGTATGTATATGCCTGTTTGTGGCCACATGTGTGTATGTGGAGACCCAATATTTATGTTGAGAATGTTCCTTGATTGATTTTCTGACTTATTTTTTAAATTAATTAGTTAACTAACTAATTAATTGATTTATGTGTGTTGTGTGTATGTGTGTGTGTGTGTGTGTGCGCGCGTGTGTGTGCACTTGAGCTTATGTAAAGCACGTGAGTATAGGCCAGAGGGCATCTGATCCTCTGGGGCTGGAGTTACAGGTAGTGGTAAATTGCCTTTTGTCTGTGCTGAGAGCTGAACTTATGTCGCATTGGGAGCACTAAGTGCTCTTAACCTCTGGGCTCTCTCTCCAGCCCTTCCACCTTATTTTTGAGTCAAGTTCTCTCAGTCAAACTCAGAATTCCCAGTTAGAGCTAGTCTTATTATACAACTTATGTCAGACTTCTTTGTCTCTATCTTCTGAGGCTAGAATTCTGAGGCTATGATGTCTATCTGGTGTTTATCTGGGGAAGCTAATTATGGTCCTCTTAGTTGAAGGTCAACACTTTACTGTGTTGTCCAAAGCTCTGAAATCCCATTCATTCTTGAAATTCCAGTTCTAACACCTTCTACAAGAAGTCCAAGTCATACCTAGGCTAAAGTAACAGTCCCACCCTACCCCTGTTACCTATGGAATAGGTCTGATGCCCAGGGATTGCAACATGATTTTAAATTTTAAATTATTCTATTTAGTGTGTGTGTCTCATGTCACAAGTGTGAAGGTCAGAGGATAACTTCAACATATAGATTCTGAGACTTTCACTAAGGTTATCAGACTCGGAGGGATGTTCCCTTATCCCTGAGACATTGCTGGTCCTAACACTGTTTTCAACATTCACTTATATTTAAAGTACCTACTATGATTCAGGCTCATGGCTGAGGCATTTTTCTATTGGTCTGTCATGCAGTAACATTGTCTTTCTATTGATGAAAATAGAGTTTCTAAGAGGCCAGAAAATTTGTATAAAGTGATGTGGTCTTTGTGGTAAGGACTTCAATCCAGGCTGTTCACTATCAAGTCCTCTGTCATGCTAAGCTTCCAAAATTCCACCCAAGTGACAGCACCATGAATCCAAGTCCATATCTAGCCCTCACCCTTTGCTACAGCCCTCCTAGGAGTGGAATCCCTACCAGGTTTCCTTTGAGTTCTGCTGTCCCTGGCCCATTGAAGGAGCTGCAGATGGTTGGCCAGAGTGAACCAGCTGTTTGAGCCCTCACATATTTTTATGGCAGTAAGCCTTTGGTTCAAAAATCTGTGGCCAATGCTTCTATACAAAGAACAGTCTCACCATTAGGAAAATCCTCAGCTGAGCATTAGTGGCTGCATGGGATTTCCTTGACACTTTGGGCTTTTTGTGGTTGCAAACAGAAGGCCTTTGAGTGCTGGAGAAGCCATTGTCTCCAACACAGCCCTAACTCACCTCAGCTCTGTTCATCATAAAACTAGAAACTTTGGACATCACTCATTCCCCTCATCTGGGCAGCTGGCTGTTTAAACACAACCAAGGAGCTGACAACTTCTGCACCTTGGGGGTTGGGAGTGGGTGGTTTAGAAGCCACTGACTACATCTTTTGTCTGAACTTTCAGATATTCGAAAGAGTGCAAAGGACAGAAAGGTGTAGCTAAGAAAAGACCCCTCCACCAAAGAAGTCACCCCTTTTCTCTCTGCCTCTCTCCATCTGTCTGTCTCTGTCTCTCTCTCTCTCTCTCTAATAAGTATTCATTGAATTTCTATAAAGTTCCTTGGCCAAAGAAAGAGCACAAAGTTTTCCAAGGTGGAAAATTGGTGTCCCAGGGCCAGAAGGGCCTCCACCATCACATTGTAACAGCTTTCTTTACCTCTTAAAGCTATTTCTTGGTTATTCTCAAGCAATTCCTTTTTCCTCATGATGTTCTCAAGTTTTATCTTCTCCATACTCTCACTGGGATTTTAAGTGGGATTACATGACATTCATAATTTAATTTGGAGAGTTGGCTTTTGGTCAATGCCATGTCTTCCCACACAGGAACATTGTGTCTTGCCCTCTCCTTCAGACAGATATTGTTGGACCTCATGCAGAACTTGTGTGTTTCTTTCACTGTTTTCCCAAAGGTTTTGTATTACTGTGGTCATGGTTGGGATTTGGTGATAAATATGTGTGTGTGTGTGTGTGTGTGTGTGTGTGTGTGTGTGTGTGTGTATGTGTGTGTGTACTGTGATTAAAAGGGGAGACTGTTCTAAATTCAGAGAGTGAGTGGGGATGCTGTTTCAGTGTTTCTGCCTATAGCGTTTCATGGATGTGTGCTTACAGATCGTAAGAATTGAAGATCGTGGAAGTGACGGGTAGGCAGACAGGTCCTTAGTCATCAAAATGAAATTTTAATTTTAAATTTTAAATTATTCTCTTTAGTGTGTGTGTCTCATGTCACAGTTAGTTCTGTATCACTTAGTTCCCCCAACTCAGTAGCATTAGAGACCTTTATCACTGCTTACATATGGACTGGTTGGAGACCTTTATCACTGCTTACATATAGACTGGTTGGAGACCTTTATCACTGCTTACATATGGACTGGTTGGCTATGGGTCAGCTCATCATGTCTGTCCTTGCCTGGGGTTCTCTGTGTTAAACTATGGCTGGAGTTGTGTGAGTTTGCTTACTTTATACTTTAGCTGTGCCCAAGATGGTAGAAGTCAGGAGGGGCTTATGACCTCTTCAACTCCGGACATAGCTTTGAATTTCTGGCTCATATGCCATTGGTCATGGCCAGTCATGTGGCTGAACTCAAGAGACACTGTGATGATTAGCACCATGTTTCCAAGAATGTTCTTCCATGCACAGGTAAAGAAAGGTTGAACACAAGAGCAACTTGAACAAGGCTTAGAAGGTCATGCACTTGGCAGCAGAGGGTAGACCTGTGGACCTTGCCAGGGTGAAACAGCATCAGTGCAGCTCCTGTAGCTCCTTCTGGATCTCCTTCAGCTTCTTGAAGTGGAGTTTGGGGGGCTGCTATGTGGGGAGCCAAGACAGCTTGCCTGCAGTTTTGAGTGTGTGTTGGAGCCTTGTAGGACCCGTGTAGGACCCAGCTTATCCTCAGGGGCTCTGGTTTGCCATTATTCTCCATTTCACACCCAGGTTCATAAATCACTTCTGCCGACCTTTGGCCTAGTACCAGATGCAAGGCTAACACACTTAATGGACTACTTACGAGATCGTGTACAGTCTAATTCCTGCAAAAGCAATCTAGTATGCCCCTCATCGTGGTTCTGCTTCTCTGGTTGTGGCCTTCACTGATGTAGATGTGGAGGTTCAGGCTGTTGTGACGAAGCCAAAGCAAGGGGAGAAGAATGGACTCAGTAACTCAATCTACATGGATATGATGCATTCTTGTGAGGATGGATGAAGGCAAGCAAACACTTCCTGAATGCCTTTCGATATTGTTAAGGCAGACGGGGGTTCTGGTTTGCTTTTAGTACATAGCAAGTTTAATAATTACAGATGCAGCTGGGCAGTGGTGGCGCACGCCTTTAATCCCAGCACTCGGGAGGCAGAGCCAGGCAGATCTCTGTGAGTTCGAGGCCAGCCTGGGCTACCAAGTGAGTTCCAGGAAAGGCACAAAGCTACACAGAGAAACCCTGTCTCGAAAAACCAAAAAAAAAAAAAAAAAAAAAAAAAATTACAGACGCCTGTGAAGTCTTCTCTCCAATGGACAACCCCTTTTACATGAGCCCACTGACCCAATGGGAAGAGTTGTCAAAGCTTGATTGTGAATGGATTTTTAAAAATAAAACCTCTCCTCATTCAAAGGATTCTAGTGCTCTTCCAACAAATTATATGTAATAATTAAAATTCTTAGCTCTACATCCCAGCCCACTTGCTTCAAGGGATATTGGGTAAAGCAATAGAGTAGAATATGATTAAACAAGCCCAGCCTCACTGCATTTCTTTCCTCTTTCTACTGTCCAGGTTTTGATCTTTAGTGTAAATAATGTCTTCTTTTACTTGCCGCCTGCCACCCTGGATTCCTGGTTTCTGAATGACCCAAGCTGTGTGCTTAAGTAACACTTTAAATGTGGCTTGCCTAAGAGGTCTTTTGTGTCTTTATTTTTTCTTAAAACAACTTTGGCTTGCTTGTGCTGGGACACTGGCTCTGGGGCTTTGAGGGAGATAAGACACCTCAGTGTTTTCCCGACAGGATAACTAAAGGAAACCTCTTGGCCACATCGTCTGATTTGCTTCATGTCATTTGGATCACTCCTTTTGACAGTTCTGATCTCATTTTTGTTTTTTAAAAAAAGGTATCAATTTCAAGGTTTAAAGCTGTTAAGATTTAGAATCTCTGATTTTTAAAATAGTGAAATTTAATCTTAAATCATGGGTTAGGGATATGAGCAGGGGTTTTAGGCTTCTTTTCCATAGAAGACTCTTGTGGCTGGTATTTATTATGGTAATGCTTTGTTTTATAAACCTTCAATGAATAATATTTTGAGGAACTACCACACAACAAGGCACACTTTATAGCCCCAGTTTTGGGGGTGGTGGTGACCTCAATGCACAGATATATCTCCTGGTTATGCATGCCTGTGAAGCATGTCATTACTTTTGTTCTTTATGACTTGTAGAATATTTTCATTGTAGGTGAAGCATCAGACACATTTTTTATTCAAAGGAAGAGAAACAGAATGAAGCTTGTGTCTGCCACATGTTCTAAATAGGGCTGGGTGGCCTCATCCTCTAAGTTGGGGGTTAATTTATCCCCTGGCGCCTTGTGGGCACCAGGACACCCTGCTTTCATGTCTGTCTCACGATCTGCATGGCAAGAAGGAGTCCTTATTTGGACATAGTGATCCACCAATTTGAACAAATTTTGTTAATGTTCTCACACTTGGGAAAGAGAGTGAAAACAAAGTGACTATTAATTATTTAATATATATCTACAGAGGACCAGTGTGCTGTTTCAGAAATGGCATCCATCCTGTAATATAAAGGATGCTGCTGTGGGTTTTGCAAGAAGCAGGAGCTTGGGTCAGAGTTGCTAAGTTCACTCAGAACAAGGCACACATCCACTAACCAGGGATGACTAGACTGGCTTAGCCAAGGTGGGAGAGGCTGTGGCCTGTATGAAGACAGGGTTAACAGTGATGGAGGGAAGAAACAGACTCTCTCCATATTTACAAGACACCTGATACCTGGGAACTAGTTAGGTCTGCATGATGAAGGAAAGCGATCACCTCAGGCAGAGGCACTGATCAGGAATGAAGGGTGTGCCATCAATCTGACAGTTTACACAAGCGGGGTGAGGTGGTTCTGAATATGAAGCCCCTTTGCTGGCATTCTCATAATTTTCCTTATTCAGCAGTTTCCTGAAGAAGCCGAAGAAAGCTAATAGGACAGCCTGAGATGAGATCTGAAGCTGGACATAACCACTTAGAGTAAACAGCTTTACCTTAGGGTGTGATCCAGAAGTAGATCCCAAGATCCACGTGTATTATGCCCTGGTTGGGCCAACTCAAGAGGAGCCTGTGGGTTTAATACAGAGTTGGAAATAGCCTCTGCCCATGGCACCCATGTGGGTGAACTGCTGCAGCATGCTTCTCTTTCTGTGATGGCCAGAATTGATGCAATAGGTTTGAGTTGCTGGGCTGGACTGGCAGCTTCTTTCTTTACTTTGAAGCTTTGGACCTAAGACAAAGCATCAGCCTCCTTCCCAAGCAGAGTGTGGCCATGGCCTTGGTGTGGGCATGTGGGGAGGTGAACTCTTCTACAAATCCTTTCAACAATCCCTCAAGGTCCAAGGAGGAACTTGCAGGGTGTTTGTAAGGATTAGATGACATCACAGACATAAAACACTTTGTAAACTCCAAGGGTTCTTCCATTTGGTTGTTATTATCCTAGATGTGGATTTGGTTCTGTTTAGTCATAAAACTTATCTGGAGAAAATACTGGAGGTAGAGTTTTCCTTTCCCTAAAATGTGGTCTGTTCCTTTGCTGTTACCAAAAATGTTTCACAAGCATGCTGGTGTGGTTTGCTGTAGTGCCTGGTGATAACAGGCAAGACTCCTGCTCATTTTATTCTATATCTAATGAAGAGTGCTAGAGCCACTGAAGGAGTTCCTAGATGTCCATGAGCTCCGGGATACTGTGAGTAACTTTGGTGACTGCCACCCATCTGGGACTACGTAGGCCTTGTATTAGTTTTCTTCTACTGTGTAATAGATTACTCTGAAAGTCTAGCAATGGAAAATGGAAATGAGCAGGAGAGGGTTAGAGGGATGCTATGTTGAGGTCTTTTACAAGGTGGTCATCCAACTGTCAGCCAGAGCTGAGGTTCTCATCTCAAGGCTCAAGCGAGCTCTCTCGAGCTTTGTTAGATGGCTGTTTGGAGAATTCAGTTCCTTGATTCCTACCAACTGAAGACCTTGATTAAATGCTTTATTATTACATTGACCCCACTATAGCGCATGTCATAACATGGCTCCGGACTTCAGATCAAACAAATGACAGCACAAGAAAGGGCATTCAAACCAAAACCTGGTCTAACAGAAACGGCAAGGTCCCCTCCCTGACCGCAGTCAGGCTTTTAAAGCTCTCAAGGCCCTGATGTTCGACTATGAACTTGGCCGGCATCATCCAGTTTTGGGAAGAATCCTAATACTGGTTTAGCCACAACCCCCCTTACCCTTCATGTTTTCTCTGAGTAATTTCCTGTGCCCCGGCCCCTGGACTGCTCCTTGGTCATAACCCCCAACTTGTCCTCGCCGTATTCAGAGGCCAGTTCTATGTTGAAATCTCTCTTCCTCTATTGAAGTAGTTCTTGAAAAATGTCTCCTTTCATGGCTTTTGTTTATATGATTCTGTGTTTCTCTGACAGAAACGTCATTTAGGAAATAACATCCCATGGTTTTTGTCATATTAGTTTGTTTAGAAGCAAGCTACTATGTCCAGTATACACTCATGGGGAAGAGATTGGGCAAGGGTGGAATGTGGGGAGGCAGAGGCATTTAGAGATATGTTAGAGGATGTGTTCCACAGGTGTCATAAATAGTGGGCACAGTACCCCTTCTCAAGAGGAACCTCATAGTTCCTGGGCCATTGCTGTACTGTTGCAAGACCCGTTTCCACCATCAATTCACACTTGGCTCTGGATTCTTCTGTGGCTCATTGCTCTTGGTTCCTGAAAGGAAGGTCAAGAATGAACTAAGCTAGCATAACACCTTAAATGTCCTATTGTGGTTTCTGAGCTTACAAGACTTGTTGGCTTACAAACAAATAAATTCAAACTTACAAGGTAACAAGAGTGTTTTCCCCCAAAATAGGTAAACAGTGTTGAAGTAGCTGATCCCTTTTCCTATCTACTCACTTTGTTAATCCAAATTGGTGTTGATGAATTTAAGAAAATAATACTCTAAACTCTGATATTTCAACACTGCTGAGTATTCTGATCCAAAAGAAATTGGAGGTCCCCAGGAGCAAGTTCTGTCTGCTCTTTACCCTCTCACCTAGTTTCATTCTCTTCCAAAGTTATCCAACAGAGACCGGAATGCCTCTTTCCCAATACGTGTTTGAGAATCTAGAATCCATCTCCTTAAAGCCAACCAAAACCTAGCAATAATACCCTAACCTTATTGTACCTTTTTATATAGGTGCTGGCAACAAAGAAAGTATGTCACCTAACTTGCCTGACAGACACCACAAGACACTCATCCCCGAAGAGTCTTGTCCCATACCCAGAAGGAAAGGATGCTCTACAAAGAAGCTAAGAGTATGAGTAGACAGGCCTTGCTGGTTATTTCCTTAGACTGGTAGTTCTCAACCTTTGCAATGGTGTGATTCTTTAATACAGTTCCTCATGTTGTGGTGACCCTCAACCATAAAATGACTTCGTTGCTAATTCATACCTGTAATTCTTCTACTCTTGTGAATTTTAATGTAAATATCTGATGTGCAGTCCATGGAGTTGTGGCCCACAGGTTGAGAATCACTGCCTTAGACTCTATGATCCAGCCACATTTTAGCATGGCTAGCCACTCCTCCCTAATGCGAAGCACAGAAGTAGAGAGCCTTCCTCTGGTTCTTTGGGTCTTTGCTCAAAGCCTCTTCCATTGCATAAAAGTTTTATTAAATAAGTGTATTGTGATTTTTTTCTTGTTAATCTTATTCTAAGCAAGTTTTTCATGACCCTTATGATGAATGAGGAAAGATAGCCCTACATTATCTTCTTCTAGGAGAACTTGCAGGAGGAACCACACTGGGGCCACAAGCCGAATAACATCTATAATGAATCTTTTTTTTTTTTTTGGTTTTTCGAGACAGGGTTTCTCTGTGTAGCTTTGCGCCTTTCCTGGAACTCGCTTTGGAGACCAGGCTGGCCTTGAACTCACAGAGATCTGCCTGGCTCTGCCTCCCGAGTGCTGGGATTAAAGGCGTGCACCACCACCGCCCGGCCTATAATGAATCTTTAATCTCTAAGGACCTGGAGTGACCCATTGTTTCCCTAACATATAAGCAATCCTCTCCAACAAAGTTGAGCATTTCCTTTTGGGGCTTGCAAAATCATGGAAAACAAATATGAAAAAGCTTTTAAGATACCTCCTATTCTTGAGGCAAGCACAATTTTCTTTTTTTTTAACCTAAATATTGCAGAATCATTATCTTAGTTGCCCAATTTGGATGAAGCCTTGAAGACAGAGTAGACCATGGGCTTTGCTAATAGTCATTTAGGAAAAGCACTCAGGCTCCAAATCCCATTTTTAAAATGCCAAGTGTAAAGTGGTCTTTGCTGTTGGCTCTGTTGACGTCATTAAAGACTCATATAAACATAGATGAACAGTGACTAGGGTGCTTTTTGGTCAAGCCAATTGTGGAAATTGGTGTTTGCTGGTAGAGACCAGGGCTTTTAGTTTGATTTGTGTTGTTGCTGCTTTTTTTTTCCTACAGAGTCCGTAAAGTGTGGAGTGTTTGAATTCTGATTCACCCTAGTGTCTGAGTTCAGTCAGAGAGTCTAGAGTGCTAAAGGTGGGTGAGTGCTTAGGCCAGTCAATGGTCGCACAGTGACTGTAACAGTCTCACTTCCCAGAGCCCTGACAGCTGCTGAAATGGGGCTCTGTGTCTCTCATCATGCTGACCCATTGCCTGCTCCATCGCCTCCTCATGTGGGCCAGCGGAGAGCCACAGGGGCCTTGACCCACCAGCTGCTTTCCTGGTTTCACTCAGCTGACCCACCCTCTTTCCTTCAGAGGAATGATGGATTGGTTTGAACAAAACCATCCCATTCCCAAACTGAAAGGTTCCTTTTTACGTTTGGGAACAACTTGAAACCACTGGAGAAAATCATGTTCCAATTACATATAAACTCCTTTACCACAAGGTATAAAGGAAGCCATAATTCGGGGGCTTATGTTTGATTGAATTCATCTGTTTCCATTTTGTAAATAGAGAAGGGGGAGAGTCCATGGTGGTAGACAGTTGATATAAGGCAGCTTCTATTCCTGGGGAGAAGAAGGGGTGGCCCTGTCGCCCCACAACCTCAGAGGCAGGCTCCTAGGGCTCCTTAGGTGCAAAGAATCACAAGAGAGCCTACACCAGAGGAGAGCTGAGCCTTGTGCAGGGCAGTGCCAGACTCTTCCAGAACCTCAGACTAAAAGAGAAGAGACCATGTTTTATCAACCGTGTAGCCAAGAACAACAGCCTTACACTGGGGGATACCCCTCCCCCATCCAGGACAGATTTACACTGATGGGCTTGTGTTTGCCAGCAGCTGACAAGTTAGACTTTCCTCTTAACATCCCTAAGTGTGTTGGTACTAATTTGGTGAAAAACGAGATGCATTGTTAAAACCGGCTTTCCTTTCCTGCTTGGCAGCTTGACATTACAGGACATTGAAACCTCAAATTGCTTTGTAGAAACATGCCTGAGGGTAACTGTACATTATGGGGGCAGGGAGGACCTGGTGAGGTACAGACTAAAGGTCCCTTCCCCATCTTTCTGTCTCCAATGAATGAAAGACTGCCTTGTCAGTGCTCACAGTGGGTTAACTGATGTCCCTGTCCCACTGTGTGTCTCTGGTGACCATTGGGGCTTGGATTCTCAGGTTGGAATTCAGACAAACTTGGATCATAACCCAGCTTTTTTTAACTCAATTGATAGCAGAAACATTGGCCTTGTTTGGACTCTCAATCCCCTCATCTGTAGAATGGGGACACCTATTTCAGGGGGTTGTTATGCTCTAAAGATATTTGAGAATTATGTATCATTGTAACATAGGAAGAGTGAATAGCCCTTCTTTTCTGTTCAGGGTCTGTCTTTGGAAGAAAGTCTTGGAATTCTACATTCTCAGATCTGCATGATGGATGATGATCCTCATTGTGCAGTAGGGAACAGCCACATTTGAAGGCTTCAAACAAGCACCTTCCAGATATTTCTACATTGTCCTTCAGGTGACTTTCCAACATGTGTCTCTGTCTGGGTGACCGTATAACCGCCATTCTTGGTCATTTTGTGTTCATCTTAAATCATTTCTCTTGTTAGTTGTTAAAATATGAGACTATATTCCACAAATAGCGATTGGGACATCATTGTTCTTTTTATTAGGCCACCAGTTGCTTATCTGAGAATGGGACGTGCAGAGCCTATGTGTCACGCATGATGTATTTCTGTGACAGTCAGCTTCCTGTTACGATAGCGAATACCTGAGCTAATCAACTTAAACAGAGAGAGGCTGTTGGAGGTCACAGTTTTGGAGCTTCTGTGCTTTAGGTCTCTGACTGTAGGTCTTCGTCACATCATAGAGATGGCACAAAGAAGAGCCAATCCTTTGCCTCCACCTTTCTGAGGGATGCCCTCCAAGTTCTCCCGCTGGGCTTTACCTTGTAACGTTCCCACCAGTTCCTAATAGAGCCACGCTGAGGATAAAAACTTAACTCATGGGCTTTTGGAGGACAGTCTAGATGCAAACTATAGCAAGACATTCTTTCCTTCATGACCTATCCAGTCCATTCTTAACTTGCTTCTAGAGATGGTAGTTGCCAAGAGGTCTGCACTGGATTATCCCAGTTAATTTTCTCTGGTACATCGTCATTATTTATGCTTTACTCCAAAAAAAAAAAAAAAGAAAAAAAGAAAAAAAGAAAAAGAAAAGAAAAGAGAAGTTGCAGACGGACTAGGCAACTTCTCTGAGGTTATCCAGGATAGAAGTAGTGGGAATGGAGTTTGGACACAGACATTGAGAATTCTGACATCTCGTATCAGATGTGTTTTCACACCCTTAGAAGAAACAGCACAAATTCAGGGCAAACGGCATAGCAGAAACCAGACAATCAGAAGATCCCCTTGGGAATCTGAGGTAGAAGAGGCAGCAGATCCTGAGTTTCAGGCACAAGTGCATCCAATCCAGGACCCCTCCCTGCTCGTCCCCTGTTAACTTGTTGGGACTAGAATACATTCAGGTCCTCTCAGAAGGAAACAACTCCCAATTTCTCCAATATAATTTCACTTTGTTTTAAATCATCATCATCATCATCATCATCATCATCATCATCATCATCAGAACTAGAGGGAACTTCCTGGAAGGAGTTCCTTTTCACAGCTTAGAATACTTACAAGCCAAACTCTCAGCAGTGACAATTACATTTGGTACTTATCAAGACTTGTACCCAAGTGATTGCCCCTCCCCCTCCTCTGGAGTCTTATGATAGTGTTTTTATCCATGATTCATGCCCTGCCATACATTAGACTTATTTTTCCTGTTATTTGCATCAGGCACCAAATCTCTCAGGCTTTCCTCAACACTTGGACAACTCTGTTTCTCTTTGGGGATTTGCACCTCTAGAGGCATACTGAACTTTCTGGGCTTGCTTGGGAATCCAAATACGATTTTTCTCATTAGGCCATGTTTCAGAATTTCTGTCCAGCTCTCTTGCCCACTTGTGTGAAGCAGTCATGACTCTGTGAGGCAGATCTTGCCTTTTGGAGGCTCAATCTCATCAGTGTTTCCAGGGTAATTTGTCTCTGAGGGGTGGGTATTAAGGGGGAACTAAAGAGCAGGATAATTTGGTCCTTTGCAGACAAGGATGATCTTATCTGGCCTTGGCTATCTCATGCTGCTGAGCCTGAGACCATGGAACTCTGACAGTATTTGCTTTAGACAGGATGGAAATCTGTACACCCAAGCCCTCTGGCTCCCTTTGAGGCAGCTGACCAGCTTACCCTGATGTAAGCAATTTTAATTCATCAAGATTCTGCCTAATGATGCTGGCGATTTACATTGTTGTCATTCTTGAGTGTTATTATGCTTTCAAAGAGAGAGGGAGATCAGGCCTGTGGAGACACTTTCCTCTAAATGCTTCCTTTGAAGGGCACTGCTTACCATGTCAGAGAGAGAAATGAGACAAGAGAGGGTCCCCTGTAAGGCAGCCAGGGTCTCGGCTATGAACTCTCTGAAGAATGGTATCTATTGTACTCACCTGGCCTTTCTGCATCTTTTGTGGTGAGTGCACAGAGCCTTCTGAGGAAGACTTGTGTCTACAGGAGTTCGGGGGTATACCCAAGTTAGGTGTGACCTTATCCAGTATTGTTCTCCAAAACAGTGTCTCCTTGACAGCCCAGACAGAGCAGGGACCCCGCAATACTCCTGGATTCAAGAAAACTGTGAAAGGAAAAACCGATGAGTTTCATGATTATTTGTAGAGTTAGAGGAAAATTAGGACAAGGAACAAGAAGACATGGACTTAAACTATTACTTCAGAGCAGTCTCCAAAACACAGACAGCTACTGAAGAGGAGAGCTTCCTCTGGCTAGGTGCTTAAAAATATCCAAACACTCAGGAAGCTAAAAATATGAGTGGGTGGAATAATGCCTGGTTGTGTCCTTCCTCCAACCTAATTGTAGGCTGCTCTGTACCAGGTATTGCTCAGGGCTTGAGTTAACAAGCCCCTGGTCTTTTTTCCTTTGAATTTTGAATTGCCCTGTAACTGTCCCCACCCCCACCCCCCTGTCTTACACCCCCTCCCTCCCACCCACGCCACAACCCCAAACAAACTTATCCTCAGAGCAGTAGCTCTGGAAATGTGCGTCTAGTTATATCACACTTTAGCCCAAACCTCTCAGACTTCAAATCTTGCAGTGGCCTATGTGGTAAGCACTACCTGACATTCTATTCCACCCCCACACCTCTAAATTCTCAGCCACTGGGATCCAGATTAATTATTACCTTCTCGAAGAGGATCCTTATCTCAATGGACCTCCAAACTGTATCTCAGCACTCATTGTCCCATTATCTAATTTGTCTCTTATCTTTTTGAGCTCTATATTGAGCTTTGAGATTGTAAAATAGACCTCAGTTTTGCTTATCTTGGAATTATCTCTAGGACCAAGTGACCTGTAAATCCCTAAAGAGATAAAGAAGAAAGAAAGAAGGGAAGGAAGGAAGGAAGGAAGGAAGGAAGGAAGGAAGGAAGAACGAATAAGTGTCTGGGTGGCTGGCCTCTTCCTCATGGATGTGATGTGTCTTTGGTCATATTCTGTAGAAGTCATAAGACAGAATCTACAGAATTGGCCTGCCAATGGTTCACCCAGCACCTTGGATGCCATGGATGCTCAATGACTATATCCAGGAGCTAAAATATTTTATTCTCCTGCTCTATCAGAGCCTGATGGCTTCATCTCATTGTTGGCACCTAGAGATATAAGACAGGGCTGCCTAAGATCCTCCCTTGCTTCCATGTATCTGGAGAAGGTGAATTCTAGAGATGCCTATGGAATGGGTGTTGCCCGGAGCTCTGCCTCACTGTGAAACAGTGGCCCCTGCCACTGTTGTGAGCCTGGTTCTAGCTTAATCTAAGCCCTAAGCTCTGTGGCTCCATCAGTGAACATCTTGTTCTATTCATGTCCCTCTAGGGGGATGAGAAGGAGCAGACAGATGCAGCCTGGCAGGGCCAGCTTTGCAGTCAGAATGCCCTGACCTGCTCTGGGGCCAGGGATCCTCCCACCAAGGTGCCTCCAGCCTCCCATGCATTGATGGCACTCGGACCAGGCCTTGGCGGGGGGGCAGGAGCAGTGGGTTCCCAGCACCGAAAGGGTATGGAAAAATTACAGGGAGGAAAAACCATTTGCTCCTGGCACCGTGCCCAGGCAGTTAGTATGGTCCTCAGAGAGCTCTTCCTGTACCACTCATAATTAATCCAGAGAGCTCATGATCCTGGGAGATTTTAAGGACAAATGGCGCCATGGGTTTCCAAAAGGGAGTTGCTGCCTATGTGTGAGAGTAATGCGGCTTCTTAGAGGGCTGTGAGGAACCCTGCCAAGGCTGTCAATGGGACTATTAGCAGAGAGAAAATGCAAAGGCCTGGGCTAGAACGCAAAGTGATAATCACCATGGTTAACATTTAGTGAGCAATTCTTCACTTTCTTTGCATCTGCTTGGGCAGGTCTCATGGTGGAGGTTGTTATCATTGCTTCTTTTGACACATAAGGGAAAAAGAGACCAGACACATTAAATAATTTGCCTATGGTCATATAGTTAAGAGCATGCCTCTCCCCTGAGGCACAGGGTCTGCAGGACATCCTTTAATCATAGGATCTTGCCACCTGGAGTTGGAAGGCTATAGTCAGGCCATATACGCTCTCTCCGGTGACTTACTTCTGTGAGTTAGAGAAAGCCATGAATTTGATTAATGTTCTCACTGATAAAAACAAAAAGCATAAGAATATTCCTTTTAAATATTTGGGATGGTTATAAATGAGAATATTGTGAAGTACATTATGAAATGAAGAACTTGGCTGTTATGATGGCTATTCTTGCTTATCAGCTTGACTACATCTGGAATTAACTAAAACCTACACATCTGGGTACACCTGAGAGCAATTTTTTTTTCTTAATTAAATCATTTGAACTGGGTGGCCCACTTTTAATCCAGATGTTTTGAGGTGGGACGATCCACCTTTAATCTGTGCCACACCTTCTGGTGGCAGTCTATATAAAGGACAGAGAAGAAGGAAGTCACTCTCTTTGCCTGTTTGCTCTCCTCAATGGCAAGTCCATTCCTTCACTGGCATTAGAGCCTACTTCTTTGGGATTCTGAAGTATAATGAAGACCAGCTAAGACATCCAGCCTTTGGACTGAACAGTTACTGGGTTCTTGGACTTTCCATTGGTAGACAGCCATTATTTAACTAGCTGGACCACAGTCTGTAAGCCACTACAACCGTCCTGTGTGTGTGTGTGTGTGTGTGTGTGTGTGTGTGTGTGTGTGTGTGTGTGTGTGTTTGTGTACTCTACCAGTTCTGTTCCTCTAGAGCAGTGGTTCTCAACCTTCCTAATGCTATGTCTTGTTAATACAGTTCCTCATGTTGTGGTGACCCCAACCATAAAATTATTTTGTTGCTACTTCATAACTGTGATTTTGCTGTTATGAATTGTAATATAAATATCTGATATACAGGATATCTTATATGTGACTCCCAAAGGGGTCAGTTGTGACCCACAGGTTGAGAACCGAACCACTGCTGTGGAGACACCCCTAACTAGGAAGCTCTCCCCATGTGGGTTCATTCAGGAAATAAGAACCGGAGCCTCATGCTATACAGCACCTTTCTATAATGATACCAACACTTCATGTCTGTTGCAACAGTGCTTGATATGTAATTCTTCAGAGGAAGCTGAAGAATTCCAACTCCAATTTTATTTTATTCATTTATGTTTGAACAGTCACATATGGCTCATCAATATTGTTAATAACACAAGAGCTGGCTTCCACTGGATGATCAATTAGTCCCTTGGCTACAGAGATGGGATGACAGAGGCTCCTAGTGGGCCAGAAACTTGCCAAAGGCCAGAGGTTAAGTTGGCAGAGACTAGGCTCATAATCAGAGCTTCTAATACCCTGATAGCCTCCATGCCAAAACCCTATGTATTCCTAATTTGAACCAGGAGGTGAAGAAAGAAAAGCAACCACTGTTAGCCTAAAGCTTATATGGGATAAGCAGCCAGTGAACTACTAGAATATCCCTAGTTTCCAGGGTTACCAAAGGCTAAAGAGCAATCAGATGACTGTGCCTGTACCCACTAGACACCATTGCAACTGCCCCTACTGGGAGCAAGTGACTCCTTGATTTTATTTCAGTCTTCTTGCTTACAATGTACACAAAGAAAGCCATCTTCCTACTTGGCCTGATTCCCAAAACAGCCTTACTTTCCAAGGTAAAAGACAACCTGCTTTGGGGGGCATTTTTTTGTGTATAGTTCCCATATCTCCATTGGCTTCAATGCTCTCTTCTTAAAGCACACATACATGCAAAAATTAATCAGAAGTTAGGAATATGGAAAGACTCAATGGGGAAAAATGCCTTTATATTATCCATAGCAGAGATATATGTTGTTTGCTGTTTTTTGTTTTCTTAACAAAATTTAGGTTAATTTGTCCACATTTTAGTAAAATTATATTATTGGAGTAGTAAAAGCAAATAAATGCTTAACAATAGGAAATTAAAGTATCCGTGGGAACTGTCTTTGGAGACATGTGGTCAGTTGGCTTCTTCTGTATTGGTCTGATCTGGCTGCCATAGCAAGGTACCATCCCAGAGGCTTCAAGAACAGACTTTTTTTGGTCAGGATCCTGGAAGCTGCAAGTTCATGTTTAAGGTGGTAGCAGGTTTGGTTCTCTTGAGCTCTTTCCTTGGGCCATGAGTGGTTGCCTTCCTCTGTGCTCCTGGTACATCTTCTTTCTGTGCTCCTGGTACATCTTCTTTCTTTCTTTCTTTTTTTTTTTTTTAAGGACCACAAAATAAACTTTACTAATTGAATTTGCCACACATATCCCACACTTTAATATCTTTCTCACATGTTGCAAAATAGAAGCCACAATGGGATCTTCACATCAGTCTTTGGTGAACCTGGTTAATAATTTATTTACTTCAAATGTACAATGAAAAAGACTTAAAACAAGGTTTTTTTCCTTGAAATTGAAAACAACTGTGATGTCTAAAGTCTTAACTAAATTGTTTGCATAAATGGGGTTTTCTTTCATATGAGTACCCATGTATTTCCTGACATCAAGATGATATAAAAAGCTTTAAAATATTGACAGGGATAGAGACATGGCCAAGACTTTAACACAAGTTCATTCCCTGGACCAAGATCTGGTTTTGGATGACTTCCAGTAATTCTTGCAACAAGAAGCTCCAACGGTCTAACCTTCTTGGGAACCAAAATGCACATACATATACCCAGAGGAAGACACTCACACATAGCATAAATAAATAAAAACAAATATTTAAACTAATTTTCAATCATGAATGTTTTTCTATTATAATATAAGGTCATCAACCATGTTGGACTAGAGCTCCATCCTTATAACCTCATTTCTTTCTTTAGAGGTTTTGTCTCTGAATGGAGTCATATTGGGTGGAAGTCTTTCAACATGAACACTTTAGTTCATTTGCTTTATTGAGATAGAGAAACTTTTGTTCATTTGCTTCATTGAGATAGAGTCACTCTATGTAGATTAGGCTAGCCTCAAACTTGTGGCAGTTCTCCTGCCTCTGTTTTTCCTAGTGCTGGATTACAGGCATGTGTCACAATATCCTGTTCTACAAACAAACTTGAGGTGGGAGACCACAATTCAATCTTCAAGAGCATTATTGAGTGCTTTTTGTGTGTTGGGTATCGGGGATGCAGAAAACAAACGATGTTCAGTCCAGCCCGTAGCTGAGTCTTACAGACATGTAAGAAAATTTGACATGATATACAATCTGTGTACCCAAGTCTATCAAAGGTGAGAATTGACTTTATTTGGGGGGAATAATTCAGGGTAGATTTTTCAAGACAAGGAACTGAGATGAATTTTGAAGGAAAACCTGGCCTAGGCAAGATGATGGGAAAAAGAGTAAAGGATAGTGCATAGGATTGGGGGCACATAGCATCCTTGTCATATAGATAGAATAAATGGATAAAGTCCCTTCTGGGTTATGAAATGTTCTGCCAAAAAATATTATCAATTTCAAACAACTAAACTTTGAAAGTAACTAGCGATGCTTTCTTCACTATGCCATTATTTTTCATTTAAAAAAATCTGGTATCACTTTAGCCCTGTGGCCACTTGTCAGGGGTAAATCCCTACTCTCAGTACATCTCTTCAAGACTTGCCTGATCCCAAGCCCTGATTGCTACCAGGCATCCTGCAGCCACCACATGTGGCGTGGATCCCAAGTAGCCCATCAGCACTTCCTTCATTGCACCCTCTCTACCACTATTCACTGATTATCGGGGACAGCCTGCTTCTCTTGGCCAGGGTCTCTTCCTCTGGGACTTCTTAGCCAGATCTTCACCAAGGACCCACATCCAGCCATCATGTGTGATCCAGAGTCCCAGAGCTTTTCCAGATGCCTGACTCAGACCCTCCCGGTACCCTAGCTGGCCTTAAGACCCAGGACTAGTTCACATACTACTGGAAGAAACTTCCTGTAGGCTCCTATCCCAAACTACTAAAGACACCAAAATGTAGCAGAGAAACAGAAGATCTGGATAGAGGCTGAATCCCCAAATATCAGACAAATAGAAGAAATCAAGATCCAAGCCCTGCTAAGAATTAGTCCCAGCCTGAACACTGGAAATATCTCCGCTGAAAGAAGAAAATCACCTTGAACCACAACAAAAAAAGAAATAGCCCAACAAACTAACTTTATTTGCATAAATCCCAATGCAGAAATAAAAACAACAACAACACACACATACACAGAGTAGTGCATCAATTCCCCAAAGTACTAATCCAATAGTAATGGCACCTAATGAAAATGATATGGAAGAATGTATAAAGAATTCAAGAAATGATTCTAACTGTGGTCAAATAACTCAAAGAAAATAAAAACAAAGAGATGTATGAAACAAGGAGGTCAATCCAAGACATGAAAATAGTTTGAAGTTTTAAAGAAAATCTCAACCGAAATGATGCTGAAAAGGAAAAACTCAATATGCCAATTAAAATCCTCAGTAATAGCCTTCACCCACAGAATGGATCATGTCAAAAAGAATCAGGGGCTGGGGCTGTATCTCCTTGCTTAATGAGGATCTAGCCTAAATTCCTAGCACTCACATGGTGATGGCTCATAATCATTCTTAATCTAGTTCCAGGGACCTTCTTATGACCTATGTGGGCACCAGGTACACATTTGGTACACATACTTAGACACAGGCAAAATACTCATATTATATATATAATAAAGTATAAATCTTTCAGAAAATTAACACAACTATAAGAATAAAACAGAGAACCAGAGATGGAAGACAAAGTTGAGGAATTGAATCACTCAATAAAGGTCAATGATAAATTATATATGTATTTCAATATACAACATTGGAAAACTCTGGGACTTCACAAAAAGACCTAATCTTCAAATTATGGGAATAGAAGAAGGAGAATAAAATCATAGAGAAGGTATAGAAAATATCTTTAATAAATAAATAAATAAATAAATAAATAAATAAATCATAGTAGAAAAGTCTCCAAACATAGGAAAAGAGATGCTTATCCAAGTATAAGAGACCTTCAGAACACCAAATAGAGAAGGCTAGAAGAGAAATTCACCACAACATATTATAGCTGAAACCTTAAAAACACAGAATAAAGTAATAGGTATTGAAATCTACAAGGAAGAAAGGTCAAGTTTCTCATTAAGGCAGAATATTAACAGTGTCAATCCCACAATAAAGAGACACGTGTTAACAAAATGGATTAGAAAATAGGATTCATCATTTTGCTGCTTCCAAGAAACACACCTCACCATCAAAGACTCCTCTTCAGGGTAAAATGGTGGAAGCAGGTATTAAAAGCAAATGGAACTAAGAACAATATCTCATAAAAGAATCTCAAAACTAATCAGAAGGGTTAAGGGAAGGACCCTTCATATCCATTAAAGAAAAAATTGACCAGCAGGATATTACAACCCTACACATAAATACCCCAACCACATGGGCTCCTATTTTCATAAAAGAAACATTAGATCTAAAATCATAGATTGACCCCAAAATGGTGGAGGTGGGATATTTCATTATACTCATTTACCAATAGACAGGTGATCCCAAAATAAGCTAAATAGAGAAACCTTGAAATTAAGTGACCTTGTAAATCAGTAGATCCAATAACTTCCTACAGGACATTCTATTCAAGGATACACTTTCTTCTCAGTAGCCCACAGAACTTTCTCCAAAACTGGCCACATATTAAATACATAGCAAGACTGAACAAATACAGCAAAAGTGAAATCACATCATGAATGCACTCTATCTGACCACAAGTGAGTAAAGCTGAATATCAACATCAACAGAGACTATGGAAAACACAGAAACTAAACAATCCAATACTGAATGATTTTTGCTCCAAGGGTGAAATAAAGAAATTAAAATGTTCCTAGAATTGAATAAAAATGAAGCACAACATAACAAAATCTAAGGAACACATTGAAGACAGTCCGGAGAGGAAAGTTCTTAGCAGTAAGTACCTACAGAAAAAACTTTGAGAGAAGTCAATTTTATTAATGATGCACTCAAAGGCCTTGAGGAAGAAAAAAAATGAAAACAGCCTGCTCTCTCACTAAGTAGATGGAAAGAAAATCAAAATAAGAGCTGCAATCAATAAAATAGAAAATGAAAATAATCAATATACAAAAAAATTAATGAAACAAAGAGTTTGTTCTTTGAAAAAAATAACATGTTTGACAAGCCTTTTACTAAATTATCCAAAAGAGAGAGGATCCAAATTAATGAAATTAGAAACAAAAAGGAAGACATTACAGCAGACACTGAGGAATCATGGGGACAAACACAAAAAGTCTATATTATACCAAACTGGAAAAATCTAAAACAAGTGAGTGTATTTCTCGATTTATATGGATTACTAAAGCTAAATCAAGATGAAATAAACAATTTAAATAGATCTATAACACTCAATGAAAAGCAAGCAGTCATTAAAAATTTTCTCACTAAATAAAATATTACAGATGGATTCACAAAGAATTCTATCAGACTTTCAAAGCAGAATTTACAACAATCCTCCTCAAATTATACTACAAAATAGTAATGAAGGAACATTTCCAGTTTTGTTTGTGAAGCCAGAATCACCATGATGCAGAAAACTAGGCAAAGACTAACAAAAGAAAGAAAGAAAGAAAGAAAGAAAGAAAGAAAGAAAGAAAGAAAGAAAGAAAGAAAGAAAGAAAAACATGGTCCAGTATCTGTAATGAACAGGGACAGAAATTCTTAATCAAATACTTGCAAACCAAATTCAAGAATACATTAAAAAAAAATTATCTACCAAGGTCAAGTCAACCTCGTTCCAGAGATGTAGGGTGATTCAGCATGCGTCAATCAACCTGGCAAGACTGGTATACCAATGCAGTCATGGCATGACTCCTGATAACTTACTGTTATACCCTTAGATTAGGTCAACTCAAGGAAGCTGACCTTCTCAGAGAAGCTCCCTTTTGAAGTAGACAGAAACTAACAGAGGCCCACAACTGATCAAGGTGCAGAGAATAAGAAACCATAGACTGAAGAAATTTTCTAAAACATTTTATAAGCTGGCTGGTAAAACTGCTCTGAAATTTTAAACTATATAATCTTATAGTGAAATGCATTGCATTAAAAACAAAGATAAATATTATAAATCATACTTAGCTACTTTTTAATACTACCTAGGCTTCTGATATGCTTTGTATTTGTTGTATTTATAGGATAGTGATGTTCCATAGAAATGCCATTCTGTTGCTCATCTTTCCTCCATGATGGAGTATTTATACCACAGAAATGGGCAACTGTTAACAATTTTGATCAATTAATTTTTTTTTTTAGACAAAATCTTGTTACAGACTGGCCTTGAACTGACAGTCCTTATGTCTCTGTCTCTCAATTGCTAGGGTTAAAGGTAGTGCCAGTGATTTATTTATTTAGTTTTTGATATCTAGGATAAAAAAGGCAGAGTAGATACGTTAATAATGCATTTTGAATTTTAATTAAATGTAGTTCTAAAAGTTATATTTTAAATAGTAAAAAACATCTGATGAAATATTCTTCTGATACATCCCAGTCCAACAAAGTCACACCATTGACAAACAAATAAAGCTCTGACATATGTCACCACCATTTATTTCCTTGTTAGCAGAAATAAAGTCAGCCAGTATTTGTTTCAGACAATACTCAGTTATCAGTCATATATTGGTTATTAATATATAAGTCAATAATTGTGTTCTGTAAAAAATCAGTTTGCTATGTGGAATTTACAAAAAGAGAATATTTATATTTTGTTTTACTTTTATGTTGGATTCCATAATTCATTACATTAGTAAATGCTGCGGGCCTCAGGAAAATATCATAAGAACTCAGCTGGTTATGGCAAAGCCACTACCTGAAGAGATCAAGGAATTCCTTCAGAGGAAGCCAAATTCCAAGGAACTTTTGGTGTTATTTGGATTGTTATATATCAGCTGTCTTCTGTTATGAAAATCATGTGTGCCTTCATAGTTTTCCCAGTTGATTTTTCCCTAAGAAGTGCTAGCAATGTGTCCTGATCACTCTCTGGAAATATACATTCAAGATATTTGGAGAACAGCCTCAGGAAAGGCTTCCTTCCTCCCAGCCCATCCGTTTCTCCCCTTTCAGCACTGGAATTAGATTTCTCCCTTAGCCACCTTCAAGGACTAACAGAAATAACAGTCCAGACCACCACATGCTAGTCTCCTGATTTAAGGAAAATTCCACAAGGAGACACCGACTAGGTCAGGTGGACCTTAAGTAATAGCTTTACACAATTTAGCTTGGACCCTCCTTTCTTACAGCCTTACTAACTTTATAGACCCCTAACTTCTTACTTAACCACTTCTCAGAATGTAGACTGAGCACATAGACCCCTTTCATTTACTAACCAGTTATTGGCACCCGGTTGACCTCCTCTTTTACCCCTCCCATTTTCAGGTCATAAAAGAAAGCCTGGTGGTCACTGCCTGAGGAAAATTCTTACCTGCCTTTATGACCCCGTAGAATTCAAGCCTGGTGACCTTGCTCAACCAGGGGATTGCTATTGCTTGGATTTATAACTGGACTCCTGAGAGACTTAGGGAGAACTGAGAGAATAAGGAGATGGAGAAGAGAAAAGAGAATGGAAGAACTAGATGGGTAAGAACTGGAGAGGAACAAACTGAGATGGGGAAGAACTAGGTTGAAGGGCTAGAAGAGAGTACTAGAGGAATGAGATGGAAGATGAGGAAGAGCCAGATGGGGAAGTACTAGCTGGGTAAGAACAAGGTTAAAAGGACCTAGATGAGGCAGAATTAAGACAAAAGAATTAAGATAGAACTTAGAGGGAGCAGTAGATAAATATATAGAGAAATCAGGCAAGAAAGGAGCTAGGCATGAGAACAGAACTGAAGCTGTGTAAATAGGGTGTTATCACAGAAAAATTAAAGTGAATGGACTATAGAGCTCGGTGTCCTGAGATTCTATTTCCCAATGATAGTCCTTGACATTAGTAGTTAGTTCTCTCTCCTGAGCCCTTGGGATGTATAATATTAAGGCTGGTCCTTTTAATATTATACAAGAAGTAAATATGTGTACATGAGAGCATATTTTTTCCTGGACACTCTATGAAACAATCACTGGACATTTGCATAATCATTCTTAAACCCATAATGCCTTGTACTCATTGAGTGAAGGGTCTTTGTGTCCTCCTCTCTTCCTTCCTTTCCTGTCTTCCTTTTCCCTCACTTCTTTCCTCCTTTCTTTTCTATTTATTTATTGGTTTTGTTAGGAGAAAGCAGAGAATATACATTGGATAGGCAACCAAAGGTACCTGAAATTATAGAGACTACCCACCTCCAGCAGAAAAAAAAAGTGGCATACTACATAATATGTTTTCAATATTTTAATATGAATTAATATATATCACTATTCCCAGTTGGACAGGTAGTTCAGAGAAGATTGGATGAAACTGTTGGTCTTTGGGGCTAGATACCACTTTGCTGTGGATTTTGTGTACTCTAGAAGTATCCCTGACCTTTACCTTCCAGAAATCAGTAGCACCCTCACTGCTGCCAGAGTCATGGTAACTAAAATGTCTCAAGATTCTGTCCAACAGTCCCTAGGAGCAGACTACCTCAGTTGAGAATTACAGGTTAAAACCCAAGACTTACACCAGCCAAACATGCAAGTGTTAAATCCATTCATTCCCTCTCCTATTTGTGTGTGTGTGTGTGTGTGTGTGTGTGTGTGTGTGTGTGTGTGTGTGTGTGTATGTGTGTGTGATGCTCTTGTCTGCCTTAGTCAGAGCAAATATTATGGCTATGGTCTGGAGGGTGATGCTTGTGGAATCACAGAGTCGTTGGTAAACTGTCCAAAATCTGGGAAACCTCTTGTCTATCCATGTTTACATAAAGAGCCTACCCAATCTCCCTTATCCTCAGGAAAGCCCCTTAGAGTCTTCCAGTGACCATCTGTACCTCATTGCTCATTGGCTAAAGATCTCAGAAGATGAGTCTTCATTGGTTATTACAACTTGTTCTTCTTCTGTTCATTCCTGGGAGTCTGTTCAAATGCCAACAGCGATAGTCTAGACAGCCTCTGTGACTCTCAGGGCAGCCTTTGGGTCTAGCCATCTCCCATTTGTTTTGTTGTGATACATTGCTTCCACAGTGCCACAGTATCATTCTCATTTTTCTGTAACATTCTTCACTGTTTCCTTTCTGTTCTTCTGCAGCTTACACTGACATTTCCCCCAGGGTTCCTGTTCTCTCTCCTCCTTTTGCTTGAGGCTTCTTCCTTTTGTCTGTCACTTTTGAACTCTGGGAATCAGATCCTCAGGCTTGCCTCTCCAGTCACTGCCTTTCTCCTTGGCCTCAGCACTGGCTGCGTCCATCTTCATCTATGACTACAGTTGCCTCAAACTTAACACATCATTTCTTGCCTTTCTCCATAGAGACCATCTTCTCAGACTTCTCATTTAATGGAATTGTTTTCTTACAGGTGGCCTGGGCTATGGCCACTAATGATATCTTGACTTCAACCTTCCTTATAAATCAGTTTTCCCATGCCATCTTTCTCTGATTTCACCACCATCATTCCTTGTATGCGTTTAATTTCCACAAGAGGTTGGTAGGAATCAACATTGTAGGCTTTAAGAGTCACATTCTTTGTTACCACAATCAAACACCGCCCCAAAAGCATGAAAGCAGCCACAGACAGTATGTAATTGAGGAAGCCTGTTTGTGAGTCAATAAAACTTTATAAAATTGGTCTTCTGGTCTGAACTAGCCTGTGGCTCACAGTTTTCCATCCTGTCCTTCAGGCTATTGTTACTTCTATCTGGCTTATTTTATCAGTCCAGGAACCCATCTCCCATTTCAAATCTTACTTCCTTCTAACCAATTCTTCTCATCTCTATGTTCAAGACACAGATTTGTTAGGTAGTGTGTCTCCTTAAAATACAAGCCTGAGTATATGCATCAGATGCTAAGATCTTCATAAATGTATCATCTTTGAACATGTCACCTAATCATGCTTGCCATCTCCTCTAACTATGTTCTCCAGCTCCCAGTGCTCTTCTCTGCACCTGGTCTTTATGCCCGTCAATCCAAAAGGCACACCCTGTAGGCATTTCTTCTATGAAGACCTTCATATGTCCATTTCCAACTCAGAACTCTTTTCCCTCTAACACAGGCTTAAGTACTAGCGGACCTCTCCTGGTGGCCTCTGTAATTAGGACCTGCCCCACACTGAGGCTGTGTCTGCCTTCTCCAGTCTCCCTCTTTAAATCAGGGCTCATTAGAAGGCAGAAAGTGACTTTCTTCAAAGTATCTTTTATTCCTCAACATATCACTCTGTTCGAGTAAATGAGTCGCCTTATTTATAGAGTCTCTAATTGTAGTTGCAAAATAAGCCCATATATAATTTATAAACGCCAAAGCCCTGCAATTTGGAGCCTCTGCTCACAGATGTCCCTGGGACTCGTCCCTTTAGCCTCAGTTTCCTCTTGCCACTCGTTTATATAGCATGTTTACTGAGTCTGTGGTTTTTTAAAAATTATTGTGTAAAAATATGGAAAAGGTGTCGAAGCCCAATGAGACGAAGTCATGTTAAAAAAAAAAGGAAAAAAACATTTTAAAAACGAAAACTGTAGGAGAATGAAGTGTTGGTGGGGCTTGGGCTGAATCTGTTAATAGATGTGAGTCTAAGAACTGGATCAGGCCAACTGTAGAGTGTGATGCCAATGCAATTAGCCATAAGAAACAGAAAAATATTTGAAAGGTGTGTCTGGCTTGAACCTTTTACAGTAAGGGAATCATGTGTAGCTATTTAAGTTTAAACAATAAAATTCTGATAAAATTTAAAATTTAACCCCTCAGCTCCACTAGCCCTGCGTTTCGAGTACTTGGTAGCTATGTGTAGCTAGTGGCTGACATATTGCCCAGTGCTGACTTAGAACAATCCCATCGTCCCTAAGAATTAATTGTGTAGTTTCTCTCTGTGGTCCTCAAAGTAAAGTAAGTGTCTTGTAGCACAGAGCCGATTCCAGAAATGGAGGGGAATTTCTCGACAAGGTAAAGCGCATATATTCTGATGGGAATCTTTGGTCAAATATTACAGATGGTCTCACAGAGTGGAGGTCTGTTAGGATTGGGCTAACCCCACTGTGTAAGTGGAGCTTGCCAGACCTGAATAAATTGGCCCTGGATCTCTATAATGCCAGAGATTTGTGAGACAAAATGTTTGCACACATTTCCAAAACGTCAAACGGAACAAAGAAGACTAAATACATAAGGCTGTTGGGGGATGTCATAATGGCAAATACTGTTTGGTAAGACTCCTATTTTAGTGAACCATGTAAGGAACAGTATCAGTGTAACCCCCATCCAGTGGGTGGGTGGGTGTTTGTGTACACAGATTAGAAGCGATTGCTTTTCAAAACACATTAGTAAAATAATGCAAAGTGAAAGGTTTCTGTACCCCCATATTAAGTCTCCCCGCCAATGTGCAGTATGACAAATCAAGCTAAATTAAAAACAAAAGACCAAGTTTATTGAACAAAATGTTCCCGGGTGACCTTTCGGCCCCCAGAGATAATACGGGGAGAGGAGACCAGGAAAAGTCACGCGGCCTCTCTCTAGAAGGCAGTTTAAATACCCTGTAGGCGTGGTCTTGAGCAGCTCCTTGGAACAAATGCCATTTGGGGGCGGGGTTTGAAATGGAGAGGAGTGCGACTGAAGGGGAGCTTCCAACTGAACACGAAGTTTGTCTGTCTAGTTTAAACAACAACAACATAAGATAGACACCTGCTTCTTCACTCAGGGCTGTACCTGAGATAGACATCCACTTCTTTGTGCTGGGCTGTACCTGAGAACATAAGCTAGGTGCCTCGCCCCAGCTTAGGAAACTGATTTTCCTTGCTCTGGCTTTCCAGAAATGACTTCTCAATGTATCTCAGAAGGAAGTGTTTTTGTGCCCATGTCACAGTCGAGAGCTCCCTACCAGAGACGGCCTCGTCTGACTGACCAGGGGAATGGCCATGCGAATCATGCTACCATCTGAGACTGTGGATGCAAGAGGGGGAGGGGAAGAGCAGAGAGCACGAGGTTGGAGTCCCTCCCCACGCAGCAGAGCAGGCTCCCCTCCACCCGGCAGAAACAAAAGACTTATTACATTTTGAAAGAAGAGAATAATGCTTGTCTTATTCACATATTAATATGATTTATTTAAAAACCCTGATCCCAGAGCCTCAGAGTGACTTATAATTCTCTGTTTATCTCTTGGAAGGCTGACAACGGCTGTTCAGATTTCTCCCTCCAGCCTTCTGAATGACCGTTTTTGGAGCTTAGCGCTTACTACAGTCACTACCCTATACATTACATAGAAACGTGGGAGCCTTGATTGCTGACTTAGGCCAATTTAATTAAAAATGGAAAGAAAAAGCCCCCAGCTTAATGAAAATTCTTATGGATGGCCACCCAAATTCGCTGGAACCCCGAAAACTTGATTAGTCACTTTGAAAAATAGCATTGATTACTTATAATTATCAAAAGAAGTTCAGTTTAAAAATTCTTTCCCCAGGTTAAACAGCAAATCAGTCCTGACTGAAATAGATACTTCTTCTAAATTATCAACATTTCCATGGGCAAGAACTTTTTACTTCAATGTGTGTAGATATTAACTGAAATTTTGTAAGTAATTTTCTCAAAAGCCTTTGGATGGATGTGCCATCCCCCAATTCTTCCACCCTCGGCTTTTTACATACACATTTCTTTTTTTAAATGTGGTAGTCAGCAAAGTTTCCTTTCAGAACATTCCATTTTCATCTGCCCCATTGGCTTGGTCCATGAGGTACCATAACCGTGAGTAGGACCCAGCAGCAAGTCATGCCAAGAGTTGGACTCCAGAATTGCATTCCCAGCAGCCTTGAGGAGAAGGTCTGTGACTACCAAATTCAGCCAGTCTGGACTTGAGCTTGTTGTTTTCTTCCTGCCTGAAAGCCCACATCCTCTGGCTGTGTTCCCTATCTGGAGATGGCTTAGGCATTTTCTTCCTTTTGTAAGCCAGAAGTTCTTGAAGATTTCATCAGCTCCAGCATTAGAATGTTATCAGTTCCTCTTCAGAAATGCCTATTCAATCTCAGCCTCCCCTGCAGGGCCTAGGGGGGCCCTAACCTTCCTTAAACTCATGCAGCCAAGGCCCCTTTGTGTCCCAGCTCCTCCTCTGGGCTTCCTCTGGGTAATCTTCCTGGAAAACAGACAAGCTACTGATATCCTTCTTTGTGATTCTTGCCTGTAGCAGTGGTTCTCAACCTGTGAATTGTGACTCCTTTGGGTCTAAATGTCCCTTTCACAGGGGTCAGCTAAGACTACCAGAAAACACAGATATTTACAATTCATAACAGTAGCAAAATTACAGTTATGAGAGAGCAATGAAAATTATTTTATGGTTGAGGTCGCCAGGACATGAGGAACTATACTAAAGGGACATAGCCTTAGGAAGGTTGTGGAACACTGTGTATAGTGTGACCTTTCACCTCTTTAAGAAAGGCAGATACCCGTCCCAAGCTCTGGTGGGAGACCCCTCAGAGGTGGTGTTTCGGTCCTGCAGGATTTCCCTCAAGCTTCTTGGAAAGAAAGAGCCTTTCAGGATAGCCTCCTTTGTTCAGATCCTCGCTCCACAGAAAAACAACTTCCCATGCATCAGTACCAGGCCATTTACAATGACTCTGAAGATGCACTTGGCTTGTTGGTACCTCCTATTTCCATTTCTTAAAGCTCTTTGATACTGTATCATTATTTACCAATATGTGTGGCACTCATTAGAGCTCTTCTTGCAAATGTTTCCTGACCTTCCTCAATCTCCTTATAAGGTAGAGCTCTTGGTCTCCTGTGGTGGAATGGGGCCAACGATTTGAGAGCAGAAGGGATGAGCATCATTTCTAGGGTGGAACACTTTTGTCTCAGCAAGACTGTAGAAACCCCATTGTTTCACAAAGTCAGGACAGGATTTGGCTTTTGTTGAATGTATACATACAGCACTGAGGTATTTATTATCAGCGAGATAAAGAGAAAGCCATGAATAAAAGCACAGTGTTTCCATGTCTGTTAGAAATAATGGCCACTTGGAGAATGTTTTCATGGGATTCAAAGCTGCTCTCTTTCATAATGATTTTCATTAGGTCTGTGGTGGTTGGTATCCTGGCTGTGGACCTTGCATTTCAAGGAGAGGAATGTTTGCTAAAGAACTAGTGTTTGAATGACCTGCGTGGTTGATAAAGCCCTGCCTGCTTGGATAATTGGTCCTAACAGCATTTGCACTTGTCAGAAACAACACTGGATACTCTGAGCATTGGCAGAGTCAGGCAAACCCTTACATGGTCTGGAAGGCTGTGAAGTCTCTGTAGACTGCCCCCCCACCCCCGCCCCGAAAGTTAAAGGATTAGCTGTCTTGAAGCAAATCCTAGGTCCAGCATCAGAAAATGACACAGGACTGCCCTTGTGCCAGCTTTGCCAGTCTTTGTGAGTGACTAGACCTCGGTCCCAGGAGACACACAAGCCCGTCATTCTCACTTGGGGCTGCTTCCCATCTCCCTGCAGAGACCAGCCCTGGGAAATGGTGATGAATGGAGAGAAGAAAGAACCTTTGGAGGCTTATCTAGCTGGAGAGGGCTTCAAAGGGATCTTTGTAGAAGCCAGAGAAAAGTAAAATATGGTTCAATCAACCAAGATAAGATAGCAGTGAGCAAAGCGGACCCTTTGCGAAGGGAAAGCACGGATCCAAGGGATGGATTCCTGGGAGGAGTCGTGGTTTTTATTGTGTTTCAATTGAGCACATGCAGCTGTGATTCTCCATCAGTGTAATCCAGGCAAGGGACTCCAAAGCCTTCACTAGCCATGGAGCCTCTCTCAATATGACCTTCCCTTAAGGGCAGAAGCACACTTAAAGGAAGAGAATCCTGCATTGGCATCAGAGCCTCCTGGCTGATGAGCTACCCAGAGCTCATCAACCCTCAGAGCGTCCATCAGACAAGATGCCTGACCTCACTGCATCTCAGCTTCCTCATCTCCAAAATGTGCTTCTACCAGCAGAGTGTCATGAAGGTTCACAAGATAAGGAGAGCAAGGCCGATTCTTATTAAGTATACACAGAACTCTCTGTAGGTGGTGGGGATATTCAGTTTTGACAGATGCATTAAGAAGTCCCTTGCTTAAGAATTCTGGCCTGCTTCCTAAAAGGAATAAGATGGAAATATTTATGCAGTGTGGAGGGGGTAAGGGACGGAGCATTTCCATGGGCTCTCATGCTTCTGGTTCCCTGCAAGGAAACAGCTTGTACAGCAGTCTTTTGAGGTCTCCTGTCTTTGTAGAATATAGGGAAGGCTCAGAGTTACAAGTTTCGGGCTGACAGTAACAAGCTGGTAACCCAACAAAGCCCACAGTCTTTGGCATCATGAAGAAGCAGACGCCCAGTTGGATTTCTTCAAAGGTTGCATTTGAGCTCTGTCAGCTGGCAGGGCTGAAGTTTCTGTTCACTTCCCTTATCAGCCACCCATGGCAGGCACACGTTTCCTTGCTCACTGAATGGCAGGACTTCAGGACTCCCCGTTGACAGAACTAATCCATCTTTCTGCCTCTTCCATCTAGAAATAACTTTGGGGCAGCTTATCAGGTAAAGTGGAAGCAGCCATAATGGCTGAGTGATTTCTCAGGCAGGGATGAGCTCTTACTGCCAACAGTTCTTGTTCTCGTTGGAAACTCTTATCAGGGTATGTCAAGGAGGGGGCTCAAAACACCTGGGCTTATTTATAGTGGTGGGGACGGTGTTCTCATAGGTATCTGAATGTACTCTGCTCAGAAGCCCTCTGAAAACATTGTCTTTAAAGGAGGTTCAGTGTGCTGAAGAGCCCAAGACAATGTGCATTCCCCTCAGCTCTTGGAGTGGGCTATCACCTAGATCAGCCATTGTTGTTAGAGCAGGGATGGGGCTACTTCTGGTCCTTGTAATGAATATCTGGACTGCCATTACTCAAGAGCTGCCATACCACCAACATTTGCAAGGACTTACCAAGTACTCTGCAATAGGGTCACACTTTTGTGATCAGACCTAGCTCAGGAGCACCTATTTTTCTTTGACAACGGGAAGTCTGGGGTGGGGGCATGTTTCTCCCCCATCCCCCACACCCATTGCATCATTTTATTTAATAAAGACCCGAGGCTCATGAGAAACCAAGTAAGCCTACAAGCAAATTAGAGTGTAAGATAGCTTTCCTTCCCATGGAGTTAGCATTGTGTTAGGAAACTCTTGTATAAAACTATCCGTTAGTTCAGCAGGAGGGATGTAGAATGTGGGATTAGCCTGATGAATGTGGGTATGCAGGAAGTTCTAGCTTGTGCCAAAGACCAACCTATGCTAGAGCATCTCATGAGATCACTCCAGGGGCTTCATTCATGTCACAGACCTTATGAGTGTTGCCTCCGAGTCATGCCATGCATACTCTACACAGTAGAAACAGCACCGTAACCCTGAGCCCCGGTTCCTGCAGGTCGGTGATCTCCGACTCCTGTGCTGATGCAGATGTGGTTGCTAGTTTTTTGTTTGTTTGTTATTCCTTTTTAGTGTTACTGGTAATATAAACTCACATTTTCAGAAGTTTTATTTTCTTCATTATGAGTTAAAGAAATCTTCACTCATCAGTGGGTCACTTACCTCAAGTGAGGTGGACTGCCTTATTCTTCTTGCTTGGGCATCAGATAAATGAGTTTCAAAACGTGAATTAGATACAGTGAGCATTGAGGAAGAGGCATGAAAGTCACTGGTCACATGAGTTATGATGAAAACAATCAAGATGGCCAGACCACAGCAGGAGCCCTTCCAGCAAGGGCATTTGGAAGCAATTGTTTCTTCTGAACTGCAGCATGCGTCTTGGCATAGTCAAATTGGCCAGTACATGCTGAGTTTGAATTATTGCCACCAATACTTCTGGGGCCACGCTGCCTTTAGGGTCCAGTGAGACCTGGGTTCCCATGACTCGGAAGTGAGAAGACAGAGAGTAGGGCACCCCGGCCTTCGTCAGCACTTGTCCTGGACTGTATATGATTAGTTGTCAAGGATTGTCGAGGCACGGGCATAGTGAACAGCATCGGAAAAAGACCAGTTCCCAAGAAGAATGAAAATTGTATTAAATTTGGAAAAATTATTTAACTTTTTCTTCCATGACATTATTGTTACTCTTCATTTTTTGTTATGTTTAAGTGTGTATATCAGGAACCTGGGATGCATTTGAAGAGAAGTAAGTGGTACACTTGGAACACATACATGGCTTGAAATTATAGTCAGCTCCAAGTTACATCAAGGGCAGCTTGTCCCCTCAAGCTGTGTCATTAATCAGCCCCATCTTGTCAAATGCCACCATTGAGCTCCTAGTGGTCTTAGGGTTCACAGGGTCTCCAGAGGTCCCCTAATGCATCCTTCGTAGTGGAGGGTCTTTTGAAGCCAAGTGAATTTGATTCTTGAGGAAAAATGATTTAGGAAAAACAAAATGGTCTGACTTATGCCAGGTGTTCTAGGCACACATTTAATCATAGCATTTAGCAGGTAGATCTCTGTGAGTTCAAGGCCAGCCTGTTTTACACAGCAGATTCCAGGCCACCCAGAGCTGTACAGTAAGACCCTGTTTTTTTGTTTTGTTTTGTCTGATTTGTTTGTTATAGGACAGAAATATAGCTGCATTGAGGGTGGGGGCTAAACAGCTTGATACTCACATCTGGGCTTTTCTGCTTGCCTTGGGCTCTTCCACCTCCGTTCTCTTCAAATACAGAACAGGGGATCAGTTTTACTCTCTCATGGGGTGGAAGGGGAGTTAGAAAAGAGTCTTTCACAGCTCTGGCCTCACAGCGAGTCACAGCTGCCCTCATTAAAAGTGCTTTCTACTAAACATTTTCAAAACTGCTCCTTGATCCTGATTAAATCAGGAATCAATTTCTTGGCAAAGATCCTCTTTCTCTCGGGCCACCATGCTGGCTCAGTAGGTAGACCCTTGTTGCCATCCCTGAAGACCTGAGTCCTGGAACCGAAATGGCGGGGGAACTAATCCTGAAAGTTGTTCTCTGGCCTACAGTCTATACACACACACACACATACACACACACACACACACACACACACACACACACACACACACACACGAGAGAGAGAGAGAGAGAGAGAGAGAGAGAGAGAGAGAGAGGCAGAGAAAGAAAGACAGAGAGTCAGAGACAGACAGACAGAGAAAGAGAGAGAGACTGAGAGAGAGAGAAATAAATAAATAAATAAATAAATAAATAAATAAATAAATAAATAAATAAATAAATAAGTAAATGTGAATTTTACAAAAACTACCCCTTTTCTTCTGTGCCCAATCACTGGTACAGCTCCTTCCTTACCTCCATTACCTATACACTTGAGGAATATTTGGGTTCCTTTGTGAGGAAAATCCTGGGTTCCTTTAAGGGCCTCCCAGTGGTTCTTCAGAACATACCCCATCCCTGAGTGAGAGCAAGACTTCTTCCTCATGTCAGACAGGCACGTTGGCAGGATCGTCTACATTGCTCCCATTTCAGTAAAGCTCAGTATCTTAGCCAAGGCTCCTTATGAAGTTTGCAGCAAAGCCTAAAACCTGGGACACAAATCATTAGGCCACACGCCTTCTTTTCTTTACCACATAAAGAAAACAGAGCCGTTGGTGATGGAAATGCCTTATGTAGCCTGAGGCCATGTGCTTAAGTGGGGAAGCTGTCCCCTGGACCTCTCTGGGTTCTCACTGTGTTAACTCTCTTTCCAAGACTGGGGTCAGGATTTAAAATAAAACTCTCATTTTGAGGTTAATGGTTAATTTTACGGATGATTTATTTTGTGGTTGTGAAATAGGTCAATTAAGTATCTAAAAACCAAGACATTTAGAACAACCTTCTCTTTAGCCTTAGCTCTAGATCTGCCCTGTGTTGTCACTTGGTATGGGCATGATTAGGAATGATTCCTCCTCATCATCATCCTCCTGATCCTTTTTCTTTGTAAACTTGTATCTGTAACTTAGTTCTGAAACATGAACATAATTGGGACTCCAATGTTAAGTAACTATATAACCCTAAGCTCTGATATCTTTCCTCACATTGCTGCTTCTAAACTTTTCTCTGTCTAGAAATGGCATCGATATCTATCTCTCATGATTTTACTGTGTCCTGAAAAGCTCGTCTCTTGGAAACCTAATGCCAATGCAACAGTGTTAGGAGGTAGGACTAACGGGAAGTGTTTAGGTTATGGGTACTCATGAACAGATTAATATCATGCTATCATGAGGTGTCTCTTACAAAAACCAAGTTATATCTTCTTTTGGCCTCTATTATTCTTTTTACGTATATGATATCTCCTTGCATGTTGCAGTACAGGCAAAAGGTCTTCTCAGTCTGCATAATAATGACCAAATAAATTTATGTTCATTTTGTCTCCAATATTTTGTTATAACCTCATAAAACTGGCTAAGACACTACTAAGTATGCAAGCCAATACTTATGGTGCACATTGGTCTCCTTTCCTGCCTGCCACATCACCACATCTGAACACTGGCACTGTGTCACATTCCTTCAGAGTTGGCATTGGGAAGTATGATCACATAGATAACTATTATATTGAAATCCCTCTGGGGTTAGTGAACTCTCTTCCACTGACTCCCTAAAGATCTGTTCTCACCTCCTTAGCACCTCAGTGTCTTCCATTGAACCTCGTCATTTTTCTTCCCAGTGGTCCCCCCAAAAAAAACAAGTGGCTAATGAATGACCTAAGTATAATCTTACCTTTCTGACCCCACTGTCTCTATTCACTGTAGATCGGGGAACAACAATAATACTTAGTCTTATCATGAGAATTTAATGAACCAATGTTGTTTAAGGTTGTAAATCCAGCCTGGCTGGTCAACTGTGAGCACTTGCCTTCCCTTCTGCTCTAATTGACATGGTCTAATACAGGGAAGACCACAGCCTCTGGAGAATAACAGACAGGGACACAAATCTATACCTCACTCTGTGGCCTGTGTGACCTAGAAAAAAACCAATATCTGACTCTCTGTTTCCTTGTCTGAAAAATCAGGATAGGGAAGGTCAACCAATATTCGTGGACACAAATGGTATCTATCTCCATAAATACCAGCATTCTTTAGTTAATTGAGTTTGCATGGTGTATGGCTTTGAAATGAATAAATATAAATCATGTAAGACAAGTTTGCCCTGGTTTTCTTATTTTCAGAATGTGCTATCAGTGGCCTTACTCAGTGTTGCACACTACATGCTTCAGGACTGACCTGACAGGCAAGATTTACCCAGGGCTGCATTAGCGGCATGAGTGTTAGCGAACAACTAACTGCTTTCTGATTGAATTTGAAGCCTGATTTATAGGAGATAATCCATGCCAGAACAATAAATCTGGTCACAAGTACCATGGCTCGGGAGGCCATAAATTGTATGGTTGAACCACTATTATTTTGTTAAATGCTTATATTGTCAAATTGCCTTCTAAATATTTGTTTATGCCCATAGACCTGCACTGCTATCAACCTTGGTCAAGGAAGCTTCTTCTTGCCATGGGCAGCAATCAGTGAGTACAATGACTATGAATGCTCAGTCCAATATAGGACATCTGGATCATTCCTACTCCATCAAAGCTCAGGGAACATAATGAAAGGGGGCCAGAACAATTGTAAAAGCCAGAGGATGGGGAGGAGTGCTGTGAAATGCTGTCTTTTGGACATGATGTGTCTATCAAACTCATGAACTCACAGCAGCTGTGGTTATCTGTACAAGACCTGCAGAAGATCAAGCCAACCAAAATTCCAGCATAGATGAGAGAGGAGCTCATGAGGTCCCTCCTGTAACTGAGAAGCTACTGTCAGTTGATGGCTATGGAGGGGGAAAGAATCTTTCTTCTTGGTAGCATGGGTACTGGTAGGTTGCCTGTGCACCAGTGTACCAGTGCCATACCCATGCACATATGGGTAGCATTAAACAGACCTCATGAGTTATAAGAAAGAAAGGAAGAAGGAAAACAAGGAAGAAGAAAGAAAGAAGGAAAGAAAGAAAGAAAGGAAGAAAGAAGAAAAGAAAGAAAGAAAGAAGGAAGGAAAGAAAGAAAAAAAAGAAAGAATAGGACATGAAGTTAGGAGGTAGACATGTGAAAGAAAGTCTGTAAGCAGTTGGGAGATAAGGGGAGATTGACCCTATCATATTTCACTGTATGAAATTCTCAAAGAAAAAATAAAGCAGCCTAACAGTGGTAATAGATGGCTTTACCCACCCGTTAGCAGAGTGAAAACCTGAGCGACTGATAGCACTGAGTCTTGTGAGGATGTGAAGCAGCAGGACTTCTCACTCACTGCTGATGGGAAAGCAAAGCAGTTCAGACACTTTGGAAAACAGCTTAGTAGCTACTGATAAAACCAACACGTTCATACCACGTGCTCCAACAATCATGCTCCTCGAGATTCTCATAAAGGGGTTGAAAACTAAGATGGAGTGAGTGTGATGATGCAAAACTGTGACCTCAATACTGAGGAGTAGAGAGGATTAGGAGGATTAAGAGCTCAAGGCCAGTTTAGCTGAACAGTGATAGTGTTCAAGGCCAGCCTTATCTAAATAGTGATGGTGTTCAAGGCCAGCCTTATCTAAACAGTGATGGTGTTCAAGGCCAGCCTTGGCTAAATAGTGATTCTGAGGCTTGCCTGGACAACATGAAACCTTGTCTCAAAAACCAACCAAACAGAAAGAATAAAGAACACCATAAAGAAAATTGAAGATGAGTTTGTGTTCACAGAAAATCGCCCTTCCTTGTCAATGGCAGCTTCGCTTCTGATCACCAGATCTTGGAAGCAGCCACAAGTCTGTAACACAGCTAGACGAGGGCATATGGTTTACCTCCCAGAAGAAACGATCTAGTAAAACATGAAAAGAGTGTGGGAAATGTAAGTGCTCATTGCCTAGTGCGAAAAGATCCTCTGCAGAAGTCGAAAATATGAAAACAACGACAAGACGGTTTCTTGCCAGGGCCCAGAGAGAAGAAGTGGGGAAGAGTCAAGCATGAAGATTTTTTAGGGCAGTGTGTCTATTCTCTGTCACAGTACTGTGGCAAACATACAGCATCATGTATTTAGCAACACTGATGGAATGTATAGCTCCAGAGTCATCTCCAGGGCAAACTGTGGCCTTTGAGTGACAGCGGCATGTTGATGTTGGTTGACTGTAACAACGCCCTCTGCTGGGTAGGAGAAACCTTCTGCAGATTGTGGTGAATTTTGCTGTCAACTTTAAACTGCTCTAGAAAACTTAGAATTCACACTTCTCTAATTCAAACTGACCTTTCTCCCAAGAGTTCCTTTAGAGATTTGTACATTCCTGTCAGGAAATGGGAGGGTGCCGTAAGTCCCTTGAAGGTAATTCCCTCCTTCATGCTCCTGGCACCACACTCATTTTCCTTTGGTAATCCTTGGATGAACTTGGTCCTGAAGAAATCTGGCTGCCTGTGGTTAAGGCAGACATCAACAGTGAATGAAAAGAAGCACCAGTCTGTGGCAAATACAGTTTGTTCTAGGGCAGAAATCCCCAAACACAGCTTACCTAACCACTGGCAGAGTCTCCACCTGGAAAGGCTCAACCAGGTGGGGCCTATTGACATATTGCTCCCCCAGTTTTGTCCCCAAGTTTCCATTCTCTAATCTGAATCAAGATAATAATCATCACAAGAGCTCTGTCCTTAGAAAGTGAGAGGTTATTCTGCTGGAGTCCTCTTTGGGATGAAGTGGACTATAAAGACATGCCTATGTGAACTGTAAGCAGCACACACTTCTGATGGTAGGCTCTTACTGCTCCTGTTGTTAGGGGATTCCTGTGCTAGACAAAACAAACAAACAAACAAACAAACAAAACAAAAACAAACAAAAAACTGGAAGTACCAAGGATGCCAAAAAGCAGTGGTTCTCAATCTGTGAGTCATGACCCCTTTGAGGCCAAAGGATCCTTTCATAGGTGTTGCCAAAGGCCATCAGAAAACACAGATATTTACATTACGATTTATAACACTTGAAAAATTACAGTTATGAAGTAGAAACAAAAATAATTTTATGATTAGGCGTTACCACAATGTGAAGAACTGCATTAAAGGGTCACATCATTAGGAAGATTGAGAAACATTGTGTAACAGGCTTTCTTTGGGGCCACCAACCAGCTCCCAAATCATGACATGGACACTTATTTTTAGTTATGAATGCTCGGCCTTAGCTTAAGCTCATTTCTTGCTGGCTCTTATAACTTTTAACCTGTTTCTCTTCATCTATGTTTTTCCTGGGGATTTTTACCTTTCTTTTGTTCTGTATGACCTACTCTATATCTGGCTGGCTGGTGTCTGGCTGGCCATAGGTGTCTCTCTCTCTTTCTCTCTTGTTTTCTTCTCTCTCTCCTCTCTTCTCTCCTACTTAATCTCTCTGCCCACCAGGCCCACCTATCCCTCTACTGCCTAGCTATTGGCCGTTGAGCTTTTTATTAGATCAATCAGGTGCCTCAGGCAGGCAAGGTAAAACAGCAACACATCTTTACATAATTAAACAAATACAGCATAAGCAAAAATAACACATCTTTACGTAGTTAAACAATTCTGCAACATAAACAAATGCAACTCATCTTTACATAGTTAAGCTACTATTCCACAACATCACTGCTGTAAAGGGAATCAGATGAGTGGAATGACAGGAATTCGCATTCAAAACGTGCAAGGCTTCACATTTATTGTGCCCGTCTCTTTCTACAGCCAAGTGTTCCTCCCTAAGCAACAGGGTGAACGGGCAAGGATAGCAATAGTGAGGAGAGAATGATCTCCCTGTCCCCACTCATTGAGTATACCCATACCACTCATTTCAAATGTTCCTTACTATGAAGCCAGGAGAAATCAGGAAAGAAATATTGTCCTGATAGTCCTGAGACAGAAGCTTGGCTCACATGGTGGCTTTTCCATGTTGACTACATCCAGGTGCATCCTTCACCAATACTATAAGTGTGGGCCTCACTGTCCTGCTTGAGTCTACCTGCTCATATTTGGGTTCTCAGGGAAGTATGAGTGAGTTCAATGAAAGAAGTCTGTTCTCTGTCTTCTTTTTCTTCACTAAATATCCTGACAAACTTGGGAAAGCCAGTCCAAATGTTCCCTAAAGCCTTGGATTTTTAGGGGCATCACACATATCCACTTCCCAGAATGCCTGCTGCTCAGTGACTTGACCTCACTGGACTCTAAGGCAATGAGTTTTCCTAATGAGATTTATCTAGGACCTGTGTGTGTAGATGTGTATGGACATGGAAACAGTCCCATTTCTACTGGAGATTGGGTCTTTTGCAACTTGAGAATCTTCATTTGTGTTGGCATTGAGTTTTGGGTAAAAGTTCAACCTGATTCTTGTTTTCCTTTGGAATGTTCCTGTCCATAGATATCCTGACTTATGAAGTGCAGTCATATGATCCAAGTTGGCAGATGTTTCACTGACGTCACTAAGAGTTTTGCATGAATAAGGACAGAACAAGGATTTAGGATTAACTTCCTTGGTTCCCAAAGGTGAACTAAATTTTTGAGATCTTTGTTTTAAGAATTCACATCCAAATTGCCAACTACTATTTGAGTATTCTACAAAAAAAGAATTTTATTATTATTATTTTTTTTTTTTTTTTTAGGTCTCTCCTTAGTCCACTTTTAAACCCACATAAAAGCAGTTTGGGACTGGTCAGAGCCCCACAGAAAGAAATCGGAGAGGGAGATTTTTGGATAAAAGTTTTCTCCTTTTTATGAAGATAATTGGCAATAATAGCAACTTTCAGCATAGATCCTATATCCTTTATCTTGATCAGAAAACATTTTGGATGGGGTGATGGGGTGGGGGTGAGCTCTTGCCTGCAATACTCCCTCTCGGGCCTCTGAATAGGACATTCATTGGCAGAAATGTGGTGTTTTCTGCAAGCACTGGGGGAAGGGGTGGAAGGCAGGGAGTGAACGGCTTGGGCTCCTTCCTCCTCAGGGGAGCTATTTTTTGCTTTACATGCAAAGAATTGCTTTGTACAGCCAAGTTGGTCTCAATCTTGTTTACATAAAAGAAATCGAACATTTATTTTGCGCTGTTTTTTTTTTTTCTTCCTTTGCCAGTCAGAGGGTCCTAGGCAAATCAATAAACAAAGACCCTGCTCTGTTTTCACTTTGTGGCTGTGGATTTCAACAGGGTAACCCTTCAATGACTGGATTAACCATTTCTGTGGGGTCTGAGTTTAACTGTGAGTGTCACACTTGCCATTCTCTGGGCCTAGTGCTCCGGAACAGAGGGGAAGGACATGCAAGGGTCCTGGAGACTTGGGGTTGTGGGGCAGACAGCATAGGTAGCAGAGAAGAGAAAACATAAGCGCTTGTTCTCACAGAGACCAACCAAATCCCTGAAGCATGTGGTATGGTTTCTCTAATCTTAGCCCAGTCAACAGGCAGCATTGTTGATGGTTATTAAATCAACCAAAACGCTTTCAAAAGCCAAAGCCCTGATATTTGACTCCACAGCATTTCATGATATAGAATCCCATAGAGGAGCTCCATGCTGTGGGCAAAAATGTTTTCTTAATTTTTTCTTCCTAAATTTACCTGCTGTGAACTTAGACTGACCCTTTCTTCTCGTTTGGGGACAACTGGAAAAATAAGGAAAATACAGCCACTGCGAAAGCATTTCTTTATCCCGTATTGAAGCAGCGTATGCTCCCTCCTCAAGTTCACAACAGTGGCTCACCTTTTAGAAATCCTGATGGTTTAAGTTCTGTTTGATTCCTGCCAGCTTCAGTTTGGGGAGCACAGATGGAACGGAGGAGAATAAGAGTTTTGGTGATATACAAAGCTGGAATTGGATACCTATCCCGACCCTTTCTAGGAGGTTGTCCTTAGAAAGGTCCTGCAATCCCTCTAAACCCAATCTCCTATCTAAAAAATGGATGTGATAAGAACTTTCAGAGTTGGTGTCTATAAAGCACGTTGAGGGCCCCAGTCAATGATAATCATTACTAGTTACAGGGGCCCTCCATGCAAGGGAGCTCAGATACCCCAGAGTATGGCATTTGGGCATGTGATCCCCAAACTAAAAGAGAATAGGAAAGTCTAAAGTGCTGCTGCAGACCTTGGCCATCCTCCCGCTGGCTTCTCTGTCTTCCCTACTCCCGACCGAAGAACAGAGACAGGCTTCTTCATGGTGCTCCCTTATCTACCTACAGACCAGATCTGCTAAAAAGAGCATAATTGTCTTCGGTCTTCTTACTACGGTTTCATTAACCAGAGAAAATGAAATTTATAACCACAGAGAAACAGACTAAAAACTACATATCCTACCTACAGCCCAGAACACTTAGTTCCAGGCCATTGTCTGCTCTCGGGCTCATTTGCCTCACTCATTCCCACAGGCCCCTGTGAGGATGTGTAGGGGTGAGTTAGTCTCCTGAGGTTACTGGGTACTGAGTCTCCTTTCTTCAGTGTCCTCAAGCATGTAGATACATCTGTTTGCTTTTTCTCTATGGTACAGAAATCCCGTTTCTCCCTGAGGACGGGCCGCCTCTAGGGAAGACGCCCCTCTTCAGGCACATTAGGCACAGGTTGGTTCTAAGATGGCTGCAGAGACTTCAGACAACTTCAATTTCCCTATAATTCCTCCTGCGTGCTAAATAACACTCCCAGCACCGTGACAGGTGACAGTTGCGTGGCAACAACCGGAAAGAAAAGAGAGCTGCCCAGATTCTCAGAAAGCCTCTGCTCATTCCCACGTCCCTTTGTGAACTGATCGTTCCCCCGCTCACTTCTTTCATTCTGCACCTAGAAGCTCCTGAGCCCAGGGTGGAGAGGTTTAATCTCTACTTTTCCTGTAATATAGGCCCAAAAGTCTCCTTCCCTGCTTAATTGCTGCTTAGTTTTGTTATTGGTCCCACAGTTCTGACAGGAAAAGGGCTCAGGCTGGGGGTAAAAAAAAAAAAAAAATGGTAGCAGAACCTCCTGAAAAGGAGTGAAGAATTCTCTTCACCCCTACACACTGGCTGCGTTTCCAGGTGAAAGGGGGTTGCTGGGCAAGCAGGCAGGGATCGGGACAAGAGCCAGCTCCCTCACTGTACTATCTCAGTTCTATTCTATGTGCAATGAGACATGCAGTCTGTCTTTCTCCTCCAATTATGTCCAGTAAGAAGAAACGAGACTCGGCTCTTGGGGGTGGATGCTCCCAGGGTCTGGAAGCCTTTGCCGTTTGGATTAACAGGGATGGTGCTCGCAGCAACCAGGAAGTGGAAGCTGGATGCTCAGATTCCAGGTCACCCTCGACTACACAGCGATTACATGGCAGCCTTGGATTTATGAGTCTTTGCCCACCTCTCCAAAAGCCAGCCCCAAACTCTCTGGGATGCAACAGATCTCTAAAATCTCTACCAGATGAGCCATACAGAACTTTCTCCTGGTGGTGCGCCATCTGAAGGGCAAATTGAACTGAAAATTGACCTCTTTGCATATGCCTTACAGTTTCAAATCAATAGTATGAATTGCCCAAAGGCATGGCTGTGTAATTTACAAAAAGGCAGAAGCTGTGAAACGTTTCCCACTAAGTCCCTTTTCCGAATCAACATACCTGTACCCATCAAGGAAGACCTGAAGCATCCCCCATAGGGTCCTCACTCCCCCAGTCATCCACACTGCTCCCCAATATGGCAGCACTTCATCTTCCTGATAAACACTCTTCTAAATGAACCCTTCGCTTACTGGCTTTCTGTATCTTTTATTGAGGATCTGTCAACATCCCCTCAGACAAAGAGGTCCTAGAACAATCTTTAGTGGCATGATTACTTACACACAATCACACACAACATATGCATTCTGTATGTGTACATATCAAACATGTTACCCAAAATCTCCTCCATACATTGAACATAACTTTTATTAATTAATCCTTTCCTTTTGTCAGAGTTAGACATGGCTTCTTACTTTGAGCATTTGGAAAAGCATAAAATAAAAGAAAAATGTTGATTTTGTTAAGATTTATGAGTTTAGATCCAACCACTTCCTAGCAGCCCATATTTGACCAAAATGCTTCTCAGCACCAAGAGAAAAGGCAAGTAATCAATTAAAGTTTAATGAGGGTTCATCATAGGCTGGGCATTGTCATAAACTCTTAAAACATGTCAAACTCATTTAAAATTATTTGAATGTTACCCAGTGTAACTGGCTGATTCTTAGCTCCATTTTACAGATGAGAAAACTGAATCTTAGGGATATTAAATGTATTTCTCAAGGTCACATAGATTTAAAGTTAAGCTAAAATGAACACAGAAAGCCTCCAGCAGCATCCTTTGTATGTGTTTCACCTGTGTGAGATTTGAACTCACATTGTAAGATGGGTATCTATTGTGAGATAGCTTCTAGGGCTTAGCTCAAGGAAGGGGCTTAGAGAAACTGGAATGTAACACAACAACAAGTTAGAAGCTACGTGAAATGACTGGGTTAGTGGGAAGTCATAACTCATGAAAGGATTAGGTGTGCAAATCATTGCCAAGGGTGAACATCACAGAGTCAAAACCACGCTAGAAAATCTTTAATTTCCTCACCAAGGTCTGTTCAGGCTATTTTGTGATCCAGGCTGTTACAAGTGTTAAACCATGAGGCTGCAGATCTTTTACAGACTCTCATGGGTCTTCTGCATTTCCAGCACTTTCCCCCTCTGGAACGGCAGTGTTGAGATGGGTGGTTTGATTATTGACTGTGTAGAACTGAAATCACATCCTTTTAGAAGCAGTACAGCCCAACAGGACTGCACATTTTAGCTAACTCGGTGCTCCTTTGGGTTGTTGTTAGGCCTTCTGGCATTTTCTCCCTTCAGATTTGTTCTGAGGGTCAAGAGAAGGTAAAAGATGATTTAAGTGCGATTAAACAGACTACTGCATTGCTGGAGCCATGGCTTGGTGTGCTCACTATCAACTGTCCTTTGAGGTCTGTGGTGTGGCGCTCAGCAGCCTTTGCTCATGACCATTCTGCCCAGTGACTTATTTCTTTTTATCTGCTTCACTAGCTTGACCGAGTCTCCCTTCTGTCCTGTCCTGTCGTGCTCAGCAAGGATCAAGGCACCCTGTCAGAACTCCCGCTTTAGTTCAGACTCCCACTTACCTAGTTCACAATCTTCTACCTAAAGTCACAGGTGTACCATGTCCCGTTTGCTGCAGTTTTTGCCTTTGGGGATCTTCCAATGTGTGACCTCCTTCACTTTTTCTCTTAGAAGCAATGACATCTCCTTCTCTTTCTCTCCACTTGTTTAAAGCCAAACTGACCCTCCATCTTGCCTTTCTGAAGTTACTTCCTGATGTTTCTGTTGCTGGCAGTGGCTTCTCCCTCCTGGGTGAGCCATGTACCCCAGACTCTCTTAGGAACCTCCTCTCTCTTATCCCAACAGCTTTGGCCTGGTCAGAAACTTTTGTGGGTACTCATGGTGGTCTTTGGTCTCTGGTGTCTCTCTAGTTTCATTGGATGGGGGGGGGGGGCGGTTAATTGTTCCTGAAAGTTCCTGCATTGTTTCCAAGATAAAGCCAAACACATCCTGGGTACTGCCCACTGACTCAGTACATACTGTGTCTCAGTGCTTATGGGATTCTGCATGGTACACTACTTGTTGGAGTTGCATACATAACATTTCTCCTGCTCCTGACCCTCTCCTGTATTTCTGCTCCTGTACATTCAATCCCTGCTGGAGATTTTAACAGTTCTCCAGAGAATCTCTATGATTAGTAGAGTTACAGCAGTACTGCAAATGACTTTAGTTTTATAACTTCAAAAAATGATCTGAAAGAATAATTATATGTGAGCAGCCAAAATATATTTAAAAGGAATGAATTGTAGGAGATATTAACAGATATGAAATTGTAACAAAGTTGCATGCATATAAGCATGTAGAAACTGTATAAGGATAGAGTAATGAAATAGATAATTTCAAATGAAAGATTATGTTCAGTTTTAATATGGAAAAAGACAGTATTTTCAAAATGTAAAATAATAGTTTAGCCAGTAAATGATGCTTGTATAATTTTAATTGAACAATTAAGCTGATTCTTTACTTTTCACTATACACTAAAACAAATTCCAAGAAGATATTTTTAAAAAACTATAATTTAATTATTTATATATTTTGTGTGGAGGAAGTCTTTTAGACATCAACCTTAAGGCCTAAATCATACAATATTGGATATGTCACTACATGAATATGAAATTATGCATCAAAAGCTATCATAAATAGAACTGAAAAGTAAATGGTAAAACTGGGAAAAGTATTTATAACATTTATAACAAACATGAGATTTATATGTGTGATGTGGAAAGGATCATTGCAAAGCCTACAAGAAATAAAAAAACACTGCAGTAGAAACAAAGGAGGCAGGAACATAAGCAGAGAATCACAGGGAAGTAGTGTAAGTGGCCAGTAAGAACTGGAAATGTCTGCTCTACTTCTAGTCAAAGAAATGCAGTTTTCTACAAGCTACTCACAAGGAGTACAACTTGCTTTGTGTATTCTGCCTTCCCTGGGTTGTTTTTAAAGGCCCTTCAAATAAAATAAAAAAAGATAAAGTGTGAAAATAGTGTGAAACATATTCTTACTGGCTGTATTATCTTTTAATTGCTTAAGAGTGATCTTTTAAGAATGTATTCATTGAAAGACTATCTACCAATAAACACATTTTAAGCGAAAAAATGTAGGCTTCAGATCAGAATTAACCATGTGATCCCATTTTAGAGAAGTATGTGTAGAAATACAGAAACGTGTAGAAGATAGTACAGATGTACATGAAATAAAATGTTAGCAGGGAAAAGCTAATAGGTATTTTTATTTTCTTATTTTTTGTATCTATTTTCTAATTTTTTGAACCATGCATTGTCTTTAAGTATAACATACTTAGGAATGCGTAACCTGTACATTTCAGATCAGTGTGTAATCACAGAGGTTGTACTGCAACACTCACTCCTGTTGGATTTATTTCCTGATTTTTGTAAGCTTTTGCAATGTGGATATATCAGAACCTCTAACATCAAGAGATCCGTTTCTCCAGCCAACGGACATATTTTGAGGGATGCAGCTCAGGCCACTACGTCAATGTCATGTAGGCCAATAAGTCAATTTCCACTCCCCCACTCCTGCATCTCCCTCTCCTAAAGCAAAGGATTGTTGTGCATATTCCTAGCCCATATAGAACAGGATCATATATCTATAACCATATTTTATTCATCATTGTTTTTTAAAATTCGCCTTTGTTGTTGCACATTTGCTCATTGTATATGGATAAAACACACATAATTCATGGTATGCATCAAATTAATTCTGCTATGACAGGCATTTACACTGCTTTGAAAATGGAGTTGTCAAGAATACTGACCTTTTGAAAGTCTTGCAAATTATTTGGTACACACATAAGCACCTGGATTATTGCCGTCGCTTGCAGTACCTTCCACCATGCTCAGTCATAAGCAGTCTTCTTAAAACACAAATGTGGTTTTGTCAGGGTCCCATTACCTCTTCCTTTACCAGCTGCTGGTGCAAATGTGCCTACCTCCATGGTCAAAAGCACAAATGCACCCCCTCTTACACCACATTCCAAATTCAGCCTCTCTAGAACACAAAGGAAAACTCAAGAGCTAATACTTTGCTGGAGGCTTGAAACAAAAAGTCTGATAGAGAAAATATGGGGAAAAGGAAGAAAATGTGAAGCGGTGGTGTGATTGTGAGTCTAGAGGTGGAACAACTGATATGTCACTCAACTGGACATCTCTTAGACAGGTCGTGAGGAGCCACTGGCCCTTTGAAATTCCATTGTAGGAGGAAAGGACAGACAGAAGGGAATTCCTTCTCTGTCTTATGTATGCATGCTCTGTGAAAGTTAGACCCTGGTTCTTAGACGTGTGTTTCATGTGACTGAAAGTGGCGGGAAGCAGAACCTCCCGTGGGCCAGGTGCACAAGCGGGGGTCGTGGATAGTGGGCAGTGCTGGGCTGAAGTGGGAGCTCCATGGTTCCACCGTTCAGAGCTCACGATTAGTGGGTAGTCAAGGGGCGGGGAATGCCTGAAGCAGACAGACTCTCTCTCTCTCCTTTTCCCTTGCTCCCATTCCCTCTTGCCCACTTGTCTGAGAGTTGAAGTTACAGGTTTTTTTTTTCTCTTGGTTCACTGAACTCATCATGGTATCTCTCTCTCTGCTAACTTGTTCTCCCTGGGCTGTATTTGTCCCTGTTCCCTTCCTAGACCCTAACCTCTTTCTACTCTCAGCTTGTCACTGGCTCTTCTGATGAGCATTTCTAGGTGACATCCTTCCTCCTCTCCCAAAGCTTAGACAGCACTATGCCACTGGTCTGTCCTCACTTGAAGGAAACATCAAGGCATTAGTCTGCGCCTGTCAGTGATTTTTAACCAACTTTTGTCTCTCCAGTTATGAGTTCCATGCAGGCAAGAGACTTGTCTTTCATTCTTAAGTTCCCCCATGGACATTCAATTTCTGCCTGAACCCTGATGCTGGAGCAGGTGCTTGTGAAATCATGGACAGTTTCAATGTGAAGGAAGCCTTAAAGAAACTGTGTGCAAATGGAGGCCACTAAAGTTACCCCAAAGAAGGTCTGAGCTGTCTCAGATGGATGAAATATTATTTTAGGGGTGTGTGTGTGTGTGTGTGTGTGTGTGTGTGTGTGTGTGTGTAACTGAACTTGGTGCTCTGTAAAAATAATGTCTTAGTTGCTTTCCTATCACTAAGACACCCTGACCAAGGCAACTTACAGAAGAACGCATTTAATAGGGACTTACAGTTTCAGAGAGTGAGTTCATGACCATCATGGTGTGGAGGATGGCAGCAAGCTGGCAGACATGGCACTGGAGAAACTTAGATATGATCCCTAAAGACCAGGCAAAGAGAGCTAACTGAGAATGGCTTGGGCTCTTGGAACTTAAAGCCCACCCCAATGACATACATCCTCCAACAAAGGCCTCACTTTCTAATCTTTCCCAAACTGTTTTTATCGACTGTGGACCAAGCATTCGAATATATGAGCCTGTGTGGTCGTTCTCATTCAAACCACCACGAACAGTATGCACTCTTAACTGTGGAGCCATCTCAGGTTTGTTAGAGAAATTTTCTAGGTGGATTCACATCTCAGACAGGTGCTGGAGTAGACGTCCCTAAGAGTTAGCTGGAAGAATAAGCACTGAGTACACCATCTATTCACATCTTAACCAGGCTCAGGGTACTTTGTGAAGCTCTGTGGGTCCTGTTCACTGGCACCATCTCTCTCCTTGCTGATGAGCCAACCCACGGAGCATCTGTGAAGCCTTTGATGCCTGTCCCTTGAGTCAGGTCCACCCAGTTGCTCTTTCTTGTTGGTCTCTTGTTTCCGATGGTTTGAGTTTGTGATCCAAAGACTGGGGTTAATGTTTAATCAGCTCTGTTTATTCTACCCATTCCAACACTAATATTCAAAGAGTGTGGGTGGGAAACTCACAGAGTATCAGATTCAGTCGGGGAAAGGTGCTTAGTGGAGACAGAGGAGAGGCAAGAGAGACTGAGCAGGCGAGGCATCCTTAGCAAACAGAATCCAAGAGGGCATCTGCAACTTCTCAGCGGCTGGAGCTCAGGTATCCCGGATGAAGATGCATGGCTCTGCGCAGAGCGCTTCGGCTTTCCTGTGCCGGCTCCAGCCAGCTTAGCATGGACAAAATCTATGATCCCCAGGGCAGGCCTGCAGAGCGGCTTGTCTCTTTAAGAGGTTATTATTTCTGCAAAGTTCTAATGTTCATTGCTTACGCTTTGCCCTGGTGAATGCTTGTTAATGCAGTTTCATTGTTGCCTAGGGAAAAGGAACCCGAGCGACCCACTATAATAACTGCTTTCATGTGGGGCCCTGGCCTCTGGGTCTGTGTAGTATCCTTTACAAATGAGCAAAAGTGGCCACAGTTATATTAGGCGACGTTGCCAGAGGTCTATGATAAAATCTGCAGTCACTGCCAGGGACAGTGTGAACCCTGTCAGTCTGAGGATTAACTTTTCTGTAGTAACAGCTAACCTCCCCCCACCCCACCCCACCCACCCCACCCCGTCCCCCGATTTCAGGTCTCACAGCATGCCAGACAGTGTGTGCTGGTGGTAGGAATGGGGAGTGAGGGACATGCTCTCCTATTCATGATTTCCATTAGTTTAATAAAAAAATATCAAGTATGAGTATTTTATTCTAATTTACCAAAGAGGAATTTTTAGGTGTTATACCCATGGTTATAGGGCTGACACATATTCTACTTCATAGGTACCTGCTCTGGCTGCCTTTAAGGCAACTTGGGAATGTAAGATCAGGTTGTAAAAGTAAGAGTGGAGGTCGTTCATCCATTGGCTCACAGGAGCTAAGAGGGTTCCCCTCGTTACCTATGTTGGATACTTACTATCCAGCATAGTGATGTTGGGAAGTACATCACTATGTACTAGTGGCTGATGGTCTCAGACAGAAGGCTATTATGAGCCATCTAAGCTGGCCTCTTCCTGTCTCTGGTTCTCTCCCTTCCTACGGGATCACTGCCCTACCCATGTTTACAGTGTGATGCTCCTCACCATAGGGCACCCACCAAAGTCCAGGCATATGTGTCTCTTAGTCGTAAGACTTTTAGTTCATAAATGATGAGCTAAATAGGTCTGTCTTTGTTAGAAAACACCCAGCCTTAGATATTTTTGCTGCAGTCATGAAAAACGGACTATGATCGACTCTGAATCAAAAGTTAAAGAGAAGACAACATGAAGTTCTAGAAGCACAAGTAACTGTACCTCCTAATTCCTTCTAGAACATGCTTGTGAGGGGCAGTCTGAAAGCGGAAGTACTGGCTGTATTGACTGGCTTTGCTAGTTTGGGAACTAAAATTCCCTGCGTCTTCATACCCAGGCAGCCCCCTGTCTCAGGTAGATTGGGACAGTGGGTCGCAGTAGAGTTAAGGAAGGAGAGGTCCAAAGCTGCAGTTGGAAGGACACTGTACTCGTGGTGCACTGTTTAATCAGCAGCAGCTCTGGGACAAACTGTTGCACATTCCCCAGAGCCAGGGCAGGTGCTCCGTGCTGACAGGGTTGTGCTTCACCTGTCAGTGAGTGTGAAGCAGTTACACAAGACACACCGTGGGCCAAGCGTACATCTGACCCTGCCCCAGGAGGCGTGAAGAATCCTAGGACATGACAAACTTGGGAGTTCTCTTCCCTGAAGGTCTTTTAGCACTCGAGTACAGCCAAGTCTGAGAACAATGTGTGAGCTGTGGAGCCAGCCAACCTGAGTCGTGGATTTGCTGTTGATTAGCTATGGGACTTGGGAGATCTCAAGCTGTTCACTTAACTCCTCTGAGACTTACTTTTCACATCTGTAAAGTGGCCACAGGGATGTTCTGAAAATTAACTGAGATGCGTACAGGTTCCCGGCAGAGTGCCTTACTCAGTATCTGTTTCCTGTGTTGTCTCTTCTTTAGGCTGAGTAGAACTCTGCCTGCAGGTGGGAGAGCTGAGCCCAAGCAGAACTGTTTCTTAAAGTTGGGATATTCCCACTGCACCACCAAGATGAATGGAGAGCTATGCCTCTTGGGGCCCATCTGGTTTGTCTGTTCACAAAAGTCAGGATTTTGCAAAGTGTTTAGAGATGCTAAGTATTAGTTCTGCCAGATCTAAAGCATGTTCAGACTCCAGAATCTCTTCTGCAATCAATAGAATAACTCCTCCCCTCCCCTCCTCCTTCCTCTCCCCTCCCCTCCCCTCCCCTCTGTTTCCTACCCTTGCCTTCCCTTCCCTCCTATCCCCAAACAACTTTCCTCTCCATCGACCCTCTTAAGTTGTTAGATTTATTAGCTGTGAGCACTTGGGTAAGTTGTTTCCCTTGAGCAGACTTCACCCCTTTATCTATAAAACCGAAGGACAAAGCCATCTGTTAATGGACTTCTTGACAGCTTCAATATCTGGAGACAGGAGGAATCATTCTTTTATTCATTTAGCAGATAGCTATTGAATTTCTGCTGAGCACCAACCACAAATGTAGGAGCTAACAGTTACAGTCCTAAACCAGGCTAAACCTCTGCTGCCATGAATGTACATGTCAATGAAGGGACAGATAACAAGCACAATGTGCACACATGTGTGATGGGGGCGAGGGAGGGAGGGAGGGAGAGAGGGAGAGAAGGAGGGAGAGGGAGAGGGAGAGGGAGAGGGGGAGAGAGATAGAGAGAGAGAAAGAGAGAGAGAGAGAGAGAGAGAGAGAGAGAGAGAGAGAGAGAGAGAGAGAGAGAGAGAGATTTCCCCAGGGAAATGGATATGAGAAAGAACAAGCCATGTCGCTGTCTGGAGAAAAAGTGTTTTAAGTGGCGGAAACAGGAAGCTACATGTCGATGGCTACAGCATGCAAGACAAAGAATATTAAGGAGGCCTGTGTACTCAGGGATATGAATCAAAGAGCAGAAAGAGGTGAAGTTAGAGAAGGGAACAGGTGTGATGTAGGATGTCCAGAGCAGCCCACAACTAGCTCAGACTTTGAACTCAGCCCAAGTCATGTTGACCCTTGCACAGGGTTAAAGGTCACCAGGTTCTACTCATGTGGTAGTTCTTCAGACTTACTCTACTCAAGATACCATGCTTTGACTTACTTCATCAGCTGCATGGGGCATGCAGTCTTCAGAGACCTTGGGCAACGCTAGTGTGAGAGGTTTGTGAGGTCTAGCTTGTTAGTCTCGGTGTTCATGGGGACATATGTTATCCTGGGCTTGTTTTATGGCCTTCTGCTCTGCCTGGCCCTAAAGATTTGGCACACATGCAGTATGTTCACAAAGAAAGCTGCCGTGTGCGGTTCCCTGGGATGTGAGGAATGGAACGCTGACGGAAAGCAAACGCCAGGGCAGTGGAACTCTCATTTGTGTTAATGCATCCATTGAACTTCTGCAAACTCTCCTTCACTGTCCTACGCTCATCCCCCACAGCCCACTTTCCTGTTATATAAAAGGGAAAATTGCTTGGAAAATCGGCACTGGCCATGTGCCATTTTAAGGCAGAGAAGTCCCAAGATTTAGCCTTTGTTTACTTAGTTCTCTGGTGAGGAGTAAAGGGCCACACTAGGGCCTCCTACATCCTGTTAAATCTATGGGAGGTCAGCACCCTGTTTGTCAGAGCGCACCATGAAGAGACTGGTAGACTATTTCTGCTCATGGGTTGATAGTCCATATTTTATTCTCCTCCAAAGATCTGCTGAGTCCAGAAAAAGCCACATGGGCCCTGAACACTTGAAACTACCCCTATACCTCTCATGTTCTGGAATTCTTTGTTCAACAGGAGGAAGTCCATTCATTTTGGAATGGCTGCAATGTTCTAGGAACATCACCATCACTTTCTGTACATGTCATCTCCTCTGGGCTTGGCACAAGAGTGGGTAAAGATGTGGTGATGCCCACTTTTCAAGTACAGCTGGCAAGACTAAGGTGTAGTCTCTCCATCACATAGCAAGCAGATGGGAGAGCCCGGGGGTTTTACTTTTGCTGCTTCACTTGGAAGGGTCACTCTCCTGTCACTGTGCTAGAAACCCAGCTAGAGACTGGATGCCTGACCCATGCTCTTCTGCCTTCACAAGCCAGCCTGGTTAGGGCGGAGGTCTGGGGGAAGACATGGCAGCCCGGAGCCACTGTTCAGACAATGGGCTCTCAACAAGGACGAGCTGGTTCGTGGGACACCTGCACCTATCTCCACAAGCCAGAGCAAAAAGACAGTTGTCCAGATCTTGAGTCAGGAGTGCATCTTGGGTCCTCACCTTGCAAACTGCCACCAGAGCTTTCCTGAGTCTTGGCCAGGATGAGTCTCCTGAAATCTCTGCTTATTCTTCCTATTGCCCTTCTTTCTGTTGCTGTGGATATTGCTCTGTATAAATAAAATGCTGATTGGCCAGTAGCCAGACAGGAAGTATAGGAGGGACTAACAGAGAGGAGAACTGAGGGAACAGGAAGGCAGGGAGAGAGACCTGCCAGACGCCGCCATGACAACCCTGTGAAGATGCTGGTGAGCCACGATGTGGCAAGGTATAGATTAATAGAAATGGGTTAATTTAAGATAAAAGAAGTAGATAACAAGAAGCCGGCCATGGCCATACAGTTTATAAATAATATAAGCGTCTGAGTGATTATTTTATATGTGGGTAGTGGGACTGCGGGGGCTTGGTGGGACCTGGAGAGAAGCTCTCCAGCTACATTGTGTAGTGCCTCAAGGGCCCGGGACATGTGATGGGATTGGCTGGCTCACCCAGTGTTGGGTGGCTCTTGAGCTCTGGTTTTGCATCACTCAGATATTTATTTCGTTAGCCAACATGTTTTCTTCTTGAATTTTGGTAGCATAGGACTCACTTCGATAAATATGGGTTCAGGGCCCTGCTGCTTTGGAAGGGGGCAGGGGCGGGGGCGGGGGTGGGGAAGAGTTGTTCCTGCTGACCTGAGGCCACTACTTTGCTTCGAATGGAAAGCATCCTGCATCTTCCTGCTGAGAAGCTAGCTGGTGTCATTTTTGTCTTCGTGGATCCATCAACACTCAGTGATACACAGGGAAAATAGATCCATGTTGAGCATGAACATGGATCAGCTCTGTCTTTTGTCTCTATAAAAATCTCCCTGATATTGAAAAATAGGGGTAGGGCCAGCAGTTATAGCTCCCCCAAGCAATGTGTATTAGCTTCCCCATCATGGTCCTTGGCCTTGGCAGCCCAGACACTAAGCGTGTATGTTTCTACCATCTTTTTGTTCATTGTGACTTTTCAGTTATACTTGCTTCATGACAATGTGAAGGGCACTCTCAATAAGAACAGATGCACTGGTGTGTGGCCTGCACCTGATGGATAGCACATGGCTCAGGCATTTGGACAATGTAGAGACATGATCAAGTTTCTTTATGAACACAGAAAATTATATTGCTTTTGCAATAAATATTGGTTTAGGGGGATATGAATTATGTTAATTTAAGGATAACAGTTTGTCTGGTTCTCTAGCTTATATTATTGTGTAGGTTAGTAGGTCAAAGAGTCATTTAATGGATTTTTGTTTCTGAAAATATAGGAAAGGGGATACTGGTATTTTAAATTTGAGATGGGCTTCACAGGACAAGTAAATAGAACTATTTTTAAATGATATTTATTCCCCAATGAAACCAAATTCTCTTGACTATTCGGCCACAGGAATTAGCTAAAGAAATGTCAACCATCTCCCACTGTCATTTTTATGAATGAGACCACTTTATGCATTTCTAAGGTGGAGAAGCCTATCATAGTCATTATAAATGACCTTTGATCTTTGCCAGAGACTATGACTTTTATATTGGACAGTGTTATCCTCTGATATTCTATGCTTTCATTTGCCTTGACGTATCCATTCACTCAGCAAGTGTTTTATTGGACATAAACTATATGAGATCGATGAAAATTTGGGTGAATATAAATGTAATGTTTGTGCTTTGCTCCACTTTGCTTTCCTGCTCAACACCATGACAGAAAGCAACTTGAAGAAGAAAGGATGTGTTTATCTTATACATCCCAATCACAGTTCATCACAGAGGGAAGCCTGAAAGTGGGAACTGAGCCAGAAGCCATGGAGGAATTCCATTGACTGACTTGCTCGCAGGCTTACATTCAGCTACCTGCCCTACACCTCCCAGGACCACATGCCCAGGGATGGCACTGTTCACAGTGCACTGGGACCTCTCACATCAATCACTAATCAAGACGTATCACTAGCCGATACGATGGAGGCATTTCCTCAAGTGAAGTTCTTGTCTGTCAAATGACTCCAGTTCGTGTCCAATTGACCAAATCTAAGCAGCATATGCTTCAAAAGGTCACCGTGAGTGGGGAAAGATGTTAATATGGAATCCATCACAGAGACATTCCAAATAGTTTACAACAAGAGTGAAGGGAGCCAGAGCAGTAGAACTGGGAGAGGACGCACAGCAGGAGTGGTCCTGGGATGGCAACAGTGAGAGAAAACAGGATCTGAGGAGGGCGTGATCCTCAGAAAAGGAAAATTTTGCAGGAGGGAAGAGGTGGATTTTTGTTGGGAGGCAAATTAGCAGTTCTTATTTGGGACTCAAGACAAAGATGATGTGGTCGTCATCTTTTTACCATTGTGAAAAAATTGCATGAGATAGACTTATAAGAAATATAGGTTTATGCTGAGTGTGTTGGCACACATCTTTCATACTAGCACTTAAGAGGCAGTTTGAGGCCAGCCTGATCTACATAATGAGTTCTAGGTCAATCAGGGCTAATTAGTGAGATCCTGCCTCATTCATATACATAAAAAGAGGTTAATTTTGATTCAGAGTTTTAGAAATTTCTATAATCACCTGGCTTAGCCACTTTGGGCCCTCATGATGCAGAATACTGTGGTGAAAGCATGTGGAGGGGAAATGTTTTATCTCATGGTGGCTGGGAAGCAAATCAGAGAGAGAAGGGCCAAAATCTCAGTATGCTCTTCAAGATCATGCCTCCAATGATGTGCTTTTCATTAGAGCCCACCTTTCAAAGAGTCCACCACCTCCCTATAGTAGCAGAGGCTAACAACTAAATCTTCAGCATATGAATCTTTGGGGGGAACACTTAAGATAAAACTCATAATAAGTGGAAGGAGAGACACGAACAGGTTTTGTCAGACCTTCCTTGAGTCGTCACATGTTGGACATGTAGACATTATCATGTGGGAATAAGGAGCCTCTAGAAGTTCTCAGGCCGAGATACGAGTGACCTTGTGATACTGTTGATTTAGAAAGAATGTTAGTTTGGTAGGAATTCTCAGAATAGATTGGCAGGTGAGATGTGACAAGTGGCCCAGAGACCCGGCAGGGGACCATTGTCACAATCCCAGAGTGGCATGAGGAGGACCTGATCTCCACAGGGCTAGGGAAATGTTCTACAGGAGAGGTAAAGAGGCTGAAGTAGGAGGGGCAGGAGCAATGGCCGACATCTTCGGTGAGCTTCCCACATGTGTGGCAAACACTAAGTGGTTTTTTTTTTTTTTCAGCCCTCGTTAAAATCTCTGAAGTAGGAGTGCCAATAAGCCAGTTTCTGATGAGCAAACAGGTGTAGTGGGGTCAAGTGACTTGGTTAACGTTGCATTGTAAGCTAAATGTTCCCTCCCAACTTCTAACTGCTGTGTACACACGCCTACTGGATTGTTGAGAGGATCAGGGAAGAGTGTTCGGAGAAGATGAAGTAACTTTTAAAATACAATAGTAATGGAACTTTTAGAAAGATTTTATCTTTCTATTATTTTCTTGGTATAGGTTAAATAGGCAGTGTGAAAAAGGGAATGACTAGATTTCTGTATGGAAACAAAATACCTCTGTGGAGTGAAAATGAAAGTTCATTCAAAAGATCTTGTTTCACACTTGTCTCACACTTACAGCATTGTATGACAGGTCTGCCTTTGTGCACATGTGTGTGAATGCCACATAGAGACGGAGTAAATTTAACCTTGATTCAAGCTTGAGGTGAAAAGTGGCTGTAATTTTGACTTTCAAAAATTATCTGTTTATTTCCCTTTCTCTGTTGATAACTCCTGGTTGTAATACTGAAACCTTAAAAATATGGCACAGTGAACTTGCAAAATGGGCACAGTGTTCTCTGGGCAGTCTAAGTTGAACAACACATAATTTGGCACAATTTGGCGGGCCTGAACTTAAGACAAATACATGCTTGAGAAGCATAGAGACTTTATTATTTCTACATGAGTGCATGTAGTGTACACAGGTTGAGCTGATCAGAGCCCCCCACCCTCACCCCATGTTCTCTCTCTCTACCCCACCACACGTTTTCACAAGTGTGGTTTTCACAGCACAATGGTCCTACTTCGCAAATAGAGAAGTTGTTATTTTGACTTACCATCTGTGCTTGGGCGGAACCATGAATGCTGTATCTTATTGATTGCCTGCCCCCCCCACCCCACCCCACCTCCTCTCCCAGCCTTGATGGTGTCTCCCTGAGACTGACAAGGCAGAAAGAACAAAGTATGCCTCCTCAGGCTGGTTAGGGAAGGAATTAGGGAGAAGACTCTTACAGAGACCTGACAAATGGGGCCTTGGCTGCCTAGCTATTACACTCAGAAGAGGAAGGCATAAATGCCGAGTCACTTGAATTCTTGAGAGAAAATAAATACAGTGAAAAGGAAACCAAGACCTCTCAAGAACCTGAATGCAAGCTACCATGTTGAATAAGCCATCCCCAGCCTCTGCCTTCACCGGATGGTCTAGCCTGGTTCCTGGAGAATTCTTTCAGTTGTTTTCTCAGGTTGTAGAACTGGATTTATCCTGAACTTCCACACACCCTCTCTCAACTCTGGGCCCTGTGACTAGGGAGAGAAAGTGTAGGAAATGAATGAGGAGTTTATGATCACAGACAAGATTTTGGTATCAGTTCACTGACTACAAGAAAAGTAAGATACTTAGGAAAAAATGGGACCTACAACTATTCTTGCCTAACATAAAGTCAGTGGCTGAGTCAATCCACATGCCAGTCAAGGATGCTGGCTGGCACTCCTAGGGTCAAGTTTCTGTGCCACTTTCTGGAGGTACTTACAGTATGCTTTTGGTTTTGTTTTTGTTTTTTGAGACAAGGTTTCTCTGTGTAGTCTTGGCTGTCTTGGAACAAGCTCTGTAGACCAGGCTGGTCTCAAACTCACAGAGATCTGCCTGCCTCTGCCTCCCCAGTGCTGGGATCAAAGGCATGTGCCATCACCACCCAGCCTACAGTGTGCTTTTACACAATGTGTGATGGACAGATATTAGCCAATCACACAAGACTAAAATCCTCTCAAGCCTTTGTGTATAAGTACTCCATGGGAGGCATTGCAGAGGATGAGAGCATGATGCCTGGAGTCTGGAAACTGTGACGTCTTTATCATTTGAAGTGGTTTTTGGCATTGGGATTATCGTGATTTAATGCAACCACACAATAACCATCTGCACTCACTCTCAGAGGCCAGAAGTCCCTGGATGAGCACTATTAAGTGACCTCTAAAAGAAAAGAATAAAAGGGTGAAGATGATGGAATACGAGTTAAAAGCCAGAGTCACACAAACCAGAGAGCAACTTGCTTGCAACCTACAAGCTGGTTGTCCTAGCAGTGACAAACTGCAGCACCTCCTACTGGCCGGGAGGATCTTTGGAAAGCGTGATGGGCTCAAGGACCACAGGGAAGGTAACCAGTGTGATGGGAGTCTAAACCTCATTGTGGTGCTCTGCCCACCAGCAGGGAAGTTTCTCTTTGGCTTTGATGTCTTCCAATTCATAAAGTACAAGCTTTAGCAAAGAAATGGAGACTTGGGTCCTCTAGCTGGAGTGTAAGGCTACTCGGGAGAGAAATTAAAACTGAGAGGATGGAGAACACACTGAAAAGAACTTAATCATGGCAAATGAAGCCAAAGCTAATAAACAGGGCTGATGGGCTCCTCTGGCCTCCAACAGTGGCTGAGGATGGTTGCTGTGCGATTGCTTTAAATCACGCTAATCCCAATGCCAAAAGCCACTTTGAATGATGAAGTGAAATGGCCTTCAATGGCAACCTGGAGGCCCTGGGTTACTGCCTCAGCTGGGTGGGGCTGCTGTCAACCTCCAGGCAAGCTCTGGATCCTGTCTGAGAGGCCAAGGCGGTCTTTACAGGAGACTCGGAGAACTGGCAGGTTTCAGTTTGGTTTGGAGTTTTGTTGTGTGTTTCTTGGCAGGAGGTGGCCATGCATCCACGGAGCACCCTGTATTAATGGCCGAAGTAACACCTACTGGCCAGACCAATGCCGGGTCTTGAAGTAGCTTTTCTTCTATTTTCTGACCGACTGCACACTCTATTTTGTGGGCCAATGAAGGCCCCTGCCCTGAGGTCCAAACTTCCCATTTCATGACATGAAAAATACACAGAAGAGAAGGGGACCCTACTTTCATAGAGTGGAGCACGTGCTCTCTAGTGGGGGATTCTTGGAGGCCATAAGGAAAAGTCATTTTGTACAATAGTGGATCTCAGTCTAAAAACACAGCCATCTTAAGATGGTGAGATGGTTCAGCCAGTAAAGGTGCCTCATGCTCAAGCCCAGCCCTGACGGCTTGAGTTAGATTCCTGACGTTGTGTGAAGATGGAAGAAGAGAAGTGACTTTGCAAAGTTGTCCTGTGACTTACACACACACACACACACACACACACACACACACACACACGCACATGCCTGTGGGAGGATTCTTCTTATGCTGTGAATGTGTGTTGCTCTCATTGGTTGATAATAAAAGCTGATTTGGCCTATAGCCAGGCAGAATAAGGCTGGGTGGAGAAAGCCAAATGGAGATACAGGGAGATGAAGAAGGGCAGAGTCGATAATTGATATAAACCTCTGTGTGGTGATTTGGAAAGGGACCACTGGGTATAACCAGGCATATAGGACAGAAAGCTCCGCCTCCGTTTACACACACACACACACACACAAACACACACACAAACACATACACACACATACCCCACAGTCTTGACTTGTCTGCTTTCTTTCTCAGGTTTCTTTGATTTTTTTTCCCTCAGTACTTGGAGAGTATTTGATATGAGGTGGAGGTTTGGATTTTTTCCCTTTGGGTTCCAGACAGTTGACATGAATGTGGTCAGAAGCTTGGTGTTTGCTTTCTGTCCATGATAAATATTGTTGGAAACAAGATGAGATAATGAAATGTATGGCTTTATGATTACTTTTTTAAAAAATAAATAAATAAATAAATAAATAAAAACCCAACCCTTTGCTTAACCGAAATTGTGTCAAAATGTACTAATTTCATCTAGTTGGTAGGACAGATATATTTATTTTCCCAACGTATCTTGGGAATCTAAAGAAAATGGAAATGTTTTCTCTGATGCTGGAGAGATACCTCAGCAGTTAAGATCACATGCTGCTCTTCTGAAGGACCTGAGCTTGATTCCTAGTGTCCACGTGAGGTGCCTCACAACTGCCCATAATCTCCAGCTTCCAGAGATCCGATGCCCTCTTCTGGCCTCCTTGGGCACCTGCACTCACAAGTACCAACCCACACAGAAACTGCACACACACACACACACACACACACACACACACACACACACACACTTAAAAATAAAAAGAAAATCTTTAAAATAACTTTAAAATTATTTCCTTACAAAGTTTCAAAATGGATTGATTTCATTTGGGGCATAGCAATAGCACACTGTTACTTGCAGATTATTTGTTTATATCATGGGTTGACGCTGAATAATGAGGGCCTTGCTCACTTTGGAGGTTATAATATCCAAATCACAGGTCTGACTTAGCGCTTGTTGAGTCCCCTCACTCCCTGCTAGAACAACTTAAAAATAATTAGAAGAAATGGGAATGAAAACAGCACTTCATTCCACTTCATATAATACACAAAAAGGCAAGGCATACAAATGGAATTGCCAGGAGCATCGTGTGTGTGTGTGTGTGTGTGTGTGTGTGTGTGTGTGTGTGTGTGTGTGTGTGTGTTTTCGCACATGTAGAAGAATGAGACATGAGAAGACCAGACTGAGGGGCCCAGGCCTGAGGCCAAGAGAGTGGAGTATAGATGGACGCCGTGGTGGGAGTGGATTTGTATCTGCCAAACTTCTTTCTTTTGTGGCTTGTGCTTGTTGGGACGAAGAGCAGTCACCATCATTTGTGAGTTTTTATGAAGGAAATCTGACCTGTTCTTTCTTTGTCTTCATTACAGCTCTTGGAGAAAAGAAAAGTTGGACCATTTAAGGGAGAACAGAGATGCATGATAGTCTCTGAGGAGGAGATGATGAAGATTGAGATTCAGCCCAAGGCCAACCGCTGCCCACCCTCCCTCCTTCTCTTGGCCAAGAACAGTTGGCATCAAAATGTACCCTGGGTTCCCAAAGGGACCCTTGTCTGATTATTTGCTCGATTACCATACAGTCTGGGAAAAAAGATTTTTATTTCTGTGGCAACTTAAGTCTACTAAAATTTCCCCTTTATGGGCCACCTTAAAGCAAAGATCACAAAGATGTCAACCCACCCACTAAAGTTAATTATTTTTCAAGTGGCGTAGACTCAAAGAGGAGATCTGCTTTCATGTCGCCTTCTCGCCCTCCAGGGGTAGTAGCTGTATGAGGATTTCCCATGGAGTCACTTTTTGGGGAGAAGAGTCTTGCTATAGTGGTGACCTTGGCATTAGAATTCATTTCAACACTGACACTCCAGGGGAACTTTCCATGTACCCTGCCTCCCAGGAATCGTGCACTTTTAAAACTCTCAAAGACATTATTTATAACAGTGTCTGACAAATGGTGGCATTGCACCAAAATGTGTAGCTGTGGATTTTCCTCTGGTTGGCTGTTTTGCAATTTGGAGCCTCCCAGGCACATGGCGAAGTCTCACTTCCTACCTGAGCCAAAACCTTGCATCAGATTGATATGATATGAAGGAATCAAGAATCGAGGTCCTTGTTTGCACAAGTCATTGGTCGATATATATTTGTTCAATCAACTATTTCTATCTTTAATTAGTAATTGATTGTATGGAGAGACACTTTTTTAAAACACAAAGCACTTTGGGGCCTTGTATACCCTTTTTAATTAACTCTTTAAATCTATGCAATACATTGTCACATTGAAACCTAGGAAAAAGATAGTCCCCAGTCTTTGCAAAGGGCTAGGAAACAGGCATATTCCCATATTGCCAACTTGAACACAAACCAGTATGGGCTGATGAATCAAAGCACTTGTAACTGTAAATCAAGTGATACCTTATATTCAAGGTTTATATAAAGAATATCGATGCAAGAACAAATGATTTTTATCTCATCACTCTAAGATGAAAAATTAAGAGGGGGAAGTAGCCCAACTGAAAGGGTGGTCAGATGTTTGGAGTCATACATACTCTGCAGATGAACCATTTTTCAAGACCCATAGCATGGGTAGGGATGATTTCTCAACATAACATCAAGTGAAAACCCCCAAAAAAGTAGAGATAAAATGAGAATTAATTAAAAGTTTTTGGCACCTAAGACATGCACAGAGAAAGTCTGGGGGAGTGCAGTCACCAATACCTTGGACTTTCTCGGCCTGGTGGGATGATGCAAATTTTTCTTTAAGTTTACTATTCAAATGACACAGACAAACACTACACCTTATAATGAATTACTCTTCTGATTAAAAAGATAATGTTAAATATAACTTATTAATATAAGTTTTTCTTGAACAACTGATTGATTTTTGAAAAGCCACAAACCGGAGTCATATCATTTAATTTAACCAGACCCCTTTTTATCTTTAAAAGTTCAGGTTGCGGGGTTGGGGATTTAGCCCTGGGTTCAGTCCTCAGCTCTGGAGAAAAAAAAAAAAAAGTTCAGGTTGCTTATAAGAAACATACATGATAAAGTGACTAAGCAAAACTCAAAGACTAGAATTAAAGAAAAGAATGAACCTGGATACCCTGTGCACACAGACCTGTGAAACGGAGACAGAAAGAGGATGATGGTTCCCAGAACCAATGGCAGTGTAACCTCTGAATGCCTCATCCGAGGAAGTGAAGGCATATTTAGAAGATATGATCTGTGACTTACCCAGCACCCACTGATAGACAGGCCAGCCACTTTTATTCTTGAATGTTTCTATGGCATCCTTCAATGATGGTCCATGCTAGACCTCTAAAACATGATGCAGCAAGCAATTATACGGATCTGTCTTCATCTGTGTTCTTTGAACTAAGACAGAATTCCAGACAAGACTTGTGGGATCACTTCCCTTTGAGTGTAGACTTGCCTTGTGGCTGGCTGCTAATCGATAAAACATGGGACACATGAAAGGATATGGGTTCCATGGCTCCATGTTGAGAAATTGTTCTTAGAAATCTGCCTTACGCATACCCTCTCCCATGGAGGTTTTGATGAATAAGCTGTCTTGTTATAAATGCCCGCATGGCAAGGGACTGAGGACAGACACTAACCGAATATCCACTAGAGGCAGGTGTGGTGGTATTGTGTTCCCCAAAATATTGTGTACCCTAATAAACCAGAAAATGGTGGCACACATGTCTTTAATCCTAGAATTCCAGAGGCAGAGATCCATCTGGATCTCTGTAAGTTCAAAGCCACACTGGAAACAGCTAGGTGTGGTAACAAGAGCGTTTAATCCCAGGGAGTGATGGCAGAAGCAGAAAGGTATATAAGGTGTGAAAACCAGAAACTAGAAGCTTTTGGCTGGTTAAGCTTTTAGGCTTCTGAGCAACAGTTCAGCTGAGATTCATTCTGGATGAGGACTGAGAGGCTTCTAGTCTGAGGAAACAGGATCAGCTGAGGAATTGGCGAGGTGAGGAAGCTGTGGCTTGTTCTGTCTCTCTGATCTTTCAGCATTCACCCCAATACCTGGCTCCAGGTTTGTTTTTATTAATAATTATCTTTAAGGTTCATGCTACCGTCAGGGCCTATACTGAGTGGCACAGAGGACCTGAATCCACCTAACCATGGAAATGCTGTTCAACCTTCCCTGAAGCCACAGCCAGAGAGGACCTGACTGCAGCTGTGTGACAGACCAGGAAACATGGTGCTTGGCATAGCCACAGCTGGATTCCTGGCCAGTGGAAACCATGAGATAATAATGCACATTATTCCAAGGCTCTGAACTTGTGGTGATTTGTTACTAGTACGGGATGACCAAATACAATCATTTTCCTCAGATCCGAGAGCGTCGAGCTTGGCTTTCCTGAGTCAGAACCCATGCTATCAGCCACTTCTCCCTGGCTTTGACTTCACCTCCTCTAGCACAGCTTTCTAACTACACTAGATACATGCATTCCTTAAGGACAGGGGTATACTATATGGGATATATCACTGGGTAACTTGATCATTCTGTAATCGTTAAAGACTATGGTCACACAAACCTAGAAGGGATGGCCTCTTACAAACGCAGGCTGTATGGTGCAGCTCCAGCCTACAAGCCTGGACAGCAAGTTCCTGTGCTGAATACTACAGGTAATTATAATACAATAGTAAACATTTGTGTTCCATAACATTTCTGAATGTAAGGAAAGACACAGTGAGTACACAGTGTAAGAGAAAACATGTGCAGCTGCCCAGGGCAGGTGCATGAATAAGGTTTGCAGAGCTGGAAGTCACTCTGGGTGAATCAATGCATGGGTGGGAAGTATGGACAAGCCCAGGACACTGGAGCATACTGCAGACGTGATAACAATGTATACTTGTGCCACACTGCACTTACTTTTTAAAGTAATCTTCCTTCTGCAGTGATAAATTGGCCTTATTTTTATTTTATAAATGTTTAAAAAAGCTGTCCCAATGTCTGTAATAATACCTTGCTTTAAATACACAGTGTGTAGTTGTAGAAAACACTTTTCTTACTTATTTTTTGCAGTGCTGAGGTTGGAGCTCAGGGCTTTATGAGTGTTGGGCAAGTGCTCTACCACTGAGCCATACTACTACCCTAATTTTTTCTGTATACCGTGAGCTTGCTGTTGTTCCAGTTTTTTCCTTAGTTTTTGTTGTGTAGTTTTGTTGATGCAGACACACACGTTAAGTCAGGCCTACACAAGGTCCCTGTCATCAGCGCTACTTCCCCCCCCCCCCCCCCAGCATCTGGTCCCCTTAGGAGGCTTCAAGGACAATGACACTTTAGGGAGCTGTCATTTCCACTGACAAGGCCTTCTGCATCTTTTCTGAGGACCTGCTGAAGGCACTCTGGGCTGTTGCTCCTTTCAGAACTGTCTCTGTGCAGGCCAATGTGTCTTCCTTTTCTTCATCACGGATGTGCTTGTGACTGGATAAAGCATTGTGGACATTGCTCCCTGCTGAAACTCTGGAAGGGTGGGGTCCGTGTTTTCACTTTTTACTTAGACACAGAAAGCTCTGCTAACACTTGTTGTAGTGAACATCCCACTGTGAGTTTTCATGGAGTTCTTTTTCTTCCCCTCTGTGTCCCCTTTCTTTTGCCTTCTCTTCGGGTGTGTGCTATTCTTCCACTTCCTGTAATCTCCCGGGGTTGACTGAGTTATTTTTATGTACCCCATAATGGTAATTAGCTTTGTCTGTGATCTTTATCACCATCAATACCTTTATTTAAACACATGACGTTGTAATTTTCTGTTCAGCTCTATCTCTTGTCTTAAGCAGTGAATGATTCTGGGATAGGACTGATTCACTCCAGCAGCCCTGGTATGCAGTCCAGAGCTGACACTCAGAGTCTGTGGGCATGTTTATTGAGCTAATAAGTCATTGATGATGTTGGAAGGCTGTGTAAACAAATCAACAATGTGATCAACATTTCAATTGTGAAAATGTTTTATTAATATCTGCAGTGGGGCAGACACTGAACCAAACTTGTTCAAACAAGAACAAGTCATTGTTTCTTACCCTAAAGTTGTCAAAATATAGACGGGGAAGATACCCCATTGAGAAAGAATGACAGTAATAAGTAGTTTCCAAGAGACGGGAATTTGAACTGTAGGAAGTGGCTTTCTGTGTAGGTTAGAAACAACTCAATACGGGGATGTTATAGGATCCCAGCTATTCAAGTTTATGCTGCCAGACGACAAGGTAGGATATAGTGGATCTGATGTACTCTTACTCTGTAAGGGCTTTAATTCCAGGGCTTGGAAAGAATGACAGACATTTGAATCCTTAGCAAATAGTAAGGGATACCTTGAGCAGATAAATCTGAGACGTGATTAACTCACAGCCAAGCAGGAGGGCTGTGGAGTTAATGGAAATGAGCAGTGAACACGGATGAGGTTTTCGACTGCCAACTTCAGAGGAAGAAGCAGCTTCTTTTAAAACCTCTCACTTCCTGTCCTAGTTGCTATCAAAATAAATGTTGAAAAAAGTTGTCTCATGGAATTCCAGCTTGAATGATGCTAGTCGTTATTTAGTGAGCAGACTTGTGGTTGCCAAGCGTATTCGTTGTCTATAGCTGCGTATCGCGTTATCCACGGTGACATTTCTTATCCCTCAGCTTTTTCAAGCCAAGAATCTGGGTATAGCTTAGCGAGGCCATCTCCCAAAGTGTCCACTGGGAATGCAGTCATCTTGGGGTTGACTGTGGCAGGACCTACTTCAGGACACTCTCATGCCGGAACAGGATTCATGTTCTCATGGGCTGTGGATCTGAGATGGTCTGGCACTAGATAGCTTTGGTGTGAAACTACGTGTCTTTTTCACGTGGGCCTCTCTGTATTGCAGCTCCTACCAGAGTAGCTTAAGGCCAACAGAGCAGAGGAAACAGAACAGGCTGAGCAAGGTGGAAGTTACAGCCCTTTTCAAAGTATCACCCTGTCACTTTTGCAACATTTAGATTTTTAAATCAAGACAAGCCAAATCACCTTAGAGGAGAGGGAAGTATGCAAGAGCATGATTCAGCACAGGAGAGACGATTGGAAGCCATTTCCAAAGCAGCTGCTACACCACATAATTTCCTTTTGTGCCCTTGATCAGAATCCCCCCCCCCGCCCCCCCCGGGGGGGGCTTTGTTTTGTTTACCTTCTGCTATACTGTAAAAAGATGTTCTAGCAATGAGAAAAGGGATCAGAGGCTACAGCCAGAGGAAGAGTCACTGACTGATATCCATGTGCTCAGAATCAACCCAGGGTCACAGGAAAAGGAGTCATAAGGAGAAGTAAGCCAACATTCCTCCTCCTTCACAACCCACACACAGAGGACCGAGCCAGATGACCTGCTGCTCTGATGGGGTCAGCATGAGACACGGGTATGGTAGGAGGAAGCTTGGGCTGTATTACATCAAGCTGCCCACCAGCAAGTGGTGGTGTTGGGTATGGGCTTGGAGTCTGGCTCATCCTGGAATCATGTGCTCATCTCTGGGTGTAAAATTTTAAAATGATAAGACACCCTGAGAATCACCTAAAAGGAGCAGCTGGGACTGAGCGGTGCCGAGATTCTCATGGAAAGAGAAGGGGGGAGATTTCAAGTTCATGTAGGAAGCATCTTAAACATAGGAGTATGTGGATTTTCGCAGTTTCTCTCCAGGGGACAGAGCTGGGTCAGAACAGAAGCTGTTGCAGGCTGTGGAGGATGATGGCAACCTGCCTTCATGAAGGTAGTGGGGCCGAGGCTGGGTCGGGTAGAGCCATGCTGGCTCTATCTTGGTTAAACAACAGAGACCTAATTTCAACAAGCCTTGGCAAAATCTGGCACAGAAACGCAGATACTGGGTGTACTTCAGGACTCTGTGGTTCTTCTTTGACATCGTGTGTACATTGGCTTTGCTAAGAATGTAGACAGATGTGGACTTACATCTTAGCAAGTTCCTCATCAGGTAGGACTGGCCTCTTCAAGGTCTTGTTCCAAAATACAAAACATTAACCAGGTACCTGCCTATACTGGGCACTAGTGAAAACATTCAGTTTGCAGCAGAGAGGAAAACGAGCACCTGGATCCACATGGGGGGGACATGCTAGAGAAGCCTGGCCCATTCTTTGGGCAAGGACATCTACTATCTGTCCTCACTGGTTCCCAGGAAACGTCTGACTTCAGCCCAAGCACCATATGTATATGACTCCACTTTCTTACAGCATCGCACTGAAAATCTTCAATATGGAATGTGGGGGTTTGCATGAGAATGGCTCCCAGAGACTTGTATATTTGAGTCTTGGTCCCCAGTTTGTGGAGCTGTTTGGGAAGGATTCGGAAGTGTGGCCTTGTTGGAGGAGGTGTGTCATTGGGGGTCAGCTTTGATGTTTCATGAACCTTGCCATTTCCCAGTTGGTTTTCTCTCTGCCTCATTGTTATTGCCTCTACGTGTAAGCTCTCAGCTGCTACTCCAGCACCATTCCTCTCTGCTTGCTGCCACACTTTCTATACGATGGTCATGGACTCACCCTCTGGAACTATAAGCAAACCTCTAACTAAACGCTTTCTTTTATAAGGTAAATGGTGTCTCTTCATAGCAAAAGAGAAGTAACAAGACATGGAGGGTTATAGTCTTTTACAACTGGACTTAACTTGCCTTTCTATTTCTCTACCTATTTTTGAAAGGATTATTTCATCTTATGAGAGGTATCAAGCCACAGTTGGCCAATTCCCTTGCTTTGGTACTGTGGCAAGGCTGCACATTATGATGTGAGCACACAATGAACAAAGCTTCCATATCAAAAGCCAGGGAGTAAAAAGAGAAAGGGTCCAGGGCTCCACAAGTGCCTTTAGGGGCTTATGCATTTGTCTTAGTCACTGTTCTATTGCTGTGAAGAGACACCATGACCAAGGCAACTTTTGCAAAAGAAAGCAATTCAATGGGGGCTTGCTTACAGTTTCAGAGGTCCATTATCGTTAAAATGTCCATTATTATCGTGATGGGGAGCATGGCAACAGTCATGACAGGCATGGTGCTAAAGAAGTAGTTGAGAGCTACATTCTGATCCACAGACAGAGAGAAATAGAGAGACTGGGTCTGGCATGGGTTTTGAATGCTCAAAGCCTACCCGCAATGACACACTTCCTCCAATAAGGCCACACTTCTAATCTTTATATTCCTTTCAACTCCCTGGTGACTATGCACTCAAATATATAAGCCTATTGGATCCATTCATATTCAAACCACCACAGTCCTCAGTGATCTATGAGCCTCATCCTAGTGACCCCCAAAAGTTGAATCATCTCCCTATAGCATCGAATTTTTAACTAATGGTCCTTTGGAGGGCAATCGTGATCCAAACCGCAGTACAAAGGATGGAAGAACAAAAGTGCAGAATGTGTCTGCACTTTTTAATTTTTTTAATTTTTAATCTTTTTAATTTTTTCAGTAGCCTCTAATTAGTAAGCTCTAATATCAGAAAAGGAATGCCTCAGCACCAGAATAGATGACTTTGACAGCAAGAGTGAGGGCAAACAGGTAAAACCCCAAACTGGATTCTTCCATGTCCTTTTGTATAGGCTCTCACTATCTCATCAGAAGGTATGGCCTGGACTTAGGGTGGGTATTTTGATCTCAAATGAGCCAATCAAGAAAAATCCCTCATAGGTGTGCCTAGCAGCTTGACATATACATATAAAATGAATATCTAACCACTAGAATTAATACGTATGTATGTATATATTATGTACATATATGTATGTAGACATATATATTCATTCTAGTGGTTCTTTTCCTCTAGGACCCTGATTAACACAGGGAGAGATGTCCACCCTTCACCTCCCATTTGTTTCCTGGTCTCTTCACCCATTCTCTTCCATCTATGCCTCTGATGAATCCCAGCACATCTTGCTTTATCCTGAACACTCTTAACTCATAACTTATCCTCCCACTCAGTTATAAGCTATTTGAGGACAAAACCTCATCTTTTTATGTTTAAAGATCTCCAAAGTTCTGTGAGGCCTAGCCTTTATTTAATAAATGTTCCTTGGTTTGAATTGAATATAAGCTCCTCAGGATCTGTGCCTCCATTGAGTCTTGTGTTCAGTGTCTCTACTTGGAGAATGCTGGACTGCACTACATTCTACAGATAATGCTATTATTGAAATGCGCTTTCAGGTGTAAATGACTCACATACAATGAAAAGACAGCCTGTTATAACATGGTTGTTGAGCTGGCTCCCTAATTCAACAGGAAAGCTGAATGGCAAAGCTCCAGTGTTTCCTTTCTATGTAATTAAGAAGCTAAGGAAAGCATGAAGCCAAGCCTGAACCAATTACCTGTGCCTCCTTTTGAACTCTCAGGCAGGCAATATGGACTAGAAAAGATTTTGGGACCGACTAAGTTTGTGGACAGCCTTGAACTATCATGGTGAGCAGCTCATTCATGTCACATAAATATACATTGATGTCCTGATCTGAATCACCACCAGGCTAAATGTTGGGGAAGTAATGAGGAAGTGGGTTAGACCCTCATTTGAGTATTAGTATTGTAAATGATGCTATCTAAGCCTCAAAACATGGCTGCATTTGAACCTAATGGCCCTACAGAGCAATCGTTCTAGAGTGAAGTCATTCTGGTGAACTCTAACCTTACAGCTCTCCTTATTAAATGTGAGATCTTGAGACAGAGGGATGGAGACATGGAGATGCAGGGAGAATATCATGTAAACATCATATTAGTTACTTTCATTTATTGTGATAAAACACTATGACCCAAAGCAATGTGGGAAGAAAAGGGTTTATTTGGCTTATACTATCATATCACAGTGCATTATAGAGAGAAGCCAGAACCAAGTTCAAAGCAGGAACCTGGAGGCAAGAAATGAGGCAGAGACTATGGAGCAATGCTGCTTACTGGCTTTCTTATACAGCCCAGGACCACTTCCCAAGGCATGGCACTACCTGCAGTGGGCTGGACCCTCCCACATCAATAATCACTCAAGAAAATATCCTACACATGTGCACATGGACCGACATGCTGGGGGCAATTCCTCCATTGAGACTCCCTCTGCCCTGGTGACTTCGGTTCATGCTAAGTTGACAAAAACTAATCATCAGGAGCATGAAGACTTCTACAAACTCAGGAGAGAAACCTGGCAAGAGCCCTCCCTTGGAGTGCTCACAAGGAGCCAACTCACCTGATCTTGGACTTCAGCCTCCAGAACTGAGAGAGTGAACTCTCCAGTGTGAGGCATGGTCTTATTGCAGTCTGAGAAAACTAATCTAAGAGATGAAGCCAGTGCGTGGGTTTCCTTTAGCCACAGATTACAACAAGGGAACTGATAGAAGAGGAGAGGCTCTATGGAAAGAACCCAACCTCGCTCTACACACTGAGATAAGGAGGGCAAGCTGCTATCAACCAGGTGCAGTGCAGACTGTGGGAGGACTCCAGATAAGACCTTGCTCAGATATGCCCCTGTCTTTGTCAAGGTTTCTATTGCTGTGAAAAGACACTATGACCATGGCAACTCTTATAGAAGAAAACATTTCATTGGTGTGGTTTATGTACGTTTCAGAGGTTCAGTCCATTATCATCATAGTGGGACACCATGGCATGCAGGTAGACATGGTGCAGGAGAAGTAGCTGAGAGTTCTACATCTTGAGCAGGCAACAGGAAGTGAACTGAGACTCTGGGTATAGCTCGAGTGTGTATGAGACCTCAAAGCCTGCCTCCACAGTAACACACTTCCTCCAACAAGACCACACCTAATGCAACAAGGCCATATCTCCTAATAGTGGCACTCCCTTTGGGGTCCATTTTCTTTCTAACTACCTCAGCTCCCCTCCCCCAGGGAAAAGTTAAAACCAGCTCCATTGAGCAGTGGAGCATTTTAAAGGAAGGAATAGAAATACCATTTCTTGATCCATTTCAAACAGAATAGTAGAAAACACTCCAAAATTTAGTCCAGGGAGTCCTGCCCTGGCAGGCAGGTATCCAGTTGATTTAATATGATTCTTTTTTTTGTTTCTGCTCTTATAAACCCCTTCTCGTTTTCTTCTGACAGCTGAAGGGGCTGTTAGGCCTCCTCTTGGTAGACATGACCTTTCTTTATTAAACTGATCATGCAGGGATAAGAAATTCTGACCCTTAAAATAAAATGTGACATTTAAAGCAAGGTCCAAGTTCCTTAGGAATTTTCACATTCTGAGGGAGAGATGATTGTGCTAGGAGGTTAGACCTGGGTTGAATTTGCTGTTTGGCAACCCGACAGGCTCTTCCCCCTTCCCCTGTAGCATTATTTGGCAGCCCAAATGTGGAAGAGCAGGCGCCATCCCTTCAGAAGGTTTCAGAAACCATCCTGCTTTTCTCATTGAAGATCACAGTGTTGATAGTTGATTCGGTTGGCATATGAGTCATCTTAGATGCAGCCTTCCTAAAATTCAACACCCCAAATCTTGGGTGCTCACATTTCGGATGATTGATCTTCAAACTCTGGGAAACGTGTCAAATGGCTTTGGAGAGCCAAAATGCTTGCTTTTGTTTTGGTTTCCTGCAAGCTGCCTCAGAACGGCTGGAGTTTGGGGCCACCGATGGTCTCTTCTCCTGGTGTGTTAGTGAGTCTGGTTTGTTGGTAACTCTGAGCTGTCTAGACATAGGTATCTGTCTGGCTTGCAGCCAAGGTCATACTGGGCAAGGCAGCCAAGTTGGAACAAACCAACACTCTCTCACCCCGAACTCTGAGATCCCAGCTGAGCAGCTAGGTAGACAGGAAGCTCCGTTCCGTGCTCTTTCACGTTTCTCTACCCAGAACTTTCTGCTCTGTCTCCTTGGCCAGAGTGTGCTGCCAGTGTGTCTGTGGTGGTAGCAACAACTCCATCTCTACAGTCTCCCTTTTGTTTGCTGTTATCTGCCCTGAGTGCTGGAAACAGATTTCCGTTTGAGCTGGGCTGTACGTCTTCTCATGGAGATTTTGTGAGTGATGCTTTCACACCTGCTCCCGAGAGTCCATCTCTGGCTATCTGGGGACGTTTCCAGTGATCTCAAACTGCCCTGTCTTGCATCACCAGTCTTAGGGCAAGCTCGGGATCTTTCTGAAACTTAAGCAGCACATCTGAGAATAGATTGGTGGGTAGCGGAGGGGCCAGGACTCTTGCACATTGTTAGCATGTATGAAGAAGATGGTGTCAGACTCTTGTCTAAAGCAAGGTCTCGAGCTGTACAGGTGTACTTTAGACAGCAATGAAGAATTGCACAGACTCTGAGATAAAGCTTTGCTTGGCGTCAAGACCTGGCAGAGCAGTGCAGGAGATTGCTGGGACTTCAATGCTAGCTTGGGCTACAAACTGAGACCGAGGTTCAAAAAACCAAAAAAACAAGACAGATTTTTTTTTCCTTGGGGAGGAATGCTACCACAGGCTAAGAGTCTGCTTTGCAGGAACTTTAAAGGCTGTAAAGCAATAATGGGGTTGATGTGTTTTTTCCCTCTGTCCTCCTTCTCTGCATTTCACACACACACACACACACACACACACACACACACACACACACACACACACACCTGGTATTAAGGTGAAGTAAACAAAAAACTTGCTCCAGGAACAGTATCTAGTAAGATGATGCAATGTCAACTTGATTGGCTCTGCGCAGCTACCGAGTTCTCTCCTTTTCAGTGAGAGGGCAGCCATCCTTGGATTACCCAGACCATATTGTTTAAGCTAATCAAATACATACCCTTTCAATACATATTCATTCTGTAATTCTGTTCTAGAGAGCACTAATACAGATGCTGAAAGTCTACAGTAGTCTATCCATAACCCATATTTTAATTACAATATTTTTGTATGTATTATCAGTGTGTATATGTGTGTGTGATAGGTGAGTATGATTTGTGCGGTCATATGTGAGGACACACACATGCCACAGAGTGCTGTGGAAGTCACATGACAAGATGTCGGTCCTTGCTTCCCTTACTTTTTGAGGCAAGATCTCTTCACTTTTTAATTACAATATTTTTTTTTAAAAAAATCAAAACTAAATACAAAATGGACAGAACATCAAAAAATTATTGATTTTTCCTTTTCTTCAACCTTCAATGTAGCTCAGCACATGGCCAGTCCTGTCTTTAGCAAAGCTGTTTTTGTTTATTGTGGATTTTCATGTTAATTTAAAAAAAAAAACTATGGCATTCAAATGATGAAGACTAACACCAGTAACCTCCATTACTATGGTTTAGAATCCTCCTTCAACTTTGAGCAGCCCAGTCCCTTTCCTTATTTCCGACTCTCCAGACACACGTCTGCCTACTTAGGAATGCCATTTCCTGCTACTATCCCATCATCTTTGTATTGTGCTCTGTGGGTGCTGCACCATACAGTGTCTTCTTGTGGGATTTACCTTGCCAGGAAAGACACACTGCAGGTTCACTCTCCTTGGTCTCCATTATCATTGATTAACACTAAGATATTTTGAGACAGAGGCTACATTATTCTCTTTTATTTGTAGTAATCATAAACTTTGTACTGTACTTAATTTATAAATGAAACCATACCATAAGTTTATATATACAAGAAGGACCACAGTGTCTGTTGGTGCTGTTATGGTGCCTGGAGTCCACTAGAGATCTCAATCATGGCTTCCAAGGACAAGGAAGAACTATTGTATACTATTTTCTATGAAGTAACACTATTTTATCAGCTTATATGCAAATAGTGTTCGGTTTTCAGCAACATTTTTAAAATCTCCTGATTCAAACTTACCTGGCTCCATCACTGAAGGCTTCTGGGGCCTCAAACCTGACATGTCCCCACACAAGCTCATCATCTCCACAGCTCCAAGTCTCCAAAGTTGAAGTTTGGTACGACTGTTGTTCAGTACATTGTGTTATGCTCAAGAGCCGGCTCTCATCTCTTTAGGAAGAACTGTGTATCACTTGCCTCCCAGTATATTACAGTAATCCCGATGGACGCATGTGGAACAATGTAGGCGCTAAGCGCCATGTGTAAGCATCAGACCCACTTCCAGCATTTCTCTAACCAATTGCGTGGCAAGTAGCCTGCTGACATCACTGTCACGAGCAAGAGTTTCAGAGCTGAACAGAGCTGGACTGGGGACCTAAACTCAGAGAAGCCTGGAGCCTAACCCATAGCTAATACCTCATGTGTCTTTGTGTAACTAAACATAGGGGCCATAAAAACTTGTGTGCTGGAAAAGTTTTCTGGACTGTCTGCCATGAAAAATTAATCCCAAATCAGAAGCATAATGAACCCAGGGTGTTTTTGCTAATGATAACCCTTGTTGCAGTATGTGCTTGAACTGCAGCCTTAGTTCTGAACACATCACATATGCACTCGGCCCTGAACACGCCATCATAGCACACACCACTAATGGATACTGCTTCAGACACCCTGGCTGAGATCCAAGACTGTTGTGTCTTATGAACTGAAGTGTGTTTTCACCCTTTCTCCAAAGTTCTCCCCTCTTCTATGAACACATGGTTTTATTATGGGAGAACAAAGACTTTTAATTTCTTCCTCATTCCCCAGCATGCAAGTATCTGATGAGTGTATCTCTGGACGGTATTGGGTTAGAGTGTTTGGCTGATTTTAAAGTTGTTGTTCAGTTGGTGACTTTAATTTCATTTAAAAATTACTCAGTAAATTTTATTTGAGATTGGATCAGAATCGCCAAAAATTTCTGAAATGGCCCTATACATGCTTCTGCCATTTTGTCACACACACACACACACACACACACACACACACACACACAGAGTGTCATTTTCATCGCTGACGATTATTAAAAATTAAAATGTCAATCACCACTGAAAAATGTTGAAGACGCTCTGTGTCCTGCAAGGTTAAGTATTCAGTCAAGAGTTAATTCTTTATGTATAAAGTAAACAAGTACATCCATCTCATTAGTATGAAAATTTGATTTCTTCTTTAATAAATGATAAGATTATATGTACACCAAGGAATTGTTTTTAAATAAATTTTCTTATGGTGAGTATTAGTACATGTTCTATTTGTGGATTTGTTTTATGTACCTATATACCTGTGGTCAAATGCAGAATTCTTATTTGAAAGGAGTTTCAAATAGAAAAACTTGAAGCATGCCTACTTTAACCATCCGTAAGGGGATGTCTAACCACCTTGCCCCAGAGAAGACCCGGCTAAAGCTTTTCATATGTGGTTGGGAAACTTCCTTGGGGGATTAATGAAATGATTTGATATGGTGGTGGGGACCTAGCCAGGGACAGGGGAATGCCAGGAGGTAGAGCCATATATGTGTGTTCTAGGAGAGGAGATGCAGTTCATTTGGTTCTAAATTGCATCTCAAGACCTACCACAGTCCTTACCACATAGTAGGTGCTTAGCATATTTTTGATGAATAATGGGTGGGAGCCCTTTACCCTAGCTCTAAACCAAGGTGTTTTTGTTTAAGTAAGATTTATTTTGATTGGAGATCAAATTAGCGACATAAATTCCTACCCTGTCTTCTTTACAGATGATTGTGAGTGAGTGCTTTTGAATCTGTACCAATCAATGTAAGTTACTGTAATTTCCCCTGTGGAAGATGAACACTGCTTTTTGAAGACCATAAAATGTGCAGCAAATGTCAGAAGGGAAAAAGTGTTAGAGATCCAGACAATAAACGCTCGATGAACCTGGAAGTTCAGAGAGTAAGATGTTCTAGATAACTGAATTTCAGTTAAGGAGATAAACAGGAAGTCCTGTGTTTCCATTCACAACCACTCTCCACTGTCTTGCCCTAGAACAGCAAATGTCAGGGCATCTCATTGATGGTGATGTTGCACAGCATGGGTTTTCTTCTGATCACCATGTCTTTGTATCTATGAAAGTCACTAACTGCAGGACACGGTTGGATGTGGCATGCTATGCCATGGGCAGGCTTGGGTATAATCAGTACATGTATGAGAAATACAGAGTGTGGAAGAGTATGGAGAAACGCAGAATATTCCCATTGTGAAGTAACTTTTATGTGATATTAGGTCAGCCCAATATCCAGACTTCTAAAACATCCCGGTTATTTTGTTATGGTCTGGACATGGTTGGACTGAGTCCCTAAGGAGTTGTGTGTTGGAAGCTTCATCTTCAGGAATGGCAGGGTTGGGATATGATTAGTTGGGTTTCTGAGAGCAGGTCCCTCAGATGAGATTAATGCCATTCTGTGGGAACCCAGTTAAATTTTGCTAGAGGGAATGGTATAGAAGAGCAAGACTGGCCCCTCTTTGGCTTCCTGTCTGGCCTTGTGATCTCTGCCTCTCACGTGTCCCCTGCATGATACCATCAGCCACGATACAATGAAGCCAAGTCAGCTGTCACCAGTGATCAAACTGCTGCTGCTGTCCAAGCTTGGATTTTTTTGCTTCTGAAAGACTGAGTTAAGTCTACCTTCCTTAGGCTGGCAGATGGCTCAGAGGGCAAAGGCATTGGATACACAAGCCCAAACCCAGAATTCAGTCTCCAGAATCCATGAAGTAAGAAGAGAACTGACTCCAGACAGTTGGCATGCATGGACCAGAACACAGGCAGACAGACAGAGAGACAGACAGACAGACACACACACACACACACTTTTCTCATACACAAACACGCATATCACATACATACGCAATTTAAAACTATTAAAAATACATAAATACATGTCTTCTTTATAAATTAGGTAACTTGGTATTTTACAATACAGACAAGACTTGCTTAGCCAGCATTCTGTCAGGGAAGTAGAGACAAAGGTGTTGGGGGCAGCCTCGACTTCTGAGATGATGATCCTCCAGTGGGTCAGAGTACTGTGTTTCTGGGTGGTGCACTGAATCTAGGGTCAAACCCCATCAAGGGCAGAGTCAGTTGCTCTGAGTTTTGGACAAGGGCTCCAGGCTCCGACAGAGAGCAGAGTCGAGAAAGCTCAGACACACAGAATTCTCTAGCTTTGGCCTTGGCCTGCTGACAAAATTTGGCTAGATAACTGGGCCCTTGGAACATCATCTACCATGGCTCCTCAACTTTGCTTAATGCCACATTCATTCATTCATTCATTCATTCATTCATTCATTCTTCTTTACATGTCTGTCACCCTCACCTGAGATTTGGAGAGGATCATTCCTCTAGTAAGCTCATCTATGCCTTGACTGAGCACCCGGTGAGTGATGCAGCATTTGTTCTGAGGCATTGTTATTGTTACTGTTGTTTTTTCAACTGATTTTACTTAAAATATTTTTCTGCAGTTCTCCTTCCTTATTTTCTCATTTACCAAGAGAGATTTGTTGTCGTTATTCTCATTGGCCATCTCCTGACTCTTGAAGCATCGCTCTGTGACACATATTTCTCATTCTCATTGTGTATAAAGTCAGGCGAAGAGGGGAGGAGGAAGTAAGGCAGAAATGTGGACTTCGCTTTGGGACACACTTTTGATAATAAGAACATGAAAGCTGGACTTGATTTTTGTAAGATTCATTTTGGGGAGGATAGAAATGCTCGAATCCAATACACTCTTAATTCATTGCCCTCATTAGAAAGTGTTTGAAAGATGTTCCTCATGGTGAAAGTGAAAAAGGTTTAGAAGTGTATTTTCATATCAAACATTGTTGGCTCCGTTCCAGATTCTGAGTGACAAGAAGCACCGCCATGCTCCTGAAAACCTTTCGGGCCACATCCTGTGTCTGGACTTCAAATACACATCTGCCCTACCCTTCCTACTGACATTCCACTCTTTGTTTTGGAAGAAGACCCTTTGTGTATGGGTCAATTCCAAGGTTATCTCTTAGATTACAGATCTAGGTACTCAGATTCCTTCTCTCTACTTCGAGTTGTCCTGTTCAGGGCCAAGCGTGTGCCCAAGAGTCAAGTGAGTGACCTAAGGACTGTGTACATGACTCAGTTCAGTTGATCTGAAACTACTTATGGGATTTTTCATTCTCAACAGATCAGATAGTAAGGAGAGAGATTCCAAAGGCAGGCTGCTCACACAGAGTCTGACACATGCCTCTACCAGCATGCTCTGATCAGCTGGCTCTCAGAGGGCCTTTTGTCCTGCCATTGCTAAATCTGGGTGCCTTAGGATCCCTCTGATTCTGTGAGCATACCTGACTGTCAGCTTCACTTCTACCCTCTGCCTAGGTTAGTAATAAAAGTTGTGTGGCTCAACCATCGCTGTCTGCTTTCACATTGCTGCACTGGAAAGCCAGGAGGAGAGACGAGGTGCCTCTTTTTTTTCGAATCTCTCCTAGCAGTTCTACATGCTCTTGGATTGCCCCAAGTCAGGGATTTGACAGAGAAGACGAAGAAACCAAATTCGTTTAAGGGTGAAAGCTAGAGAAAGCATTGATTAGAAAGAACTCTAGAATCCAGGGCCTTTTCCTGCTTTATCTCTTATCTGAAATTCTCTACCTTGGAAGAGATAAAGACGTCAGGCCATCAATATGGCTCTTTTCATTGGCTTTACTGACTTTTATTTTTCTTTTTCTCCTTTTGCTGAACAATCTCTCCTTAGAGGTTATTTGAGTTAATACTTTAAAGTGTGTGCGAAGTGCTGAGTTATTGAGGTTTACAAAACGACCAGTACTCACGTGACAGGAGCCGGCCCCCAGATGGAGTGTATCATGAACTTGCATTTGTGTTGAATGAATCAGTCTCCTGAAGAAGAGAGGAGGAGGAGGTACCACAGAGGAGAAAGCGTTGGTCATCTTCTGCTTGTTTAATGGTTCTTGGCTGTGTTCTACTCCAAGCCCTGTCACTCTTGGACACTCCAGTTTCTGAGAATCAAATGTAGCAACGTGTAGAAGGAGATGAGCATGGGATGAGACCCAAGCGCCATTCTTTTGAAGTCTCTTTGCCTGAATTAGTTCTGGAATCAGAAGGAGAAACAGAATAAGCCAAGTTAAGGACTTCTTCATTCAACATAAACAAATTTAATTAGACATTGCGGAGACTTTGCTCCGGGCCAGACCCCGGCCCAGGTGCACTGGATATGGAGCTGAAAGATGAGCAGTTTCTGTTCTCAAGAACTTGGAGTCTGCTGTAGCTTCCAAGTGTGAGGGTAATAAATTCGCATGATAAGTCACTTCACACTAGAGGTGGAATGTGGCTTGAAGGAGGTGACATAGAATAACTATGTCACTCCAGGCATGGCCCACTTTTCAGCTGTCTGACTGCCATCTGCCACTCATTGGTCCTGGAAGTTAGCCAATGAACTTGTGAGTCAGAGAAGAGGACAGAGGTAGCATGTGTGAGAAGACAAGAGCAAAACAGAGACGAGAGAAAAGGCAGAATAAAAGCCAGAGATCTGGAGAAGTGCAGCACACGGGCTGGGGAAGTCTGGGTGGCTTTTCGTCTCTTAATTATCATCTGGGCCCTGGCTGATTCCAGTGCAAAATGAGGAGAATAAAGATGATACAGGTTTTTGTTGTTGTTGTTGTTGTTTACTGCATGTGTTGTTTACGCTCCGGCGCTGCTCCTCGTGGCTGGTCGCTGCCCGCGGCAGCCATGCCAGCTGAGGAGCGTGCTGATTGAAAGAATCACAGCCATAGTTACCTTTTTAGAGCTTTATTGGGAGGGGGAGAGAGAGAGAGGGGGCAGAGAGAGAGAGACAGAGAGAAAGACAGAGGGGGGAGGAAGAGAGGGGGGCCGATGGGAGGAAGGAGCAGAAAGGAGAGAGACAGAGGGCCCACTCGCTTTTTAGGCTGGGAAGCCGTCAAAAGCTGATGACGTAATTAAGAACCGAATCCTTACATCCCAGACTTTCCCTTATTATAAAAAAAGCAGGTAGATGGGACTAGGGGCATCATTCCTCACAAAAACTGCTTCCAGCTGACTTTTGGATGTTAGTTGGCTCTGGGGGGAATGGAAAGGGGAGTTTTCCGAGGTAGACAGGCATTGTGGGATGCTGTCTGTCATCTGTTTGCTCTGGAGACATGTATCCCTCTTGGCTGTGGCTGGGAACTTTTTGTTTGACAAGATGCTGGTGACACAGAAAAAAACTTAAGAGAGATAAAAAAAAATCATTATTATTTTTGGAGTTGGCATTTATCTGAGGTAGATCTGGCCTGCCCCTATGGATTTTGAAACATGTTAAACTTTATCAGAGACAGATTATTTTAAAGCACCTGTTTTCTTTACTAGTTCAGCATCTAGGAGACAGGTGATCAATTGTTAAAAGCATCTCATAGTAATAGATGTTTACATTAAAGTCTTTTGTAGCGCCCAGACACTTTTGAGTCTGGGAGTGTAAATACCTTTTAGCTGTTACAGTTTCTTACTTGATGATCTCTGGACTCTGGTTCTGTGGTGGTCCTGTACCATTAGCTAAACAGTGAGTTAGAACAGGGAATTGGGAAGAGAAAAGCTTGTGGTACATGAGAATTTATTTTTTTGGAATTAGGGACAAGGCAAAGATCAGGGCCCATCTGGAGTGAAACAATGAGCTCTTATTTTAGGTGGAAATCTTTTTTCATTAAGTAACTCTAAAAGTGCAATTAAATCTTTCCAGAGGTGGTGAGGCTGTCCTCTGTACCTGACAATAAAGGAGAGGCGGCATCCCAAAACTCCCAGGACTGAGTCAGTGGCTCTGGTGTCCAGAAGGAAAGAAATGGATCGCTTCCCTGCTGCGTTCTAGGTTCCCTGCCGCTTTCTGGGTTCCCTGCCATGTCTGTAGCCAAGCCTAGGTCTGTTGGAGGCCTTAGCTTGATGTACCCATGCATCTTGGTGCCTGGGGGCAGTCAGCTGACTCTTTGTCTTTCTAGGCAGCACTTTTAACAAGGCTGTTGATGGCCTGGCAAGGCATTCACTAGCCCGTGGCCTTTTCCTCATTTAAAACAGGGACCCAACAGCTTTTGGGAGTCAGCAAGTGCCAGCACTTGGCAATTTTGTTTTCAGGCTTTTATCTCTTCCCTGGCACACCTTAAATGCCACAGATGACTCTTTTGCCTGTGGGGTCAGGACTCTTGCTCTCCAGATGCTTAAGTTTTAGTCGGGGAAGTCTGGGGAACAAGAGACAGATTTTGCTCTATGTCCTGAATTTTTTTTCCTGATGATTGATGGCTTAAGGACAGCTTTTGGAAGATCTGTCAGTAGGCTATAAGCTGATTTTTGGCTTAAGAGCCATCCTGACTACTGTAAATTTATTTGTATGGATCTTAGCCGCTTCCAGACTCGTCTGTGTTTCTCAAGGCAGTTTGAGAATGAGTGGGTGGAGTTAAGGTGAGTTAGGGCGAGTCATAGAAACCACCCAAGCCTGCCCATTTGAGCCCGCCCACTGCCAGCGGAAGTCAGACAGAAAAGGTTGCACGTGGCAGACACAGAAGTGGGGAAGGAGAAGGGTTTAGAACTTTAGCAGAAAGCTTGGAAATAAAGTAACTCTTATTTGCCCATTTGCTGGCAGAAGTTCCCACAACTCTGTTATGCGGCCAGGTTTACCAGTGCCCGCCCCTATCCGCCAATGTATCCACCCCTTTGTCCCATGGCTGTAGCCCAGAAAAAAAATAAAAAATTAAAATAACAAACCGGGATCAGACTACAATCTTGGGCATCCCCAAAATGTGGAGAGAGATCCACGAATCAGCTCAGGTCATGAGTCCTCTTTGTCAAGGGATTGTGAGAGCTGCGGCTGTACTGCAGTTGGTCCACCTGGTAGACCCGAGACAGCATTTACTTCCTTGTCAGAAAGGAAAATGTGCCATTGCCAGTACAGCCCAAGGACAACCCCCGGGGTGTCTGTCGCAAAGAATATAGCTCAGACTACAGCCGCGACAACAGCAGACTTACTGTGGTGAAGAATCATGGTGGTAGCGGTGTGGGGGTCCAGTGGAGGCGGCGAGGGACGCGCACACACTCGCAGTCTCGCAGTCTTGCTGGATGGGGGAAGAGGCGGCAGTGGTCACAGCAGGTCCTCGGTGCTTGGTGGTGTATCCGAGTCATGGCACCAATGTTGTTTATGCTCAGGCACTGCTCCTCGTGGCTGGTCGCTGCCCATGGCGGCCATGCCAGCGGAGGAGCATGCTGATTGAAAGAATCACAGCCATAGTTACCTTTTTAGAGCTTTATTGGGGGGGGAAGAGACAGAGAGAGAGAGAGAGAGAGAGAGAGAGAGAGAGAGAGAGAGAGACGGGGGGAGGGAGAGAGGGGGGCCGACGGGAGGAAGGAGCGGAAAGGAGAGAGACAGAGGGCCCACCCGCTTTTTAGGCTGGGAAGCCGTCGAAGGCTGATGATGTAATTAAGGACCGAATCCTTACAGCATGTCTGTCTAAAGTTTCCAAAACTTTTTTAGGACAAAAATTACTATTTATTTTAGAACTGTCTCCTTGATTTAAAATCTTCCTGTACTACAGCACAGATACAATTGGTGAAATAAAGAGTTGAGGGCCAAGTCTCCCAGGATGCCTAATTCTAGAAACCAAGAGCTACTGAGTGCCTGGTGGAGTGAGAAGTTAGTCACCACACTTCTATCTGGTGTACCCTTGCCTGTCGGCACACTGAGGCATTTGGCAGAGGCTAAATACTTTCATGTTCTTTGTATGGAGCATAAAGAAGAAACAACAGCTTGATCTAAGACTAATGTGTCCCTTGTACCCTGCACATGTGACACATTCAGGGACTTGAGTTCAGGAAAACTGGCCTGAGGAGAGAAGGGCCAGACCTGTGTTTAGGCTGCTAAGTAGGAGGAAGACAGGAGAAAAGATGAGTGAGATATACTCTCTCATTGGAGTTAAAAACAATTCCTGACAGGGCTAGAGAGATGGCTCAGAGGTTAAGCTCACTGGCTGCTCTTCCAGAGGTCCTTAGTTCAATTCCCAGCAACCACATGGGGTTTCACAACCACCTGTAATGAGATATGGTGCCCTCTTCTGGCGGGAAGTCATACATGCAGGCAGAACACTGTACACATAATAAATAAATAACTCTAAAAAACAAACAAACAACAACAAAAAATAATTTCTGTCTTCCTCAACAACATCCTTCACCAGCCAGTTATAGGCAACTCAGAAAAGAGCTCCCCTATGTAGACTATGAAGAAATCACTTTCAGTCTGTAAAAAGAAATAAGCATTAATTCTTCTCTAAGAATAAGCATTAATTCTTCTCTAAGAATTATCCAAAGCTAGTAGCCTCCCCTGATAGTATAGAGGTCCAAAGCCCTGACCACTGCTTTTGGGAGGTGGCCTGACAGAGGCCCTGGGGGAAGTGCTGATCTCTAGGGGGTGAGGGTGGGGCAGCCACTGTGCTGTTTGCTGAGAATGTGGAGTAGAACATTCCTCTATCTTCCTGGCCATGGCTGGCCTCACTGAAAGCTGAAGGAGCACCCGGTTACCCAGGAGCAGTGTCTTCCAGTGGTGCCCTGTTACTGTGACCAGGGAGGGACTCAACAATGCTCCCCCGCCAAAAAAAAAAAAACAAAAACATCACTCACATCCTAAAGTCCCAACCCCAAGGATGAATATGTACAGAGCCAGGGTCTATAAAGAGGTAACTCTGGTCCCACAGGATTAGCTTCTTTGTTAGAAGAAACGTCATCAAAGAGCTCTCCTCTCTTCCCCAGCCACCTCCGTGCGAAGGCACACTGAGAAGATGGTTGTCTTTAAGCCAGAGAGAGTCTTCAGCGGAAGCTGATCAGCTGGCACTTTGATCTAGGATTTTCCAGCCTTCACAACGATGAGAAACAAATTTTTATTGGGGTACACAGATAGAATATCACCACAATAGTTAAACTACAAACGCAGCTAAAGCTACCCAGTCCTTAGCATTTCATTAGAGTAACCAAGTAGACCAAGGCTATCAGTAATGAACACAAGAATTCTTTTTTTGTGTGTGGTAGTGTGAGTGAAAACCTCTAGTGTAGACTCAGGCTTTTGAATGTTTGATCTCCAGCTGATAGTGCTGCTTAGATAGGTTTAGGAGGTGTGGCCTTACTGAAGGAGGTGTGTCACTGGGGATGGGCTTTGAGAGCTTAATTACTGGGCCAGTTTCAGTTCTCTCTGCTTGGGGCCTGCTGTTGAAGATATGAGCCCTCTGCTTCCTTCTCCTGCCGCCATACCTTCACTGCACCTCCATGGCCGATTATCCCTCTCGAACCAGAAGCCCACATAAATACTTCAGTCTCAGTTTTGCTGCTGTTTCTGTGAGGAGACACCATAACCAAGGCAACTCATAGAACAACGCATTCAACTTGGGCCTCATAGTTCCAGAGAGTGAAGAGTCCTTCACCGTGGATGAGGGGGTGAAGGGACATGGCAGTAGGTAGGCAGGCATGGCTCTGGAGCAGTAGCTGAGAGCTTATATCTTGAGGCAACAATCACGAATCAGAGATAACTAAGTGGGAATGGTGTGGGCTTTTGAAACCTCATCTCCAGTGGCATACCTCCTCCAAAAAGACCATACCCTCTAATCCTTTCCCCAAATAGTTCCACCAACGGGAGACCAAGGATTCGAACACCAGAGCCTATGGGGTCATTCTCATTCAAACCACCACACCTTCCCTCTATAACTGGCTTTGGTCATGGGGTTTTATAGTGGCAATAGAAAAGTGACAAATACAGTATGTATATGTTTGTATACGTGGACATGTATGTGCGTGTGCCACCTGGTGTGGAGGCCTAAGGTTAATGTCAGTGTCTTAGCCAATTTCTACCTTATTTATTGATATAAATAGGTACTTGAGGCAGTTGTAGGTATCTAGGGTCATGTAACTCCGTCAAGGCCTTGGAGCCAGTAAGCAGAAGGCCCTGTATGATATGCCAGGTCTGCTGGGCTCAAATGCCAGGCTGCAGATGTTTTCTCTGCCCTCTATGAGCTAGCTGCATCAGACAGCGTTTCTTTATTTCTTCCTGTAACACTTCACTTCGGCTGCAGGTCTCAGTGTCACTTAATTAGCCGAGGGTGGGGGTGGGGCATTCATTTGGAGAGTCACCAAGAGTCAACACTTGTATAATTCCAGTTTTGAAAGACTAAAGAGAGAACAAAAGAAAATATTGTTTATGTCACATTAAAATGGGTTTGAAAGATTGGCACTCAGTGGCAGTAGTGGCTATTCCCGAATAGTAGGCCCATGAGTGATTTCTATGTTACAGATTTGGGGCACTTTTGTTTTACACTCTCACCTCCTGTAAACATAAGAACCATTTTCAACAACGAAGGGAATGACTGTCTCTTCCTCTTGCGGTACTTATTTATGATTTCGGCTTCAGCACAGAGGAGCCTGGAGGGCTTCCCTTATCAAAACATGGGCACCAAGATTGGGGCCCTGGAGACCACAGAAACAAATGGCAGGAGGTGACCCTGAGTGATCCCATTACAGACAGCTGGAGTGGAGAAGGGGTGACAGCCCTGGTTCAGTTCCAGGCCTGACTGGGGAACATGGAAATGATTACCATATGGAGCCCTGCGGTGAAGGGAGGTGGTCTGGAGTCAGAGCACCCATGGCTCTAGGGCCTTGCCTCTGCCTCTGTGCTGAGTTTCAGGAGAAAGAACTCTTCGACGACCTCCAGAAAACCCGGAGACTCAAAGGGTGGCAGTAACAGCCTGCAGAAGCTCACCGCATCTCTGCGAGTCTGCCTTTGTCCAACAGCACAGAAGCAAAGGTGCCGGCCGGCCATGTTTGTGTGCTGGAGAATGTGTGGCCAAGATGGGTGGCACACTCTATGGTTTTCTTGGCAATAAGCTCTGTTCTTTTCTTATATCTTCTGAAGTGCCATTTTTGGCAAAAGCACATGGGAGAAATACTATATGTTGAGGAAAAGGAAATAGTGTTTCCACTGCCCCCCTCCCAGATTCATAATGAAAAGTATGAACAGTAGAGAGCTAGGATTTCTTTATAGGAAAAACATGATGAATGAAAGCTGCTTTTAAGTGTGAGAATATTCTGGAGGAGACCTTGCTAATTAGAAAGTCAAAGAGCTATTGTGTTCTCTCCAGGGGAATTTTGGAGGCAGGTGGTGACCTGAAAAGAGTAGTATTTCTAGAAGATTCCCAGCTTACAGACAAGGCTCCCCTCCTGAGCTGATGTTGGAGAGGTGTCTGAAGGGATGAGGTAATCTCTAAAAGCTCCATTCTATGCTCATTTGTCTGCATCCGCCTGGATTTTGTAACTCTTAGAAGAGGCCCTGCTCTGTTTACCTGCCTGCTCCTCCAGTAGTGACTGAGCATCTACTGATGTGAGCAACTCTGTGCTGTACACTGCGGAGACACAGAAACATACTGTACACATGCTCACCACATGGAATAGTAGACAGAGTGGTGGTTGTCCAAGATCTGTCGGGAGCCTTCATGTATGACCTTATTTAGAAAGTGTCTTCATAGATGGATTCTTGTGATGAGTAAATTGTTTCGGATTTCTATAAATCCAGTGGCAAAGATCTCTGTACAAGATATAGCCATGAGAAACAGAGTAGAAGACAGGATGAGCTCAGAGGCAGACTGGAGAAATACAGCCACAGGGCGGGGCAAGGGATGCTGCAGCCATCAGCAGCTGGAAAAGACAAGGACCTGCCTCTGCTCTAGAACCCCAGAGTGAATGTGGCCATTTTCACACTCTGGATTTAGACAGTTTGCTTCAAGTAGAGAGTGAATGTATTTAGGCATCTTTAGGTCACTTCGTCTGTGGTAAGTTTGTTATGACAGTAAACTCAAGCACACATACACATCGACACATATGTAGCTTCATACACGAGAGACGCAGAGACATCAGTGTACCAGGCTGATAAGAGTGTGTCTAGTCATATGGAACAGAAGATTCCCTAGGGAGGGCAGATGCCACACGCCACACTGAAGCAGTGGTGAGGGCCATTTTAGATGAGGAACAGGGAGCGTGAGCCAAGAGACACTGAAGCGGAGACCAGCAGGAGCACTTGTTCCTCACAAAATGATGTGCTCAGTTCTTCACACAACTACCTTATAAACCCTTTCAGGTAGGCACACTGCTATCTCCATTTTGAAGATAAAGAAACTGAGACTTGGAGACTGGATTATTCCATCTATAGCCCTCTTCTTTAGGCCAGGGGATGCCAAGAGCAGCATGGAACTTGGTTTTCTGGGTAGAGATACCCATCCCGGGGCTTGGCACATGTGATGTATATAGTAAACCTATATGAATGATACCATTAAAATTCACTTTTTTCACACTTACTATTTTTTTCATATTTTGACCAACTTTTTCTCCTCTCCCAACTCCTCCAACCTCCTCACCAGCTCCCTACCTATCCAACTTCATGTTCTATCTTTTTCAGAAACAAAAACACAAAATAAGCAAAACACCCAATAAGATAAAAAATTCCAAGCAAAACAAAAGAAAACAAAAAGCCCACAAACAAAACAAAACATAGGAAAAAAGAAACATGGAGTTGGCCAACTACTCCTGGGCATGGAGCCTGCCCTGAAGTATGGTTGATATGCCCAGTGATGCTCCACTGGAGAAAAATGATTTGACCCTTGCCAGCAGATGTCAACTGCAAAGAGATCCTTGGTTAGGGTTGGGACTTTGCATCCATTTCCCTCTTTCAGTCCTTGGACCATATCTGGTTTGAACCCATGTAAGTCTTGTGTGTGCTGCCGCAGTATGAGATCATGTGCACACCAGTCCTGTTGCATCTGGAGGACACTGTTTCCTTGGAGTCATCCATCACCTCTGGCTCTTCCAATTTTTCTGCTTCCTCTTCTGCACATTGTCCAGTTGTAGGTCTCTGTGTTAATTCGCATTACTGCAAGAAGAAGCTTTTCTGATGAGGGTTGAGTGAGGCACTGATATATGGGTATAACGGTATGTCATTAGGAGTCATTTTATTGTTATGTTTTAAGCAAAATAATATTAGATTTTCCTCCAGGCCCATGACTTATTTAGTGTCAGGTTCTTGGCCAATTTAGCAATGTAGTATGTAGGTTCCATCTCATAGAGCAGGTCTTAGATTCAATCACAAAGTGGTTGACTCCTCCCATAACCCTTGTGTCTAGATTGCACCAGGACATCTTGCAGGCAGGTCACTGTTGTAGGTCACAGGGTTTGGAGCTGTGTGATATTGATGATTACCTTTCTCATCCTACTGTAGCATGCAGAGTACTTCCTAGCACCTTGAACTCTGACCAGTAGGGGTGAAGTTTCTAGTTGCATGCCAGCTTGACTTCTCCATATTTGATGACATAAGTAAGTGTGGTCTTCAGCTATAGTACTGTACCACCAGGTTGTGGAGAGCAACCAATCACCTTGGCAATAACCTATGGTGTTTGGGCATAATCTATAGTTGGCCAATCACTCAACAAGACATAACCCATTCTTAGCACTGGATGTTTTACTGGGTGGCATACGATGTCTAGTTGGGGCATTGTTTCCCCTATTATATGGACACACACACACACACACACACACACACACACACACACACACACGGACAGATGGACAGACATTTCTACAGTGGTAGGTTTCCATACAGTTTTTCCAAATGTCCTTAGTGTTAGTTGTCCCTCCCCAAATTCCTCCTTTCATTTTGTAAAAGGAGAGTTGATAACCAAAGAACTGACGTCTTTTATAAACCAAGTCTTTATCTGGGATTTTTTCTGAAGCCGACACCGAAACAAGCATGCCAGAAAACACTGGTAGGATGTAGGAAGGTGACAGAAGGGAGGGAGACCATCCAGGTTAAGGGTTCATAGTCAAGAAATCTACCAGTGTGGTACCTGAATGCTAGTCCCTCTGAATAGGGCTCAACCTGGAGTGCAATGTGTTCACCCTTAGAGGTGCATTTCCACACCAATGCCTGTGAACTTTGTGTTGAGTGATGTTCATGATGATCACAAATCCCCCATGCTTTGACCTGAACAGTAATGGTCAAGGCCTTCTCACAGAGACATGTGGGCACACTTCCTCAAGAGTGTTTAGTTTGGTGGCAGAAATTGGTTAGAACAGGCCCAGAGATATTTTTACAGGAGGATCTCTCTTTTAGGCCCCTGATTCTGTAGCAGCATACAGAGAAAGAGACTTCGAGATTTTCCTAGAAATCCCACACTTCCAAACTGGACATATTGCCATCCGGAATGACTGAATCTCCGTCTTCAAATCAAACTTCAGTCAGAAGCCGTGTCTCAGCAACTGACTGCATCGCCCTCTCCTGCTGCTTGCGTCTCTGTTACATTATGTGATTGAGCTGATTACGGCTTGACTCTGCCTCCGTTTCAGCTGAGAAGATACAAGGAAAGCAAGATAATGGTGAAGGTGGAGCTGAGTGGCCGAGACAGAAATATCTAGACAAGGAGAAGGGTTCTTCACCTGGAAGTCATCACAAACAGTTCCAAATTCTGTGGCACAGATTAGGCATTGGGGAAATCGTGCCAAATCTTTCTTTGGAGAAGGTGAAGTTTAGGGGACGCCAAAGTCAAACATCTTCCAGCACATCTCACCTGTGGGTCACCCTGTAAAAATTGCACACACACTAAGTCTTCTTTGTGTCAAGAATGGTGACCAAGTCCTCCCGAAGGAGAAAGGGAGGTGGAGAGACCACCATGGGAGGAAACGGATCCCTTTACCCTTTCACAGTGGCACCGAAGTCTATAAAGCCCCAGCCAAATTAATTGTTTGGGGAAGGAGGAAGGGAAATATTTTCTTTGCCAACCCACCATCATGGAAAGTAGTTGCTCAGGAATGTCCAGAGAGTAAGGAAAAATATCTTTTCCCTCCTCCCTGGGGATGGAATGAGCAAACCCCAAATCTTTAGAAGAAGCAGCAACAATCATAAGCAGCTTCAGAAGCTGGTTCTCAACCTGGAGGCCAGAGATCCCAGCGATATGTCAAATGCCAGAACTACCAGATGTCAGAATTTTGTTCGGTGGCCTTAGCAGGTCTGAGACAAACTGTCACAGCGGGGAGCTGGATGCACTTACAGCATCAGTAAAGGCTGTGCAGAAACAGGATAACAGGAGCTCCTAGAATAACAGGAATGAATCAACTTCAGAGGGACTGCTCTTACCCAGGGGGAAGGTGTCTACGACCAAGACACATTTAAAAATAGCATGAAGTGTGTCCCAAGAAAATGTGAAGTTGTTAAGGAGAGAATTGCAATTGAGAAGAGGGATCTTAAGAGAAGAGGATGTGTCATGTCACAGGAACAGAGTGGGAAGCAGTGTCATGGCCAGCCTGGAGCTGGAGGAACAGACTACTGTGGGAAAGACCTAAAAACTCTAGTCTACTTTTCTGTTGCTGTAATAAAATATTCTGACCAAAGCAACCTGGGGAGGAAAGGGTTTATTTGGCTTGTACTTTCAGATCATAATCGTCAGGACAGGAAGTCAAGCAGGAACTCAAGGAAAAGCCATGGATGAACACTGCTTAATAGCTCACTGGTTCAGTTACCTTACCTACACAGCCTAGTACCACCCACCTAGGGACAGTGTGGCCCCACAATGGGCTGGGTCCTCTAATATCAATCATCAATCAAGACAACATTTTCCTGACACAGCATGGCCACAGACAAATCTGACCAAGGAAATATTTTTGACGGAGATTCCCTCTTCCCAGGTGACTCTAGCTAGTGCCAAATCAACATAAAAATTAATCAGGAAAACCTGCATTGTGTTTCCACAGAGACCAACCCGATGAGTCCACAGGTTTAGAACTGACCAACCTCAAGAGGTTCAGGGGCACAGGAAGTGTCCCTAGTTTTCTGGTATGTGGCCCCCAGGTGTGCAGGAAGGATAGGCAGAATCACTAGGGGTGAAGGTCCAATACAAGAGACAGTTGTGGTGTAGGCTCTGATGGGTTACTTTGCATTTGAAAATGCAGGGGTGGCACAGGAAAGACCCGCGGAGAATTCAAGGATATGGCCGGTAGAGCAAGCAGTATCTCTGGAACAACTTTTAAAAAGGCAGGTCTTATGGGAAGATGCTTTTCAAAAGTGGTTTCATGAAATTGGAAAAATCTGACGGCCGAATGGAGCAGCACTCGGTAGAGAGGACTAAAGACTCAGAGATGGTGATAGGTGCGCGGCGGCATGTTGTTGCTGACTAGGGCAGGTCCTTGGGCTGCCAGGAAGCTCTGACCAACACCGGGCCCACCTAGCCCGGTGGCCCCCTGCTAGGCCAGGTTGCCGCTTGGCCAGCAAGCCCAGCTCATGGCATGTAGCCATTGCGGCTGCTGCTGCTGCTCACACCCTTGCCCTTCCAGGAAGGAGGAGAGCCCAGGGTCGCAGCAGCAAGCACAATGGTCATGCCTGAGGAGCCAGCGGGGCAGCCAACCCTGAGGGCAGGGAGGTGTGCCGCAGCCCGGAGCTCCCACAGGTACTGTTCCTGAATGTGGGCCCAAACCTCATGGGCACCCTGACTCTGAGCAACAAGGTATCTGAGATGAAGAATGCTTCATTTTCTGGCTCCCTGATAGACCGCTGTGATCTTTGCTGCCACAGAAGCCGTGTGGGCATCCGTGGTCCCTGTTGCTGCTGGAGAACATGTTGATGTCCATGGTCGGTGTTGCTGCTTGCTGCTATGGATAAAGAAGTTTCTCCTGCAATGGTATCAATGGCTGCAGACTCATAAATGAGAATGGAGACTTCTGTGACAACCTCCCTCTCCTCACACACACACACACACACACAAAACAGTCCAGCCAGGAAGCTATAGAAGAGAGTCCTCAAAATTTGTCATAGATGCTGATGTGTAGCTCCTCACAACTTGATGGCTTCTGGTGGGGCATGGGGAAGGATTCAGTTTTCTTTAAGGGTTGGCCACTGGGAGTTTGGTCATGCTCCAATGAGTATATGGGGAACACAAATTAGACTTGGTGTATTTTTTTTTTTCTTTTTGGAGTGGGAGTAGGGGGGAGGGTGCAAAGGGTAGAGGGGTGGACCTAGGAGGAACGAGAAGCAAGTGTGATTGGATGCACTGCATGAAATTCCCAAATAGTTAATAAAAATATTATGTTGGGGGAAAAATAAAACACCACCATCAAAAAAAAAAAAAAAGGAAGAAGAAGGAAAGAAAGACAGAAAAACAATGCTATGAGCTGTTCACTGTGTCTGAGGATTCGGAGAGGCGGCCTCAGCAGGCCCTGACATCAAAACAAAGAAAATAGAAAACAAAAGATGCATTAGTACAAATAGCACAGCTGAGTAGTAGGTAGCATCATTTTCTTGATTTTTCCCCCCAAAGCTTTGCATAAAAGATCACAGTTTATGCATTTTAAATTGTAGCCTGTACGGGGCACATAGACTGGCCTAGTGTGGCTGTGACTCTCCTCATAGAGGAGTTCATATGTGTGCCCCATGCCTCACTTGGAACAGAATTGAAAATCTTTGTCTGGAGAAGGGCTCATATGCATAAGTACAAAACCTTATTCATTAATAATAAACCCAATGGAGACTTTTAATCATGTTTTAAAGAGCTGCCATTTCAAAGTAACCCAGTGGAACCAAAGCCTTTATTATTTAAGAGATGTTTTTATGCCAAGACCATTGATATCACACTTTGGAAGTGAATTAATGATGGGCTAGCACAAGCCAGACAAACAAAGCAATGTCAAGGACAGTCCCCCACTGGAGAATGGTGTGCAGGGTGGTGTTAAATGGGATTCCTGTCTCAACCACACATGTTGCTGCTCTGAACTCTGGTTCCCTTTCATCTCTGGGGTTGTCCTGCCAAAAAGAAACAAAGAATTACTCATTACACTGAGGCTTGTGATATGTTATTTTTATTATTATATTTTATTTGTGTGTGTGTGTGTGTGTGTGTGTGTGTGTGTGTGTGTGTGTGTATAACATGCTAAAAATGTATAGGTCAGAAGACAGCTTGTGGGATGAGTTCTCTTCTCCTCCTATGTGGGCTTTGGGGGACTAACTTAAGAGCCTTTTCCTCATTAGCCATCTCACTGGCTTACTTATTATTATCAGTTCCATTTCCAGGTTGATTCTCTCATAGGGGCTGACTGAGAACTCCTTGCCTAACACCCGTGAATGTGGCCAGAAGCAGCAGGTGGCTGGGATGGGCACAGATTCGGCATTGGACCTGAAACAACAACAAAGCAATGAATACAGAACGTTCTTAATTATGAGATGCTTTAGACCCTGGTTCCTGGGCTCGCTGCATCAGCCGTGTCTGAATCACTGAGTGATGCTCAGGGAGCTGAGCTTTTTGGAAGCAGAGTGCATGCTTTCAAAGCCAGTGCTGGCTCCTTGGAGCTCAGGGTATCCTAGTGCAGCACAGTGGCCAGAAAACAGCGCCAAGAGTCCACTGGTGCCCAAGAGTCTAGTGGTCACGTTGGAAAAGCTCTGTCAGGCCATCTAGTTCAAAGCAGCCCTTCTCAGCTCTGAACACTCGGGGCTGACCTTGTTGACCATAGTCTGTGCCCGAGGGCTCTACTTTAGCCCTCTACCCCTTTAGCAGGATGAGTGATAGACAAGATGGAATGGCAGGACATCATTTCAGAAAATGATATCTCACTCTCTCATTTGCAAGACATCAGAAGGCAAGGAGAGGGAGACCTGAAGAAGAGTTCATGCACTCTGCTCAGGAGTTTGTTGCTGGCACCAAGCCACCCAAGGGCCCACACACCATCTGTTCACACCAGTCATCTTCAGGAGTTCACAGTGGCTTCACTCCTTAAAGAGAGTGAGAGACGACATAAAATTGCCAACATTTTCATTTTGCCATGTGAAAATTCCATTTACTCTTCTCATCGCTTACATACACACACACACACACACACACACACACACACACACACACACTCAATGGGTGCTTAAGTACTTTCCTGTTAATTCATTATTGTAAACATTCTCATTTATTCAGTGCTTAGTGAAAATGTGGTTCAGGTTACTAGAAATAGTCATGACTATTTTTGAGTACTTACTAGGCACCCAGCTCTTCTGTTCACTGTTTATCTCCATTCTTTCTATTTAAGTCCTTGGCCTGCTCTTTTCAGCCTCTTGCAACAATGACAAACTATCATTTCCATCGACTCGGACCCGGCCATCGTGGCCTTGCTTAGAGCTTTTGTTGATAAAGATACGAGGATTAAGCAAGGCTCCGCTTGAAAGAGCATCTGTCTATGATTAATAGCGATGCCTGAATGGGAATGAAGGCTGGGAAGTGGTGGGTAGTAAGGATGGATTTTGCCTACTTCTCATCTCTTGACAGGAAGGTTCCGAATCATCTGGGTAGATGGGGCTCTCTACAGCCTAGCTTTACATGCCTTTGCAGACTTGCCTTCTGCACCCTCTCCTGACCCTCAGCATGTCCTCGTTGTAATGGGCACATGATTTCCCACAGACTCTTGATGAACTCCAGGTTCTTGTGTAGTAGTCAAGAGTAAGGTCTAAACCTTCACATTTAGATGAAGCTTCTAGAAACTGCTGGTCAGATGCCTACACTGAATAGTGAGTTCCATGTCACACCATCCACTCCCTGAACCCGCTGGGTGTTTGTAACATTTGTTAGCAGGAGCTGCTATCTACTCCTCACCAGGCACTAGGCCCTTGGCTAGGTAGGCATTGTGCCCGACAACAAGCCCTTAGGTAACTAATACCATCATTCTCTTTTATGAATGAATAAAACCAGACTCAGGGGTAAATAATACTTTCCAGACTAGATAACTGCACTGAACTTGAGCCTAGTACTGAAGCACCCCAATTCCTGGCCATTAAGTTGGAGGGTTGGCAAACCATATGGAAACACAGTAGCAATTCAGTCTCAGGCCCTGCTGGAACTCACAGAATCATAATCTACATTTATAAAAATCTTGGATAAATCATGTGTTCATAAAAAATGTAAACCACTACTTGAGAACACCAGGACTCCATATTTTCACAAGCTAGTTTTTCAAAATAGGAAGTCTTGAATCACAATTTTTATCGCATTAGTCCCTTCAAGGACTGTTTTCCTTTTTATAATATTCTTGAGACTTGACCCGAGAAGTTTGACCCTAAGGACACTTTTACTAGGTTGCCAGGGAAAATTTTGGCTGACTAGAAACAGTCAACACAAAATAAAACTGACACTGACTAAAACTGCAAGCACTAAAACTTATTAGAGATGAAATCGAGGGCCATGTCACACTGTCACACTGGATCTTGCAAGAATTGGCTCAGGCAGGCACTAGGCTTGGTAGAAAGAGTCAACATGAAATAAAACTGTCAACAGTTAAAACTGCACATGGCAAAATTTGGACCAAAAATGATGGAAGAATCCAGACTTCTTAACAAAAAACCAGCAACACTGGCTTTGGCAACAATGAACTTATAAGGAGTAATGTCCTTCAAAGAGGAGCTCATGGAGCGGAAGCCGCTTCTAGACTAACTAGCGTGAGCGACAGAATGGGAGCAGAATGAGGGCAGGAACTGGCCCCCAGCTCATCCACTGCTATAGCCCCGGCATCTAGGGCAGTTCCTTCTGACACAGAACAGCAGCTCTGTGTTGCACAAGATCTCAATTTAACATTGACACAGGAAATAGTGCGATATTAAAAGCTAGAAACAAAGTGAAAACAGAAAAAATATTGAAGAAGCTTCAATATGTGTAACAGATTTTTTAAAAAGTAAAATGACTCATTCATAGGCTTGGATCCATAAAATCCCCTTTTCTCCAAGAAAAGCTGTCTGAGATGACTGTCAGGGGCAGTGAATTTGGATTCAAGTTCACAAATGCAAGTCCACATGGACTAAAATGGAGGGAACACTTCACCTGCCTCATCAAGGATAAAGTCAAATTAGTTGCTAAAGACAATATTGCTCCTTCTGATAGCAACTCTTAATTTTCTTCCATGCCAAATCAAAATTTGACATCCAGAATTGGACATTAGCTGATCCAAAGCAGGATCTTTTATTATACTCTTACTATTTTTGACCCAAACACATGTTGATGCCATTGTATAGTCTGTCAAAAGTCATCAAAGCTGAAAGTCTTCTGACGTTGTTAGAGAAATTTTATTATAGTGTAGCTAAGGAAAAGCCCAAGTTACCAAACCATTACTCAATTGACAATATACAGTAGTAAAGACAATATGTAAATTAAATATTACATCATCAATTGTATAGAAAGTTGTCTTTAAAAAAGTCTTATCGACCTTCTCTATTGTCTTAAGTTATTATTGTTATTATTCTGTGTGTGTGTGTGTGTGTGTGTGTGTGTGTGTGTGTGTGTGTGTGTGTGTGTTTATGTGTGATGCATCCCCTGGAGCTGGATACTTGTGAGTTGACCATCTGGGTACTGGGAACTGAACTCTGGTCCTCTGCAAGAGCAGTGTGGGATCTTAATCCCCCAAGCAGAAACTTCTCTTTTATTTGTATCATTGAAAACTTTTAAAAAATCACCTAAACAAAAAGAATTTAGGTAAGAAATATTCAATATGAAGTCAAACTGTTCATGGTCAAACTGTGCATTAGCATTAGTTTTGATTAAAATTGATGCAAGAATTCTAACTTTTTTCAGAACTTAGTTCTGAATGAGTGGACTCTGGAAATTGGACTTCATGGAGATTTTCTTTTAAGTAGCACAACAAAATCTATACTCATAATATCTCTAATTTGCAGTGCTCACACAGAACAAGACTCTTGAGTGATTAGTTCAGAAGTCTTTCTAGGATGTCTATTCTGAAGAACTGGCTCTGAAGAAACAAAATCTGGTCAGGACAGGGTTTCTCTGTGTAGCTTTGCGCCTTTCCTGGAACTCACTTGGTAGCCCAGGCTGGCCTCGAACTCACAGAGATCCGCCTGGCTCTGCCTCCCGAGTGCTGGGATTAAAGGCGTGCGCCACCACCGCCCGGCATAATCTGGAAAAGTTTTAACTGCCTTGTTTAGAAATGGTCCCTAAGTCTCTTTCTTAGTGAAAATTCGGCAGTGTGTTTCCATTTATCTGGTAAATATTTCCTAGGCACCGATTATGATTATGTCCCAGTCTGTAAAGAATATGGATAGTCAACAGAATACAGTCATCCCTAAAGGACTTCACACTCAAGTTGAAATTATTCCCCACCTAAGTGTTCGATTTTATAGTACACATATCTACTGGGTCAAAAATCATGTCTTCTATGTTTCTTAATTATTGCGGGTGGGGTGGTGGAGTGGAGTTATCACGAGCCTTTAAAAGGTTTAAATTTTCGGATTTGCTTTTTAAAGCTTTTAGAACATGCCCTATAAAGACATAGATAAATATCAAAGAGCCATATCTTAAAATGGTCCTTAAGCTAATCTATAATAGAGACAGTTACCAAATACCCCTGAAGTATGAGGGAGCCTTTCAACTATGTAACACCCTCTTAATGGCCACTGGATATTTCCCAGAACTGACTCCTGTGTTTATTCTGATTATTACGTTTACATGGATAAAATTTAATGTTCTCCAGACTCCCTAGCAGTTTCAGAAGTTGGTACCTTGGGGGAGGGGGCCTAACTTGTGTGTCTCTGTGGCATTGCCTCGGGTGACAGGGCCTAGGAAACAGTCTTCTCCTGCTGCTGTTTCACGGCTAGGATTCCAGCTGCCATAGTTCTGTCAAAGGCTCAGGTCAGAGCAAGAGGCTGGATGAAATGTGCTTCAGTGACAGCTTGGTGTGTTGAAAGCTCAAGGCTGGAGGACATAAGGACGAGAGAAGGAGGTGGGAGATGTGTGCACAGCCTCATGAAAGCACAGAACTCCCTATCTTTCCTGAATTCATTCATTCATCAAATAGATATTGAGTAGCCACTGTGTCCAAATATTGTTTGCGATGCTGGAGGTTCATTTCAACACTCCCACCATGAGTGTGTGTGTGTGTATGTGTGTGTGTGAGATGCCATCTGCGGCCAGAAGAGGACAACAGATCCCCTAGAGCTGATGTTAAAGGAGGTTGTGAATAGGTGTACGCTGGGAACCAAACTCTGGTCCTCTTGTTTTTAACAGCTGAGCCATCTCTCCAGTGGTCTCATTTCTTAGTCTTCTTCCTTCTTTTCTCCCTGCTTAGCATTTTATTTCCTTTTCTCCATGTTTCCCATTTCATTTCAGTCATCATCTCCCCTCTCCAGTCCTCTCGAAATTTGCCTGCTCTGTCGCTGGCTTCTGGCATCTGTTTTCTGTTCCTACTTCCTTCTGGCTTTTCATTTGGGGACACTGACCTAGATCAAGACAGACCTTGGGTTTTCAATGTGTCTTTTGGATGTTCCATGTGCCATGTGTCATCTATTTGTGGGAAGCAATTCTCAGCTTCATTTATGTTTTTATACAACACTAGGATTGATATTTGAATTACAGCAAACATTTTGTTTTGAGACAAGATCTCATTGTAGACTTTAGATTGGCCTTCCTACATGCCTTAGCCACCTTAGCGATGGGGTTGCAGGTGTATGTCACTGTGCCTGGCTTATCACATTTGCTTAGGAATATGAGGTAGGCTTCTGTGGTCACTGAATTCATCTTGGTCATTCCTCAAAAAGCAATGGTTTGTTCGAGGTGCTAAGACTCAGGTGACAGAAGCCTGAGGAGCTGGTGCCACAGTGAGAGACCTGGCCAGGATGGCAGCAGTCTCAACAGAATCCACTAAGTGATCTAGTGGGGACTAGGAGTGTCTCTGACCCAGTCTGGGAAGTCAGGAATGGCAGCATCCCAGTCTCAAGAGAAGTCTTTAATTACAAAGTAGTTTAGAAAGCTTAGCTTTTCTACTCAGTTTTAAAATTTGCCAACCCTTAATAGTTGTTTCTGATTCCTTAACAGATCAAGGGTATTATTTATAAAAGGAATTAAGAATAATAGTGTATCATAAATGACGTCAGAATTTCATAACAATGTAATGTTCTCCAATCCATCCTGCTACAAGATTAGGCAAAGATAAAAGATAAACTCTAAATGCAAGTCAGATGATGGAGTTAATGTAGCAGAACATGGAAGGTTCAGTTACATGGCTTCAACTGCCACACTGCAGCTCACAACTCAGAGATGAATATGTGCAGAGCATTTGCACATTGTCAATGAAAACTATCTGAAAAGATTATAAAATCTTCTTGCATTCCTAGATGCTCAAGTGTGTACGGTTGGATTGGTTTATAGCACCCCAAAATAACAACCCCAAATAGCAAACCAAAGTGTATTGACTACAGAGGTGAAGGGCAGACTCCAGCTGTCTTCACTAAGCCAGACATTAAATTTGAAACTACATAAAGTTAATTCACTATTTTTTTTGAAAATACGGTTACTTTGTTATTTATTTTAATATAATATCTAAATCTAAAATTAAAAGATTACTATTTTAGAAAATTCTCAGTTTCCTAGTCAGGCATGGTAAATGTGCTATTTACACTCCACACAAAGTAGGCTTTAAGTTCTTGATTATTTTTAAGATTATAAAAGATTCCCACACCACTACACAAGGCTGTAAACTTACAGTGGAATGATTATGCGTTTTACTAACAAGTCTTTGAGGAAGTCCCACTGACCATTTCCATTTAGCTTCCCTCCTCTGTATGAAAACTCTACCTCTACACATTGTCAAATACAGACTGGATCGCCACCGTCCACCATCCCATCCCAACTGAAGCCCATCTTCCTTGAAGAGAGCATTTGCATCTCTGTGATGTTCAGACATTTATGGAGTGTCCTCTGGGTCTGACATCTTTCTAGAAGGTGAGGATCCAATGACGATAACGGCTATCCTATCTCTGCCTCACAGAGTTCACAGTCTGCCAAGAGAAAGTCATGGGCAATGTTTACTTTGTGCCAGGATTTGAACATTTTACATGTGGTGTCTCTGCCTCTTATCTCAGCCATGCTTTGAAGTTAATGTGAATATCCTGGCTTTCTGTGGAAAGAAACTTAGACCCGGAGAAGTTAGGAAATGTGTCTGTACTCACTGTAATGGGTGCTCTGTGTACCTTCCCAACTACCCACCCAGCTGTCGTCACCAGTGCTGTGCGACCATCACTGAATTTGGTGTGCCTGGCTTCTAATACAGGCTGTATTGTGTAACTATACATAGAAGCGTGCTGTGGACCACACTATGCTCTGATGCTTGTTCCTGGACTACCTCTTGTTAGCTGATGACTAACCGATGAACCACTCAGCTTTCTTTGCTTCTAATAAACTCCGGGGTATGATTACACATCACAGCTCCTAAAGAATCAGATTGAGCTGGGTATGGTGGCAAGCACCTACAATCTAACACTTAGGGGCGAGGCAAGAGGATCAGAAGTTCAAGGCTAGCTTTGACTATATAGTATGCTCAGGGACAGTCTGGTTACATGAGACTCTACCTCAGGGGGGAAAAAACTAGGAGAAAGAAGAAAAAAATTAAAAATACAGAAACCACATTTCCTTGAAACTTTCCTCCCCTATTGTTCTTTAATTGTGCGGTTTCTCCCGGGGTCCTTTGTTGTTGGATCACTAACTTCAGTCTTTGGGTAGTGTGTCCTTCTGGAACACCTTACAAACAGTCATCTGTGTACATTTCAGAAGTTAGGAGATGACTGCAACACATACATTCTCAGTTAGTACACTTGACCACATGCCCTCTCCATTGTAAGTTTGTTGATAGATTGACACCAGGTAGAGATTTGATATAACCACATATTTTATTTTGATATGTACCAAAGCATCTTATTTTATCTTGAAAATAAGAACTCTTTACTCTGCTGGTAGAAGTCCTGCGCAAAGGAGTAGATAAATATACATCTGTAAATCCAGTCCACTAAATATGGGTGTATGTGTAGGCAGATGTGGTGGCTTGAAAGAAAATGGCCTCCAAAGGGAGTGGCGCTGTTGGGAGGTGTGGCTTTGTTGGAGTGGGTATCCTTGTTGGAGGAAGTGTGTCACTGTGGAAGTGGGCTTTGAGGTTTCCAATGCTCGGGATACCACCCAGTGAGTCAGTCAACTTCCTTTTGCCTGCAAGATGTATGACATTCAGCTATTCCTCCAGCACCTCCTCTGCCTGTATGCCACCATACTCCCCATCATGATGATAATGGACTGAACCTCTGAAACTATAAGTGAGCCACCCCAATTAAATGTTTTCATCCTAAGAGTTGCCATGGTCAGGGTGTCTCTTCACAGTGATAGAAACCCAAATTAAGACAGCATACATCAGTTTCTTGCTTCCATCCACACCAAGTAATAAATGAAATATTAGTAAACCCATCTTTTCTACAAGTTGTGGTAGCAGTAGACCAGTGAAGGGAGAGATGGTAAACTGGCAACAGCCTTTCATGGACTGCTTCCATTGGACCAGTCATAGGAGATAGAATTTCCGAAGCTGTCATCACCTCTGGAGAGGAGAAACAGTGCCATGCTATCGTGTGTTGGTCACATCTCACCATGCTTAGCTCTGCTTTGGGGCACAGTGTTGAATGTATAAGCTGATATCCCCTAATCCCCTGACCACCCCCTGATTTGGTTCCCCTAAGCCTCATAGATGAATGTGACCACAGGTCTTAAGTGCTGTTTGCAGTCACAAAGTTTTTCCAGCTCTTGAGTTTTTGTTGTGTCAAATTCAGGGGAAGCACAGGAACATATGTCCCCAGACAGCTTTAGTGTCAAAGAATTTGCTGTGAAAAGGACCCATCTCCATTACAACAGAACTGCTTATTTTTTTAATTAACAAAGGATAAGGTAGCCCTCTGGGAAATTTTGGCTTGCAACTCTAGAATTTAAATATGTATGACAAGTGGGGACTTAAAATGATCATAGACTAGTTCAATTCTGAGAGGACATGGAGCTTCTGTGGGGGTGGGACAGTTAATCTATCCATCGCTGCCTTTGGAAGGAGTCATTCTGTACCAGGATATGGGCTTTAAATAGCTCTCCAGGTATGCTGAACTGGCAGGTACAATGCACTCTTTAGAACGCCTTGGTATCCACCCTTATCCTTTGATTTTATTTTTTTCTCTCCATACAACAAAGGAACCTTATTGTCTTACTTAATCCTTCACACGGAGACTTCAAGACACAGTCCATGTTTTGATTTAGGAAGAAAGAGTCCCCAGTGCCAGGCTTGGGAAATCTGGGTTGGGTGATTTATACCCTAGCCAGACTTGGGTTAGACTGCTTGCAATATTTCTTTTATTTTCCCTGCTAGCAGGTCTATTATATTTCAAGAGAGAACAACATATATGTAGAAAGTCTATAAATCCTATAGCTCTGCTCTGTGAAGTTTTCTAAGGCAGAAAGAGGAAAAAGAGAGAGAGATAGCTCATTGGGAACTAGATTACTATACAGCAGAATAGGAGATCACGGGCTAGAAATGCCTTTTGGTTTCTTTCCTTATCCTACCTGCTCTCATCTAAAGTATAGATTGTTAAAACTCCCCAGGAAGTAGAATAAGCCATGATCTGCTAGGTCTTAGGAGAAACTGGGTGTCTGTGCTACTTTTGGTCGAGAAGTCAGTAAAATTCTCCAACATTTGTCCTCAAATGTGGAACTGAAAAATATTGGCACTGTTCATCCATTTGTTTGATTTGAGTATGTGAAGTTTTTCAGAGCAAATCTCGCTTTAATCAAGGCTCTGATGTAATTTTAAATACATTATATCCCATTCCTGACTTGATCTCCCTCGCTCCTTTCCTCCATTTCGTTCACATTTACTTGGAAAAGAGTATGTTATTATGTTAGACTTTCCACTGCCGTGACAAACGCCTATGGGAAGAAGAATTCTTCGGTTCATTGTGTCAGTTTACGGTTGGTAAGCTCTGTTGCTGTGAGTCTATGGTGAGGCAGAGCATCGTGGAGGGAAGGCAGGGTAGAGCATAGCTTCTCACATCATGGTGGCCAGGAAGGGCAGAGAGAGGGAGAAGGAAAGGGGATAGGAGTAAAGGAATAGGGGGAGGACGGGGGAGTGGGAGGGAGGGAGGGAGGGAGGGATGGGATAAGATAGAGGCCCAAGAACATGCCCCTTCGGGCCTTTGGACCTCTTCTTCCGTCAAGACCATACCATCATTATGAATCTACAAAAGGGCTGACTGTTGCTTAAGTCAGAGACTTCACACTTCGATCACTCCTTTAGGATCTGATCCACCAGTCTGGGGCCAAGGCTCAACACACAACACTTTACACATGGGCCCTTCAAACCCAAATCATAACAGCTATGACATGATACCCATCAACACAGTGTAAAGTCTTTTTAGGACATCTACTTTCTGGGCACAGAAAGTAGATTTATATTTATGTATTTGTTATTTGTATACATTTGTTACTTATATACATATATTTATATTTCTAGAAAGATAATTCAAGAGGATAAGATCTGCTTTTCTGTCTTACAGAAAATGGTTGTACCACTCTCCCAGCTTCATAACAAAATCCAAGACAACAAGAATGACACCAGAAAGTTGGCCAAGTGCTGGTAGAGGATGGGGAACTTGCAGGCTTAAGATCAGTTCTGAGTTTCTATTACCTATAAAACATCTGTCACCTCTGGGAGACAGAGTTCTGTCTCCACTAAGGGAATACAGTGATATTGCAGAGGGGGTGGTGAGTTTGGCCAAACTGAAAGAGACAAGCTTGTTGTTCTTCCCATAGACTCTGTACTTCCCTGCTACACTTCCCAGTGAAGGTCTTGTCTTTTTCTGCTCTCCTCTTGTCTGAATTTTTTTCTATGTTCTCCAGCTCATCAGTTACATTGCAGCCAACATTGCGTTTAATAAACATATTACAGTCTTTCTGAGTTTACATCCGATCTTTAATTATTAGAGCAAGGTTCTGCTCTTTCAGAGATGTTGGGGGCCTCCAGAAGTATTGAAGACACAGAAGGGAAATTTCTTAAGGAATTTTTACCAAGAGAAACATCATTTGAAAGCGCTTAAGCTAACAAAACTGAGTTTAGGATATCTGCTCTTGGCCTATTCTCATTAACCACCATGTCCCTGGAGACTGGTTTTCCTCCTAATATGGTGAAATATGCCAAAAGCAAGTAAATTCTCCTGTGGGTTTAAAGGATTTAACTGAGTCACATGGAAAGTTACCAGATTTTCCAAATGATTTATGTGGTAGAGGCATGGTTCTATTTGGATGAACTTCTTGCTGTCTCACAAAAAGAAAGTAAAACATTCAATACATACTTATCAACTTGTTCCAGGGGCTTTGCCTTGACAAAGACACTTCAAAAAAAAAGTTAGTTTAGAAATGTAAAAAAAAAAGTCATATTTTTATAGGAAGAGTTATCACATTGCCAATTTTCTGTTAGAACTATAAATAAAGCTCCTTTCTTGTTAGTGAGTCATTTAATTGCTCATAAATAAGAAAAAGGTGTGTACGTGTGGTCTTAATCTAAGTGTTAACACATTGGGTAGAAATGTGATGTCCCCTAAATTTACAGCGGACACTTAAAACAGATGAGATAAGTTGCAGGGTCTGGGTACCACATGGGGATGCTGAGATCCAGGCACATGCCTTGTTCCTCCAGACAGCTAAAGTATCTCTTAAAAGTTGGTGTGTAGTTCCACTTATAATGGTATCGTGTCCATTCTCCAAAATATATAAATTAAAAGAACTGAATTCTCTTGGGCTCTGTTCACATTCTGGTAACCTTTAAAAAGTCTGCAGAAAAGCATACTTGTCATCAAACACTTCCTTAACGTTCACTGCAGACACCCTAGATAATGTTCTGGTATTTTTCAATGACTGCAGTACAGTCTATAGCTACAGAATTAGAAAAGTAGTCTAGAACTTAAGCCTTCTCTCTTCTTTTGGAAACAAAACCAAGCAATTGTTTGTTTACATTAGAGTATTTATATTAAAATACTTCAAAATAAACATCTAGAACAACTTGGATTTGCACCAGGCTGTAAAAATGTTCTTAATATTAAGATATATGTTAATATAATTAAAAGATACAAGGAAATATATCTTTACAAAATAGAAGAGGTATGTGATAAAATTTCTTATAACTATTCAAAACAGGCATTTTAGCCAGAGAAGTTGAATTATCAAAGAATGTTTCATTATAATAAAAAAAACAAAGGCTTGTTTTCCAAAAGAATGGAATCAGAAGGGTAGACAGGCAATCTGAGCAATCCTCCTAGGGTCTGTACCCAGTGTTTTGGTATTTGTGGGAAAGCTGTGGAATACCTCTGGACTTGACTCTGCTCTGGGCCCACCCTAATGCGGTGAAAGTCAGCAGCTGTTCAAAAGGCCTTCTAGGAGCACACAGAGAAAATGACCATTCCCTGTCTAGAAATGGTTCTTATACCTACACATATCACTCTGAAAGAGGAAATAATAGCATCTTGTGCACATTGCATTTTGTGTTTCTTGCCAGAGTTCCAGACACTCCCGGTTTAGAACATCATTACGGTGTGGTTTCCGCCGAGGTGTATTTACAGAACACCTGAGCAAAGAATGAAGTGTCTGTGCCGGATCTGATTCTCTTTATTAACGATCTATTAATCCAACCCACCAGGATGGTCTTCACTTTTAAGTGGTTAATGAGAAGGATCAACATGAAATGGTTCTGCCGGGAGCTTTTCAGAATGGGAAACAGCATTAAATTGTATCCCCAACTCCCAAATAAGTACAGTATACACCAAAATGCAAGTTTTAGATAATATTCAAGCCAGAGATGCAAAGGAGGAAATGCTGATTATTTGGGGGAGAAATGGTGGAGGTGGAGGCAAAGGGAGACCAGATGTTCAGTTTTCAACATCAATGTTAGTGAAGCCAAGAATATATTGCTGACCCAGGCATGATAAAAAAGTGCAGAGATTTCCAGCAATCCAAAGTCAGCTGAGCCAAACAGGGAGAAAAACGGTGTTAAAATAATTTAGTCAGACTGTGAATATAATTTTCTTATCTGAGACTCATACTTCAAAATGCATGTATGCATAAAGAAAGACTATATTGCTTCATATTGAAACAAGTTTTAAACCCAGGGAATTCTTTAACTGTCTAAAATTATCAAAAGAAAATGTTGTATTTTTATTGTGATTAGGCCAATGTGGATTTTAGTCAATGGCTAATCGGACATGGATCATGATGGACTTCATCCTGTTGCTAGTTAGGGGGCAGTATTGCTTGTCTTCCAAAAGTTCATAGAATTAATTCTTTGATTTGCTTTTCCTTTCACAAAGGTGTTGTTATTACTAGACTCAAATGTCTTTATTAATATCACTGTCTGAACAACCCCTCATCATAACAGGGACATTTTGTAAGCTTGCTCCTTAGTGACACCCTTGGAAAGTTTGCACTATTTGGTTTGACCTTGAAATTGCCAAACTGAACAAAAATGACTTTTATAAGGACATATGCCCAATTGAAATACTGTGAAACTGGATCATTTAATTGTTCGAAGTCATGTTCTAAAAACTCCTGCAGCCTGTGCACCCCAAGAATGATTTTTTTTCTCTCCAACTCATGTTTGAATAAAGCAATGGATATCAACATGTTCTGTGTTTCCAAGAATATGATTGTCGCCCAGGGTTGAGTGTCTAGGTTGAGTTCATCCACCCTCTTTATAACAAAGGCTGGTAGGAGCACTGGAGTGTTCACCCACATGAAGGTTTCATTGTATTAGGCCATCACATCCCAGGAGTCATTCTTAATTTTAAGCTAGGTTTTACAAATTACACCCCAAATTAGTATAGTATCTTTTGTGACAAAATATATGGTCTGTTTTGTAACAGCAGATAGAATAGATTACTTCCTGAAGAAGTAATTTCACTTCATACTATTTTCTACCATATTTAACACAGACAAAAATCTTCTTGCTGTGTTCTTAGAATGACCTCAGTATCAATGGTGCTCTTCTAGCATTAGCTTTGACAACATCGGTGCCTCTGTTGATTTGAATCTCTCTGTTGATTTGAATCTTTATAAGGCTAAAATCTAAGCTTTTCAAGGCTGAGGTTCATGCGTTACTCCAGAGTAATTGACCTGCCTCCCCTACTGGCCATCCTTAGAACTAAGAGCTCTAGAACTCATGAGCTAAACAGGTCAGTAATCATGCAGAACTAGATAACAGCCACAAAGTGATCTTCGCCCAGAGTCTTCTAATCCTGTGGTCTGGGGCCTTGGCAGATGGCTTACTAGGTGAGGTGCTTACTATGCAAGCATGAGAACTGAATTCAAATCCCCAGAACCAACAGAAAAGCTGGGTACTGTGTTGTGTAACCTGTGTGATAGGGCTGGAGGGCAGAGGCCGAGAGAGGCTAAGCCCTGGGCTCATTGGCCAACCGGTCTAGCAAACAGCAAGCTCCAGGCTCACACAGAGAGGAAAGGTGCTTACCCCTGAACCTAATGGTGGAAGAGAACTGACTTCTGGGTCTTTTGACCTCCATGTATGTACTATGGTATGCTAGTACCCACATGTGCAAACACACACATACACAAACACATGATAAATGTCTTAAAATCAAAGAAGCACATAATTATGATGAAAATCTATTGAGAAAGATATTTGAGTGTCTTCTGGCTTCCATACATGCATGCAGGGATGAGTGCACACACATACAAGCCTTGCTTCCCTCCCATA